>NC_069500.1:1348462351-1348817351 GCF_027579735.1 Bombina bombina | reverse complement strand
ATTCCTCTTTACAGAACTGTTTCAGTTCAGCAATATTCTTGGGATGTCTGGTGTGAATCGCTTTCTTGAGGTCATGCCACAGCATCTCAATCGGGTTGAGGTCAGGACTCTGACTGGGTCACTTCAGAAGGCGTATTTTCTTCTGTTTAAGCCATTCTGTTATTGATTTACTTCTATGCTTTGGGTCATTGTCCTGTTGCAACACCCATCTTCTGTTGAGCTTCAGCTGGTAGACAGATGGCCTTAAGTTCTCCTGCAAAATGTCTTGATAAACTTGGGAATTAATTTTTCCTTCGATGATAGCAATCCGTCCAGGCCCTGATGCAGCAAAGCAGCCCCAAACCATGATGCCCCCACCACCATACTTCACAGTTGGGATGAGGTTTTGATGTTGGTGTGCTGTGCCTCTTTTTCACCACACATAGTGTTGTGTGTTTCTTCCAAACAACTCAACTTGGGTTTCATTTGTCCACAGAATATTTTCCCAGTACTGCTGTGAAACATCCAGGTGCTGTTGTGAAAACTGTAAACGTGCAGCAATGTTTTGTTTGGACAGCAGTTGCTTCCTCTTTGGTATCCTCCAATGAAATCTATTCTTGTTTAGTGTTTTACGTATTGTAGATTCGCTAACAGGGATGTTAGCATTTGCCAGTGACTTTTGTAAGTCTTTAGCTGACACTCTAGGATTCTTCTTCAGCTCATTGAGCAGTCTGCGCTGTGCTCTTGCAGTCATCTTTACAGGACGGCCACTTCTAGGGAGAGTAGCAGCAGTGCTGAACTTTCTCCATTTATAGACAATTTGTCTTACCGTGGACTGATGAACAACAAGGCTTTTGGAGATACTTTTATAACCCTTTCCAGCTTTATGCAAGTCAACAATTCTTAATCGTAGGTCTTCTGAGAGCTCCTTTGTGCGAGGCATCATTCACATCAGGCAATGCTTCTTGTGAAAAGCAAACCCAGAACTGGTGTGTGTTTTTTATAGGGCAGGGCAGCTGTAACCAACACCTCCAATCTCATCTCATTGATTGGACTCCAGTTGGCTGATATCTCACTCCAATTAGCTCTTGGAGATGTCATTCTAGGGGTTCACATACTTTTTCCACCTGCACTGTGAATGTTTACATGGTGTGTTCAATAAAAACATGGCAACATTTAATTCTTTGTAGTTTAAGCAGACTGTGATTGTCTATATATATTTAACTAATAATGGGGTTGGCAGCACTCATGTTTGGGCTATTTGGTGAAATTGTACACAGATCAGACCAGACCAGATCTATCAAGCAAAATTTAGCAGCCACTTCCCTATTATCTTCCTGTCCAGCAGCTTCAGGTGAGGGTGCCTAACTGCTAATTAATCACTGCAGATTGAAATGCATAGAATAGGTGCGGACCCAATATTATCTAACATGCTAACAATGCAGAGAACTGATTGCAGAAAAATGCAAGTAAAAAAACGTTTTTGTTCATTAAACTTAGTTTGATGATGATGCAGTCTGTTGTGTGATTATTTTATTAGGTGATGTTTAGCAAATGTTTTTGTTCATTAAACTTAGTTTGATGATGATACAATCTATATTATTAAGTTTATAATGCTGTTTAGCATTTAAAGTCTTCATTTCAAAGCTTTAAAAATAATGTATTAGGTGTTACTTATGACAATTTTGAGAGGGGCCTGGAACCTAACCCCCTCACTTCCCATTGACTTACATTATAAACTGGGTTTCAATTTACAATGGTTTTGATTTACAACCATTCCTCCTGGAACCTAACCCCGGCGTAAACTGAGGGCTACCTGTATATATATATATATATGTGTGTATGTATATATATATATATATATATATATGTGTGTGTGTGTGTATACATATATGTGTGTGTGTGTTTATATATATATATATATATATATATATGTGTGTGTGTGTGTATATATATATATATATATATATATATATGTGTGTGTGTGTGTGTATATATATATGTGTGTGTGTGTATATATATATATATATATATATATATACACACACACACACATATATATATATATATATATATATGTGTGTGTGTATATATATATATATATATATATATGTGTGTGTGTGTGTGTATATATATATATGTGTGTGTGTGTATATATATATATATATATATATATATATATATGTGTGTGTGTGTATATATATATATATATATATGTGTGTGTGTGTGTATATATATATATATATATATATATATGTGTGTGTATATACAGTATATATAGCAGGGCTTAGAAGAGATGTGGAGGTGGACCTAAGGGAGGAATGTTGGAAAAGGAACATTGCAAAACCCAACCTATCTTACAGCCCTGTCATTTTTTCACTTTTTGTGGAGACCAACTGGCATCACTAATAGACAAGTATTTGTGACAGGATCTGTACATACTGAAAACCCTATTACCAGCATTTAAGACTTACAAACATACAAAATGCATGTTCAGAGATTGTCAATTAAATCCCTGTAGTGAAAGATTACAATTATAATTCTCATTACTTTTAAAGAAATTGCAAAAGTAATTTTGCACCTGCTTCACAATTAAAGGGACAGTCTAGTCAAAATTAAACTTTCATGATTCAGATAGGGCATGCAATTTTTAACAACATTCCAATTCACTTTTATCATCAATGTGCTTTGTTCTCTTGGTATTCTTTGTTTAACGCTAAACATATGTAGGCTCATATACTAATTTCTAAAACTTTAAAGGCCACCCCTTTTTTCAATGCATTTGGCAGTTTTTTACAGTGAGAGGGCCCTGATTGGCTAAATGCAAGTCTGTCAAAAGAACTGAAATAAGGGGACAGTCTGCAAAGGCTTAGATGCAAGGTAATCACAGAGGTAAAAAGTATATTAATAAAACAGTGTTGGTTATGAAAAACAGGGGAATTGGTAATAAAGGGATTATCTATCTTTTAAACAATAACAATTCTGGAGTAGACTGTCCCTTTAAACGGATATGAAGCCCAATTTTTTTCTTTCATGGTTCAGATAGAACATGTAATTTTAAGCAAATTTCTAATTACTCCTATAATCAATTCTTCGATGTTCTCTTGGTATTTTTATTTTAAAAGAAGGAATGTAAGCTTAGGAGCCAGCCCATTTTTAGTTCAGCACCTGGGTAGTGCTTGGTGATTGGTGGCTAAATGTACCCACCAATCAGCAAGCACTACCCAGGGTGCTGAACGAAAAATGGGCCAGCTCCTAAGTTTACATTTCTGCTTTTTCAAATAAAGATACCAAGAGAACGTTGAAAAATTGATAATAGGGGTAAATTATAAAGTTCCTTAAAACTGCATGTTCTATCTGAATAATGAAAGAAAAAATGTGGGTTTCAAATCCCTTTAAGACCCAATTGCAAGAGGTCACTGCACAATCCCATTTTTTAATCTCTCCTCGCTTTACTTTGGTTTAAACTCATTGATTAATATGTATAAAAATGATGAGGATTCTAGGGAGGAAATCTTATATAAAATCCCTATATAAATCTATGGTAAGATCTCACCTTGAGTATCGAGTACAGTTTTGGAGACCAGTTATTAAAAAGAATACTATAGAATTACAAAAGGATTACAGAAGGACTACAAATATAGGGGACAGTGAAGTCAAAATTAAACTTTCATGATTCAGATAGAGAATGCAATTTAAAAAAAAAATCCAATTTATTTCCATTATCAAATTTATTATCTTTTTATGTGCAAACTTTCTAAAGCTCCACATCCTCCTGAGTGCACAGTATTTACTTTTTAACTCTGTGATTGGTTGATGGCTGTCACATGATACAGTGACATTGAAATTAATGCAAATTGAAAATTTGTCAAAATACATATTACTCATTTAAATTTCAAAATAAGTTTTTATTGCATTTTTTTATTATTATTCAATTCTACTGCATTTAATGGAAATATAAGGAATTAAGTATTAAAAGGATAATAAACCCCAATATTTTCTTTTATGATTCAGATAGAACATACAATTTTAAATAACTTTCCAATTTAATTCTATTATCAAATTTTCTTCATTCTCTTGTTATCCATTGCTGAAGGGACAGCATTGCGCTACTGACAGGAAGCTGAAAATATTTATTTAGCCAATCACAAGAGACAAATGTATGCAGGCACCAATTAGCAGCAGCGCCCACTAGTGTATGATATGTGCGTAATCATTTTTTAACAAGGGATTCTAAGAGAACGGAGCACATTTGAAAACTGAAGTGAATTTTAAAAGTGTGTTAAAATGACATGCTCTATCTGAATCATTCAAGTTTAATTTTGAGGAGAAGCAATATGATTACATTTTATAAAAGAGGTGATATATATTTATATAACAGATACATACAAAATATAACAAATCATTTATTATACAGAGAACTGCAAGGAGCAGTGTTTGTATTAAAAAATTACATTAAGGTTGTAGAAAATACAAAAGGTTTTTCATTTTAAGAACCAAGGTGTGGAACTCAAGGTAGATAATGTTATAAAAACAGGAATCCTAGGTTAAATCTGATGGACTCTTTGTTGTCTTTAAATCACATCTGCTATTATACTGTGTGTTCATGCTACTGGCAATCAAGGGGATAAATCACTGCTGTGTGTGTTACAGGAAGTAAAACTATGGGTGAGCCAGACAGAATAACAAAGTGCAACCTAAGCACTTTTTCACTCTCTTATTATCTCTGGTATTGACTACTGCAACTCCATATTTCATAGGGTCCCTCTCCTCTTGCAGGGTATGGATAAAGCTAGTCAGGGAGTGGGCAGATTAAGGTATTGCAAGGTTGTCCTTGGCAAACAGGGACTTTCATATAAGTTGAGGAGAGGATCAAACTGCAGGTCTTCTAAACTGTGAACATCCTGCAAAATGTGGGACGGTTGGAAGCTCTGAATAAAAAATCACCAAAAAAAAAAAAACATATTAAAAGGGAAAATCTACTCTAGATTTTTAGCCTCTGCAGATTGCCCCTTATTTCAGTTATTTGGACAGATTTGCATTTTAGCCAATCAGTGCTGACTCCTACATAACTCCACGGGAGTGAGCACAATGTTATCCATATGGCACACATTAACTAGCGATGTTTAGCTGTAAATAACTGTCAAAAAGCACTAAGATTAGAGGCGGCCTTCAAGGGCTTATAAATTAGCATGTAAGCCTACCTAGGTTTAGCTTTCAACAAAGAATACCAAGCGAACAAAGGAAATTTGATGATAAAAGTAAATTGGAAAGTTGTTTAAAATTGCATGCCCTATCTGAATCATGAATTTAATTTTGCTTAGACTGTCCCTTTAACTGCTGCTTTTCAGTATGAATGCGTAAATAGTTTTTTAGCAACAACCTCACTTTAAAGGGATATGAAACACAAAACATTTCCTACCATTTTAAAAAGGTTTCCAATTTACTTCTATTATCAAATTTACTTTGTTCCAACGTTAAAAGTGTTTTAAAGAGATACCTAGGTAGGCATTTGGAGCACTACATGACAGGAACTAGTGCTGCCCTCTAGTGCTCTTCCCAATATATAACATTCTTGCAAAACTGATGCCATATAATGCTCCTAAGCATACGTCCCTGCTTTTTAACAAAAGATACCAAGAGAAAAAGCCAATCGGAATTCGAGGGACGCCATCTTGGATGACTTCCCTTAAAGGAACCTTCATTCGTCGTCTAGTCGTCGGAAGAAGAGGATGGATCCGCGCTGGAGGTCTTGAAGATCAGCTGCTCGTCATCGGATGGAAAAACATAGAAGATGCCGCCTGGATGAAGATGTTTGCCGGTCCGGATGTCCTCTTCTGCCCGCTTGGATCAAGACTTCAGCCGGAGGATGGATGTCTTCAGCCCCCCGCTTGGGCTTGGATCAAGACATCGGAGCCTGGACCGATCGCTGATACCCGGTGTGGTGAAGATAAGGTAGGAAGATCTTCAGGGGCTTAGTGTTAGGTTTATTTAAGGGGGGTTTGGGTTAGATTAGGGGTATGTGGGTGGTGGGTTGTAATGTTGGGGGGGGGTATTGTATGTTTTTTTTTCCTGGCAAAAGAGCTGAATTCTTTGGGGCATGCCCTGCAAATGGCCCTTTTAAGGGCTGGTAAGGTAAAAGAGCTTTTCTATTTTAATTTTAGAATAGGGTAGGGCATTTTTTTATTTTGGGGGGCTTTGTTATTTTATTAGGGGGCTTAGAGTGGGTGTAATTAGTTTAAAATTGTTGTAATATTTTTCTAATGTTTGTAAATATTTTTTTATTTTTTGTAACTTAGTTCTTTTTTATTTTTTGTACTTTAGTTAATTTATTTAATTGTATTTATTTGTAGGTATTGTATTTAATTAATTTATTATGTAGTGTTAGGTTTCATTGTAGATAATTGTAGGTATTTTATTTAAGTAATTTATTGATAGTGTAGTGTTAGGTTTAATTCTAACTTAGGTTAGGAATTATTTTCCAGGTAATTTTGTAATTATTTTAACTAGGTAGCTATTAAATAGTTATTAACTATTTAATAGCTATTGTACCTGGTTAAAATAATTACAAAGTTGCCTGTAAAATAAATATTAATCCTAAAATAGCTATAATATAATTATTATTTATATTGTAGCTATATTAGGGTTTATTTTACAGGTAAGTATTTAGCTTTAAATAGGAATAATTTATTTAATAAGAGTTAATTTATTTCGTTAGAATAAAATTATATTTAACTTAGGGGGGTGTTAGTGTTAGGGTTAGACTTAGCTTTAGGGGTTAATACATTTATTAGAGTAGCGGTGAGGTCCGGTCGGCAGATTAGGGGTTAATAATTGAAGTTAGGTGTCGGCGATGTTAGGGAGGGCAGATTAGGAGTTAATACTATTTATTATAGGGTTATTGAGGTGGGAGTGAGGCGGATTAGGGGTTAATAACTTTATTATAGTAGCGGCGAGGTCTGGTCAGCAGATTAGGGGTTAATTATTGTAGGTAGCTGGCGGCGACGTTGTGGGGGGCAGATTAGGGGTTAATAAATATAATATAGGTGTCGGCGGTGTTAGGGGCAGCAGATTAGGGGTACATAGCTATAATGTAGGTTGCGGCGGTGTACGGAGCGGCAGATTAGGGGTTAAAAAAAATATGCAGGGGGCGGCAGATTAGGGGTTAATAAGTGTAAGGTTAGGGGTGTTTAGACTCGGGGTACATGTTAGAGTGTTAGGTGCAGACTTAGGAAGTGTTTCCCCATAGGAAACAATGGGGCTGCGTTAGGAGCTGAACGCTGCTTTTTTGCAGGTGTTAGGTTTTTTTTCAGCTCAAAATGCCCCATTGTTTTCTATGGGGGAATCGTGCACGAGCACGCTTTTGAAGCTGGCCGCTTCTGTAAGCACTGCTGGTATTTAGAGTTGCAGTGGCGGTAAATATGCCTGTACGCTCCTTTTTTGGAGCCTAACGCAGCCATTCTGTGAACTCTAAATACCAGCGGTATTTAAAAGGTGCGGCCAAAAAAAAGCATGCGTAGCTAACGCACCCCTTCTAACGCAAAACTCCAAATCTAGGCCAGGCGCCGCCTGGATGATGACTTCATCGGATGGAAGATTTCTTCAGCGCCCCTTGGATGATGACTTCTGCCGCTCCGGATCTCCACTTCGGTTCCATCAATGGTCGGCTGGCTGAAGACAACTCAAGGTAGGATGATCTTCAGGGGGGTAGTGTTAGTTTTTTTTAAAGGGGGGTTTGGGTTAGATTAGGGGTATGTGGGTGGTGGGTTTTAATGTTGGGGGGTTGTATTTTTCTTTTACAGGCAAAAGAGCAGTTTTCTTTGGGGCATGCCCCGCAAAAAAGGCCCTTTTAAGGGCTGGTAAGGTAAAAGAGCTTTGAACTTTTTAATTTAGAATAGGGTAGGGAATTTTTTTATTTTGGGGGGCTTTGTTATTTTATTAGGGGGCTTAGATTAAGTGTAAGTAGCTTAAAATTGTTGTAATATTTTTATTTATTTTTTTTATTTATTGTTTTTATTAGAAATGTACAAGTCAGGAAGAATCAACCAAGAATTGTTACATTATTATCATCAAATACAACATTAAGAATATTCTCATAAATAATTCTCTTTCCCAGTTGAGTGCACGGGGTGTCTTAGTGTTGAGACACAGTGAGTGCCATCGATAAGGCTCTATCTGTAATTAGTTGAGCTTCCTTCAGATAGATAAATTAATTAAACTAATAACATAATCTAAACAAAAAAGAAAAGGAAATTATAACAAAGTCCCAATAACTTATAACGAGCATCCTCTGTTCTCTAGGTAGAACTGGTAAAGTTAAGCATCTCTCTCTTATAATAACAAGCGGTTTTAATGGTTGTGGCGGTTCGGCACTCTCCTCCTCCCAGAATGTTGGTCTTATCAACGGTGCAGGTCAGTGGGTCTCAGATTGAGTATTTTTGATATCTACAAAACTATTTGTTTGATGATCTAGATCTGCTAACATGCTATATGTGTGTGTTATGGGGGGGGGGTAGATAGTCTTACAAGTACTCCTGCCATAGGAGCTTAGCGTTCAGTATAGTGTCTATTTTGTTACGGCATAAGTAACCATATGTCTCTAAGGAGAATTGTTCTTCCACCTCTTCCACCCACATAACTTCGCTCAGGGTACTAGGTTTTTTCCAGTGGCGCGCTATTAGTTTTCTTGCACTGTTGAGTCCTATCTGTAGCACTAGCCTTTTCAGACAACAGGTCATTTTAGGTAGGTCATTTAGTAGGGCTATGTGTGGGGTCATTGTAAATTCGGTGTGATTACTTCGTCTAAAATAGGATTCCACTGCATTCCACAGTGGGCAGACTTTTGGGCATTGCCACCACATGTGGATTAAATTGCCATGTTTTCCACAGTCGCGCTAGCATAGGCTGGACGTGTTGGGGTAGATGCTAGCTAGTCTCGATGGGGTTAGGTACCACCAGAGAAGGATTTTAAAGTTTAATTCTAATATCTCGGGGGATGTTGAAGATTTTTTGAGGGAGCTATAGATTTTATTCCATTTTTCTGTGTCTATGTTGTCTTTGAGGTTGAGGTGCCATTTAGCTGTGTAGGGTGGTAGAATGTCTGTGAGGGTATCTATGAGAAGCTTGCAAGATATAGAGAGCGTACCTCTAGGTATAATTCCGCTATGATACATCTGTTCGAAAGCAGTGGGCTTTCTCAGCAGGTCCGACTTAAATGGGGATGTATGTATGTAGTGTTGTAATTGGGCATATTTTAGCCATTTGGTGAATCTGCCACCTGCTAGATCTGCCAATTTATCTCTGTCTAATAGTTTGCCTGCTTCTGTAAATTTGAGTAGTGGGATCGTATAGTCCCATTCAGTCAGCTGCTTGAAACCTTTATCTAGGCCTCCTATCATTTCTATATTTAAAGCTATTGGGAAGAGCGGTGATCTATAAGTGGTAATGTGCGGTTTGGTAGCGATTATGTGATCCTAAATCTTAAAAAGTTGCTTATGGATTTCAAGATGCCGACACTGGAGAGGTCTAAGGTCTTTAGATACCCAACATAGGGCGTGCACTAGTGGTGCCTTTAGGATGTGTGAGTCTAATGTGACCCATACTTTACGTTCTTGCGCTTTATGCCAGTCCAGTATCCTTTGTAGTGTCACTGCCTGGTAGTACTCCTCTATTCTAGGTAGACCTAAACCTCCAGCTTTATTTAGTCTGTACATCGTGTTCCTATTGATTCGTGGTCTGCATTTACCCCATACAAACGCATTAAGGCTTCTCTGAATCCTGTTTATGTACCAGCTTGGTAGATGGAGTGGAAGGGTTTGCAAAATGTAAAGGATTCTAGGTAGCGTGGTCATTTTAATGGCTTGTATCCTACCCCACCAGGATAGTGGTTTATTTGCCCATGTCTTCAGGTCGCGTTGTGTATTGAGTAAGAGTGTATTGTAGTTTCTGTCAAATAATGTCGTCTGGTTGGGGAAGAGGTGGATCCCTACGTATTTTATGGTATCTGATTTTAACCGAAGCGGGCAGATTGTCGACAGGGATTTAAATTTGGCATTTGGTAATGTAATATTTAGAATCTCGGATTTTTGCTTGTTAACAAGAAAGTTGGTATATTTTCCAAACTCGTCTAGTTCTGCCAGAATCTTTGGGATGGTTGTTAGCGGGGATGACACAGTGAACAATACATCGTCCGCGTATAGCGCGACTTTGAAATCCTGCTTGTTTATCAAGATCCCCTGAATGCATTGATTCTGGCGTACTCGTGAGGCAAACACATCCATCATTAGGATGAAGAGGATCGGGGACAGGGGGCAACCCTGGCGTGTGCCATTGTGTATTGGAAGCTTATCTGATAAAATCCCGTTTACTTTTACTTTTGCACTAGGGTGGGTGTATAGGTTGAAAATGGTGTTTATTATTTTTGGTCCGAATCCTATGTTTTTTAGTGTTAGTTTAAGAAATTGCCAATCTGTCCGGTCGAATGCTTTTTCTGCGTCTATGGCTATAAGCACTGCCTCGATATTGTGATATTTTGTGTATTCAATAAGAGTCAATGCCCTAAGGGTGTTGTCCCTCGCTTCGCGGCCCGGAACAAAATCCACTTGGTCCGTGTGTATTATATCGTGCAGTACTAAGTTTAAACCATTCGCCAAAATTTTTCCTAGTATTTTAATATCAGTGTTCAGGAGTGAAATCGGTCTGTAGTTGGCTGGTTCTTCCGGGGATTTGTCAGGTTTTAGGATCACCGATATGTGTGCTGTCAAGGAGTCGTTGCTGAGGTGGTTATTCTCATCTAGAGCGTTGAAGTGTTTCAGTAAGTGTGGGGCTAATATGTTCCTGAATGTCTTGTAATATAGGTTAGTAAGACCGTCTGGGCCTGGGCTTTTCCCTGTGGGGAGGTCTTTGATAGCTTTCAATATTTCTGATAAAGTTATAGGCCTTTCCAGATCCGTTGTTTGTGCCTGCGTGAGTTTATTCAGATTGGCTGAGTTTATGTATTCTATCATTTTTTGGGTGTGTGCTGGGGAAGCATTAGTCTTTAGGTTGTATAGCTGATGGTAGAAGTTTTTAAAGTGCATAGCAATGGCCTTGCTGTCATGTGTATGCTCTCCGAGTGGGGTTCGCAACCCGTGGATGTGTGTGTGGTAAGTTCTGTCTTTGAGGGTATTTGCAAGGATTCTCCCTGAGCGATTCTCTTCATATAGGTATTTCTTTCTAAGCTGTAAAGCCTTCCTCTGAGCTTCAGAGGAGTAAAGAAGCGTTTTAAGTTCATTCCTAGTGTGCGTTAGAGTTTGTAGAATGCTGATGTCAGAGGGTGTGTTTTTATGTTGCATTTCTAGCGTGTGTAGTTTTGTTGTTAGAGAGTTTAGATGTGCGTTAAACTGCTTTTTGAGATATGATTTATGCTTAATGCATTCGCCTCGGAATACAGCTTTGTGAGCGTCCCATACATAGAGGGGACGAGTCTCTGGGATTGCGTTTATGTTAAAGTATTCCGTCAGTGTGGACGTCAATTTTTTCATTGTTGGTGGGTGGTGTAGAAGGTACGTGTCCAGTCTCCAAAGGAACGGGTGTATCGGGGTGTCTGGCCATTCAAGTGTTATGGTTATCATAGAGTTGTCTGACCAAGCTGTAGGGACAATATCTGAGTCTAATAGTAATGAGAGGTGTGATTGATCTAAATAAAGGTGATCTATTCTGGAATACATGGCCCAGGGGAAGGAATAGAAAGTGAAGTTTTGTTGTGTGGGATGCTGCATTCTCCACATATCTATCAATCTCAGATGTCTGATACATTTAAATACTGAATTGGGGGAACGTGGCGATGCTTTGGTGTTGGCAGATGTCGTGTCTAGTGTGGGATCTAATGTGGTGTTAAGGTCTCCGTCCAGGATTATGACCCCCCTGCTGGCATCTTGCACCATTGTTTTTAATTTGTTAAAGAATTTAGTCTTGTGGGTGTTGGGAGCATAGACGTTCACAAGTGTAACAGGTCTATTATGTATGAGGCCAACTAAGATGAGGATCCTGCCTTCTGTATCTGGAATGGAGTGAAGAAGTTTAAAAGGTAGTGATCGGTGTATGAGGATTCCGACTCCGTTTCTCTTCTTTTCATGGGAGTTAAAATAGCTGAGTGGGAAGTTTTTATTATAGAATTTAGGTTTGTTTGCTTTAGGAAAGTGTGTTTCTTGTACAAACACTATTGAGCTTTTCTGGTTGGTGAACCATTGGAATGCGACTGACCTCTTTGTTGGTGAATTGAGGCCCTTAGTGTTTTGGGAGGCTATTACTAGCGATCTATGTGTCATTTTTATTTCTGGTCTGGTGTTTAGTGGGTGAGGTGTCAAGTGTGTTTCTTACCATGTCTTGCTGCTTTATTTTGCCGTAAAGACCTGTTATCACGTAATACTGTACGTACCAATGGGAGCAGGGAAGAGTGCCGATACCGCTGTCTTGAGAGAGTACTCATTGATCTGCATGAACATATTAGAGAAGCAGAGGTTAAACAGTGGACAATGATAACATAAATAGAACAATAAACAATCAACAAATTTAAAGAGCATGTAAAATAACAATTAAAACTAATCCAGGAACAAAGTTATACTCCGTGTCCTAACAGTGGAGGAATGGAGGGGCAATAGTAGCACTAGAATACCACTATCTTTCCCTGTTGGCTATTGTAAAGTTAATGTCTTGAAGGAGGTTTTTTAAGGCTTAAGTCTAATGTATGTCATAATAAAGGAACTGAATATATTTGTAACAAAGAGTAGAAAATCCGGATACTGAATACTTAGTCTTTTAACCAGGTGAACCAATGTCTCGATGTGATGACTGTTGGGTCAGTAGAATCAGCCGTCAAGGATCTAATTGATCCCGTAGCATCTGTGGTAGAGCATGTCAAATTGTAAATACAAGATGCTGCTGGAAACCATCAGGGTGGTTCTGTTGGTGGTGCCCTTGAGCAGTGGGGAGTAGGGGATACAGTTTTTCTTTTCCTGTTTACAGTGATCCATTTTTGACGCTGTGTTTTTGGAGGAGGGTGGTCTGTGCCTGGAGAATCCTCTGTGTGATCTAGGGCTTGGGGGATGTGTTTTGGTAGGGGGATGTCCAATTGGGAGCAAAAGGAATCCAAATCCTCTAGGTCTTTGTATATAAATTCTTTGTTTTCCTTGGATACTTTGATGGCAAAGGGAAATCCCCATCGGTATGGTACGTTGTAATCCCTTAAATGTGTGGTGAGGAATTTTACTTCCCTCCGTCTGGCTAAAGTCAGCGGGCTTAGGTCAGCAAATATTTGTATTGTATCCCCATTTTTGTGGATTGGAGCCTTCTTTCTGGCTGCAGCCAGTAGTTGTTCCTTATCTTTAAAATTGTGGCAGCGGAGCATAATGTCCCTAGGGGGTGCCTTGTTTAAGGGTTTCGGTTTTAAGGCTCTGTGCATCCTATCTATAGAGATGTCAGTCTCTTCTTTTGTATCCAGAAGATAGCTGAAAAGGTCTTGAATGTACTGTGGAAGCGCTGCATTTGAAATGTTTTCGGATACTCCTCTGATCCGCAAGTTTTGGCGTCTTCCACGATTATCCAGATCTTCTATTTGCATTTGCATTTGCCTTATTTCATCATTCTGATGCTGAAGTTGCATGCCATGTAGCTGAATAGGTTCTGAAATTTCCTCCGCATGCTCTTCTAATTGTAATACCCTATTGCCTAGATCAGTGACGTCCCTTTTGACCTCAGTTAGACTGTCTTTTATTAACTGACTGACCTGGTTCATAAAGGCTGCAAAGTCTTCTTTTGTTGGAAGAGATTTTAGGTCAGCTTTTGTTATGGGGAGGCTAGGGTCATTTATGGGAACATCAGGGTCTTCCTCCTGTAAGTCATTGTCTGGGTGCGGGGATGTTGGCGTTATAGTAGCTGTGGTGTCCATAGTTTTAAAGTATGAATTCAGTTTGGTAGTAGTGGCCATTGTTGATTTGCTCGCCTTTTCCCCCTTGGGGGGGGCGTTTGGAAGCCATTTATGTAAGGTGCGTCAGAAGGCCAGGAATTCTGACTAAGTGTAAAGTTGAGTGGCAAAGTGTTTATTTTTGTGTCTCTTGTATACTTGTGGGGGTAGTTCCAGATGGTAATCCTTGCACCTTTTGTTATTTGCAGATGCGGTGGGGATGTAGTGCTTGGCGTCTGGGGCTATGGAGTAGGCCGTCAATATAGCAAGTGTGTTCTCCGCCTTAAAATGTCTAATTGTGCGATGTGCCAGCACTGCTTTTTGTTTTCGGCAAGAGTTTTGTAAACTTAGGCACGGGTGGTATGCTCCGTGTTTGCCCATGTGTCTGTATTATTTATGTCCCCTTTTGTAGTTTGTGTTTGTGCTTGTGCTTCGGGTTGGTGTACAAGAGGTAAGGTCTTACCGGACTGTTAATAGTGCTTGCCTTTTTTGTAACCGCGTTCCGGTTAAGGTATCAGGTCTCTTGCGCCTCTGCCTGTCATGCTGATCTGTTCTGTTGCGCTGCAGCGTGTGCTTAGGCCCAAGATGGCGCCGTCCCCTGTGTATGTGCGGCTGTAAATGAGACCCTAGTTCACGAGCCTTTGCATCTTCGAGTGCCGCATTATGCTTTCCAGGCTCTCCAATAGTTTAGACATCTGCCGATGTAAGATGGGTTCTGCTGCTTAGGGTTTTAATCCTTCATTTGTGACCATGAGGGGAAAGCTGCACGGAGCTTTGCAATTATGCAGCCATTCAGGATCCCGGCTGGCTCCGCCCTCGTTGTAATATTTTTTAAATGTTTGTAACTTATTTTTTTTTATTTTTTGTAACTTAGCTTTTTTTATTTTTTGTACTTTAGTTTATGTAATTGTATTTAATTGTAGGTATTTGTAGTTAATTAATTTAATTTATTTATTGATAGTGTAGTGTTAGGTTTAATTGTAACTTAGGTTAGGATTTATTTTACAGGTAAACTTGTATTTCTTTTAGCTAGGTAGTTATTAAATAGTTAATAACTATTTAATAACTATTCTAACTAGCTAAAATAAATACAAAGTTACCTGTAAAATAAATATAAATCCTAAAATAGCTACAATGTAATTATTAATTACACTGTAGCTATCTTAGGGTTTATTTTACAGGTAAGTATTTAGTTTTAAATAGGAATAATTTATTAAAGTATAGTGAAGTGTTAGGTGTAATTGTAACTTAGGTTAGTTTTTATTTTACAGGTTAATTTCTCTTTATTTTAGCTAGGTAGCTATTAAATAGTTAATAACTATTTAATAGCTATTGTACCTAGTTAAAATAAATTGAAAGTTGCCTGTAAAATAAAAATAAATCCTAAAATAGCTACAATATAATTATTATTTATATTGTAGCTATATAAGGATTTATTTTAAAGGTAAGTATTTAGTTTTAAATAGGATTAACTTAGTTAATAAGAGAAATATTATTTAGATTTATTTAATTAATATTTAAGTTAGGGGGGTATTAGGGTTAGTGTTAGACTTAGGTTTAGGGGTTAATAATTTTATTACAGTGGCGGTGGTGTAGTGGGGGGCAGGATAGGGGTTAATAAATTTATTATAGGTCGCGATGGTGTAGGGGGGCAGATTAGGGGTTAATAAGTTTAATATAGCTTGCGGCGGGGTCCGGGAGCGGCGGTTTAGGGGTTAAACTATTTATTTAGTTGCAGCTAGGTCCGGGATCGGCAGGATAGGGGTTAGTAACTTTATTATAGGTGGCGACGGTATAGGGGGGGCAGGATAGGGGTTAATAGGTATCATGTAGGTGGCGGTGGGGTCTGGGAGCAGCGGTTTAGGGGTCAATACATATATTATAGCTGCGGCGGGGACCGGGAGCGGCGGTTTAGGGGTTAACATATTTATTATAGCTTGCGGTGGGCTCCGGGAGCGGCGGTTTAGGGGTTAATCAGTTTATTATAGTGGCGGTGGGCTCCGGGAGCGGCAGTTTAGGGGGTAATACATTTATTTAGTTACGGCGGTGTAGGGGGGGGGCAAATTAGGGGTGTTTAGACTCGGGGTACATGTTAGGGTGTTAGGTGTAGACAGCTCCCATAGAAATCAATGGGATGTCGGGCAGCAGCGAACATAAACTTTCGCTATGGTCAGACTCCCATTGATTCCTATGGGATCCGCCGCCTCCAGGGTACGCTGGGCCGGAAAAGTGCCGAGCGTACCTGCTAGTTTTTTGATAACTAGCAAAAGTAGTCAGATTGTGCAGCACTTGTGTGCGGAACATCTGGAGTGACGTAAGAATTGATCTGTGTCGGACTGAGTCCGGCGGATCGAAGCTTACGTCACAAAATTCTACTTTTGCCAGTATCCAGGGCTTGATAACTAAGGCGAATCAGCCTCGCCACAAATACGCTGCGGAATTACAGCGTATTTGAGGTTGACGGCTTGATAACTACCCCCCAAAGTGTGCACGTGATCAAACATTCTCATGAGATCCTACAATGGCTGTATGTGCAGCAATTCCAGGGAGCACTGCAGCACAACTACATTGTTAATTAGCACATTGATGGCTTTGAAGTCTTGTTACATTTCCCATATAAAATGTCTCACATGTACTGCAAATCAATTTACAGTAAGATTATTTTTAGTTCACTAAAAAAAAGGTCACTTGGCCTATTTGATGGCTTTGGAAATAAAAAGAGATCATTTTGCTTTCAAGAGCAAATGTGCTGACTATAACGCATTAGAGGAGATAACAAAAGGAAATGAACATTAGAAGCTGGCTGATGAAAATACATTTCACAAAAGATAATTTTCTACTTTCAGGTGTCATTTCTTTTCTTAAACTTCACAATTTTTACATTTAAGAGCTGTTGGCGCTGCAAGGGAACATTGCATATTTATTGGAAACAATTCAGAAAAGCTGTTGCTAGAAACAAAATGACAAGTAATGAGAAATGCAAACGACATAAGCAACAAGTAGAATCAAATGCAGCCCTGAGAGGGTGGGTGTTAAACTGTCTGCATTTTATAAAGAAAGGTTAAACCTTTTAGTAGATCTTAAATAAATCGTACAAAAGAACATAATCATAATTTTTTTTCTGTAAATCAAATTAAATTGTACACACTTAAAGGGACAGTCTAGTAAAAAATAAACGTTCATGATTCAGATAGGGCGTGTCATTTTAGACCACTTTCCAATTTACTTTTATCATCAAATTTGCTTTGTTCCTTTGGTATTCATAGTTAAAAGATAAAGCTAGGTAGACTCATATGCTAATTTCTAAGCCCTTGAAGGCAGACTCTTATCTGAATGCATTTGACAGTTTTTCACAGCTAGAAGGTGTTAGTTCATGTGTGCCATATAGATAAGATTGTGCTCATGCCCTTGGAGTTACTTATGAGAGGGCACTGATTGGCTAAAATGCCTGTTTGTCAAAAGAACTGAAATAAGGTGGCAGTCTGCAGAGGCTTAGACACAAGGTAAGAACAGAGGTAAAAAAAATATTACTATAACCGTGTTGGCTATACAAATCTGGGGAATGGGTAATAAAGGGATTAGCTATATTTTTAAACAATACACATTCTGGAGTAGACTGCCCCTTTAATTATTTTGTGGGAAAAAGACTATTAACATTTATTATCACTGCTGAGAAGCGTAAAGCGACATGACAGTCACATTTTTTATTCTATGATTTAGATTAGAGCATGCAATTATAAAAAAAAGTTCTAATTTATTTCTATTATCAAATGTTATGCGTTCTCCCGATATCTTTTGTTGAAAAGCAGGGGACATAAACATAAGAGTGTGCACGTGTCTTGGAACACTATATGGCAGCTGTTTTTCAAGAATGGTATCCATATGCAAGAGCACTAGATTGCAACATTATTTCCTGCCGTGTAGTGCTCCAGACACAAAACTAGGTATCTCTTCAACAAACAATAACATAGGAATGAAGCAAATTTGATAATAGGAGTAAATGGGAAACTTTTTTTTTTTAGATTGTAATTGTAAGAAATGTTTTGTGTTTTCCTATCCCTTTAAATGTAATGCTCTTCAAACATATTACACAAGACATTATTGTGTAACGTGCAAAATATTCTCAACTTGATTGCTTGCTAATCATCCTATAATTAAAAAGGCCGGGTATGTTTGTTCGAAGCTGTCATGCTCAGTAGAGACTGCGCAAGGACAAACACACCTTTCCATAAGGAAGGATCAGTTAGTGGGTGGAAGAAGCTTGACGGGGGCGTTATCGGACGTGGCGGGGAATGTGGCAGGAGCAACCATCTACGCAATATTTCCAAGGTTCGACCTTTTCTGTGCGCTAACACCACAAAGCAAATAATTCACTCCCTTGTTATTTCCCGACTTGACTACTGCAATAACCTACTTACTGGCCTTCCTCTTTCCCGCCTCTCCCCCCCTTCAATCCATCCTAAATGCCTCTGCCAGGCTGATCCACCTTTCCCATCGCTCTGTATCTGCTGCACCCAGTGGCGTAGCGTGGGTTGTCAGCGCCCAGGGCAAGGTAAAAATTGCGCCCCCCTAACCCATTAGCACTGACTGAGTCTCTTCCACCAGTACAGTAGGTAACAATGCAAACACTCAGACTGAAAATTGTCTGATCAATGTGACGCACTGCATTGGGAACCCTTGGTTACAACAAGCATCTCTTCTCATGTCATTACAGCTGAGCCTTGGCCCTGCCTTGTGTATACGTGCTGCCCTGCACTCTATAACTTCATTATAACTTTTACATGCTATGGCTGATACATAGCATTTAAAAGTTATAATGAAGTCAGTTACAGAGTGCAGGGCAGCACGTATACCCAAGGGCCAAGGCTCAGCTGAATGACATGAGAAGAGATGCTTGTAATCAAGGGTTCCCAATGCAGTGCGTCACATTGATCAGACAATTTTCAGTCTGAGTGTTTGCAAATTTCAGGGTATTCCTGGGCTGGACCGGGTTAACATTCCATTCCTCTTAGCATGTTTAATGGCTGCATTGTGAGCTAGTGATAACTTGTAGTCAATATAGCCACCGACATCCCTTTATCCTCTCCTCCAGGCTCCCACATTACTTACCTTTTAAAGTCACGGGCGGGCACAACGCGCTAGAGACAGTCTTCGTCCACTTCTTGCTCCCTTGGTCCCTCCTGACCTGCGCGCTGGGAGTGGGAGGAGTCAGGACCCGACATGCTAATTAGTGACGTAAACCGTAATCAGCAGGTAACGTTCGGACAGAGTCGGATTACACTTACAGGCGGCACAGGCTCACAGACGACACTGACTGACAATTGAAGTTCACACTTGCTTAAGACTCAAGACAGAACAGCAGGGCACCTGTTAGAATGTTTATCCTCCCTGTTCCCTTTGCCTGCCAAGTTGTCAAAGTGCCACTGGAGTCTGGGACTGACTGTCACAGTCTACTATCTGGTGGAGGCTTTGCGCCCCCCATAATTATGCGCCCGGGGCAACCGCCCCTGTGGCCCCCCCACGCTATGCCACTGGCTGCACCCCTCTGCGAGTCCCTTCATTGGCTCCCCATTCACAGCAGAATTACATTCAAAATTCTCTCCCTTGCATACAAAGTACTCACCAACGCCGCTCCCCTCTACCTATCCTCTCTAATACACAAGTATACTCCAGCCCGTCCACTAAGATCCAACAATGACCTGCTCCTTGCATCCGCAACTATCACCTCCTCTCATGCTAGACTGCAGGACTTCTGTCGTGCAGCACCTACCCTCTGGAACACTCTCCCTCGTGCTGTCAGACTTTGTCTAATCTTTCTTCCTTCAAATGCTCCCTGAAGACTTTTCTGTTCAGAGAAGCCTACCACCCAACTCAATAATAAATTAATTTCTCTTACCTAACATTTCCTTCATCTAACTCTGCATTAACATCTTTCTCAATCTTGCAGTCCTCACCTCCTGTTTCTCAACCTCCTACCCTTCTAGATTGTAAGTTCCCACGGGAATAGGGCCCTCAATCCCTCCTGTATGTGTTTGTAAATTTTGTCCCGTCTCTTACAAGTTTTATATTATTTTATTTAAATGAACTGTATCCATGGACAGCACTGCGGAATATGTTGGCACTTCATAAATAAAGTATAATAATAATAATGGGACTGCTGCACTGCAGATTGTGGAAAATGGCTTGTGTGCACAGGCTTTAGGACTAGTTAAATTATATTCGAAACTTCAGGACTGATGCTTATCCACATCTATAATAAATTCCTCTTGCAAAGTCAAGGAACACTGCTTATATGGTATAGTCCCCCATCAAGGGTTAGCGCCCATATCTATTTTCAAGACAGCAGCCTAATACTAAAGAAGGAGCCTATGATTATCTAGTCCCAGTCCCAGACGCATCAAAATTATAGTACTGATCCAGATTTCTCAAACACTGTAGGTGTGAAACTCATCAGAAGAATTGTCTATGAGGGCTGGGCTATGATTATGAAGTCTGACGCGTGCATTTCCAATTCTTAGACTTAAAGTGAATTTAAATTTTAATGAATAAGTGCCCGGTTTTAACCCCTTAAGGACTGGGCATTTCAGACTAAAAACTTTCCCAAAAGACCAGAGCATTTTTAGCATTTTTGCCATCACTACATTTAAACAGAAATAGAGCCTTTTTTTATTTACCTATCAAAACTATATATTTTTTTAGTAGACAACCCAAAGTATTGATCTAGGCCAATTTTGGTATATTTCATGCCACCATTTTACTGTAAAATGAGATCAAATAAAAATAAATAACTTTTTCACAAACGTTAGGTTTCTCGCTGAAATTATTTACAAACAGCATGTGCAATCATGGCACAAATGGTTGTAAAAGCTGCTCTGGAATCCCCTTTGTTCAGAAATAGCAGACATTTATGTATTTGCCATTGCTTTTTGGTAATTAGAAGGCCGCTAATTGCAGCTGTGCACAACACTTTTATTATTCCCATAAGTGAATGGGGTTAATCAGGTAGCTTGTAAGGTTAATTTTAGCTTTAGTGTAGAGATTACCCTCCCACCTGACACTTCCCATTACCTGATCCTTACCTGTGTTGTGTCGAAATCTCCAAGATGTCAAAAACTCCAACTTCACATCTGATTGGTTGTGCATCCTGTCCCTCACAGAGACATGGGGCAATCAGATGGGCACTGTAATTCAGCATTAGCAACTTCTTCACTATCTATTTTTGCCTCCACCTGGTGGGGTTTTAAGGGAATCAAAGCCTCCCCCCCTAACAGAGGCAAAAACAAATAGTGAAAATGGGAGAGTCACGGGAAGTGACATAATTGAAATCTCAGAGACATTGAAAACTCCAAACACCTCTCTTTCCTTCCCCACACCCCATTAGTCCACTTCCATCTTAAGTACTGCAGACAGTCTGCCAGTATGCAGTTTTACCACTTTTTTCGGTACCCTCTGTCCATCTATTTCTGCCCTGCACCACTCATGGAACATGCAGAAATAGCGCAATCTCGCTACTTTTAGCAAAAACCGCGGCAGAGTGAGACCGTACAAAGTACAAGCGCTGGTCATTAAGGGGTTAAAAATACAGGGGCACTTTCATTCATGAAAGGGATAGTAAACACCAAAAATGTTATTGTTTAAAAAGATAGATAATCCCTTCTATTTACCATTCCCCGGTTTTGCATAACCAACACTGTTATAAAAATATACTTTTTACCTCTGTAATTACCTTGTATCTAAGTTTCTGCAGACTGCCGCTTTAATTCAGATCTTTTGACAGACTTGCATTGCAGGCAATTAGTGCTGACTCTTAAATAACTCCATGTGCATGAGCACAATTATTTATATGAAACACATGAACTAATGCCCTCTAGCTGTGAAAAACTCTCAAATGTACTTAGCACAGAAATGACAAATACGACTTCCTCCAATCGTTGCGAGTACCCCAAATCATCCACCTCGTGAGGCCACGCAACACTTAGAGGAAGCTGGATTAGTCATTGATATGCTAAGTACAGTATGAGAAGCGGGGAGAGGATCGTCGGTCTGGTTTTCCTAAAGAAAAAGGTAAGTATTTAAAAAAAACGCTTCAATCTAAAGTTTAAAGAATTAATGTGCACTTATTCATTAATATTTACATTCACTTTAAATTACAGGTAACGCAATAATATAATTATTATATTTATAATCATTTTATTTTTAAAACATTCTAATGAAAATGTCTGGATCTCTGAATAATTCTGGATTTTGGAATTCTGGATTTGGGAATATGTACCTGCATATGTGAATGTATATATATATATATGTGTGTATATATATATATATATATATATATATATATATATATATATTTATATATATATATATATATATATAAATATATATATCTTGAGATGGAATTGCACACTTTCTTTTATATCTGCTAAGGTTACTTCTATTTAATATCCATCAAATGAGAAAGGTTGGGAACTAAATAATGAAAAAGAGCTGAGTGTTAATTTGATGGATATAAATAAATAAATAAATATATATATATATATATATATATACACACACACATACAGACACACATCTATCTCTCAAATCTAACTATCACTGCTCATGGTAGAAACGTACTATTTAGTGAAGTGTATGTGTGAACAGCTATGATAATATTGAGTGCAGTATTATAGATAAATGACATGGGTTTGGGAGCCTTATTTTAGTACTTTACATTTGTAGCTGACAATATTAAAATACTTTGTACAGCAATTGTAACTAAGGAAAAATCAGTTTCCTTTGACAAGTATTTCTTTTGTTAAAAATAAATTCCGTTACATGAGAGACTTATTGAAAGAATATGTGTCAAATACTGTGACATAAACTTCTATATTTCAGTGGTGAAGCAAAAAGAAAAATCTTTGATAAGTACATGTTTGAGTTCAAACATAATTCACTCTGTTCTGCTTCTCTCTGGAATTACATTAAAAGATGACATTAAGAGGTAAGCTCTAAACAGCTGTGCAAACACATCCCTGAATTTAATGAGACATCAGTCAGTATCTGAATAACAGTTTAAGATTTTGTTTCCTGTTCATAAAACATTACATTTACATCCACTCAAAAAGTTTTGAAGGGTTTGATAAATTCATATTTTTAAAGTGAAGGTCAATTTAGTGCACAGTTTTTAATAATCCTATTAAAAACAAGGGCACTTTAATTCATCAAAATTGAAATTTCACTGTTTTCTCAAAAAAATTGCCTTTTAATCCTGGCAGCCGCTCCAGCACTTCCTCCGCCCCTCGCAAGCTGTCTTCGCGGGTCCAAAATGACGAATCCAGCTTCCTCCAATCACAGCATTGCATCAGGCCACTATTCCCCCTGGGGGGAAGCCGTGATTGGAGGAAGCCGGATTCGTAATTTCTGACGTCTGCAGAGGCTTCCGACAGCCGGGGGAATCGCTTGAGCGGCTGCAAGGATTAAAAGGTAAGTTTTTTAAGAAAACAGTGAAATGTCAATTTTGATTAATTAAAGTGCCCTTGTTTTTAATAGGTTTATTAAAAACTGGGCACTAATTAATCAAAATTGACATTCACTTTAAAAAGTACAATTATGGTGCGGTGCATTTTTCTTGCCTTTATATTTTTTTTATTTGAGGTCTTTTTGTTCTAGGGCAAATTTCCATACTATTTGTGTAAAGCTTGATGCAATGTTCTTGACTCAGTGTGGTATCAGCTAATCCTAATAAGACCTAGTTTGTCACATGTGAGTATGACGTTGGGTCAGGCTAAATACATAGAAACTTGTGGGACTGCTCAGAGATTATGTTTAAAATGAATTAAAGGGACATGAAACCTTTAATTATTCAAAAAGAACATACCATTTGTTTGAAAAACTTTCCCATTTACTTCTGTTTTCAAATGTGTTTGATTCTCTTGATATCCTTTATTGAAGAAGCTGCAATGCACTACTGGGAGCTAGCTGAACACATTTCAGAGCCAATTATAATTAGCTACCAATCAGCAGCTTGCTCCCAGCTCCTGAGCCTACATCCTGTGTGTTTGGTATTAGGCATTGGGTGCTTCTGTGTTCTTCTTTTCTTGTTACAAATTGCATGCTCTATCTGAATCATTAAAGTTACATTTTGACTTTACTGCCACTTCGCCTATCTTATTAAGTACCGTTAGTGAGCTTTTTTTGCCATTAAAACAATAAATGCAATCTCACAAACAAAAAAATAAATTAAAAAACTTACTGCTAAGGGCCCTGTGTACTATGCCGGGAATCTGTCTGCACGGCTTTGCATCGAACAGGCAGCAGACACTGTACGTCCGGTGCCCGGTTGTGCCATTGAGCACTCTCACTGCTCTGAGGCGGCGGACAAAAATCAACCGGATCAAATACAATTGGGTTCATTGACACCGCCTGCTAGCGCAATGATAAATGCCGACAGCGTATGCTGTCGGCATTTATCGATGTGCCGCAGACATGATAGGCTACTTCGTATCATGTCCACTCGCACATTGGTAAATAGGCCTCATCTGGTGACTGCTGCTTTTTACATTCCAGAGAGCAGGCTGGCACGCTGCTTATTACATTTAGTCATAAATAGTTAAAATATTACAACCACCGCAACTTCAGAAACGCGCTTGAAACACAATAAATGTAAATGTTTGGAGGTATAAAATATCAGCATGTCTGTTTTGTTATAGAAAAGCAGTCCCTCTTGATAGACTGAGAGGAGTCTCCGATACCTAAATCTCAGTTGAGCATGCCAGTCTTAGCTTGCTTTTGTGTCTTATTATTTCAAAGCTCATGACATCTCATTTTTCTTTTTTAAACTTTTCTTTTGAGCATTTATAATTTTATGTTAAACTTAGTTAAGGAGTTAAGATACAATTACTGATATCAATTAATACAAATTAAAGGGAAAGTCAACACCAATTTTTGTTGTTTAAAAAGATAGATAATCCCTTTATTACCCAAACCCCAGTTTTGCATAACCAACACAGTTATAATAATACCCCTTTAACTCTGTGATTATCTTGTATCTAAGCCTCTGCAAACTGCCCCCTTATTTAAGTTATTTTGACAGACTTGCATTTTAGCCAATCAGTGTTTACTCCTAGGTAACTTCATGTGCATGAGCTCAGTTTTATCTATTTGACACACATGAACTAAGGCCCTCTAGTGGTGAAAAACTGTCAAAATGCATTCACATAAGAGGCGGCCTTCAAGGTCTAAGAAATTAGCATATGAGCCTCCTAGGTTTAGCTTACAACTATGAATACCAAGAAATCAAAGCAAAATTAATGATAAAAGTAAATTGGAAACTTGTTTATAATTACATGCCCTATTTGAATCATGAAAGTTTATTTTAGACTTGACTGTCCCTTTAAACAAATCCAAAAAGGTTAACATAATGGATACCATGCTTAAATTACTAAGGGACAGATTACAAGTGGAGAGCTATCGTTAGTGATAGGAGCGTAAACGTGATCATTATGAACCCCTAAACCACCAGCCGGACCATCCCAAAGTCTGCACTGCACTATTAACCACTAAACTGCCAACCCCCCACATTGCAAAGTCTGCACTACACTATTAATCCCCAAACTGCCAGGCTCCCCAATGCAAAGTACACCACTAACTTCTAAACCCCCTAAACTAACACCCCCTAAGTTTACCCAAAATAAACTAACCCTACTTTTTACCAAAAAAACAAACTAGCTTCTCTTAAAAAAATAAAAACTACACGCATTGGGTCAAGTTGCCACTGTCCATTTCTGGGAGGATAGGGCTTATCAAGATGGTACTTTTCCCCAAGCTGTTCTACATCATGCAGATGTTGCCACTATTAATACACAAGGTAGACTTACAATTTTGGAAGTCACTCTTCCTGTCTTTCGTGTGGGCAAACAAAAAACATAGAATACACTCAAATAGAATGATGAGCACAATAGACTTGGGAGGCTTGGCGGTGCCTAATGTGGAACTGTATAATTGGGCTGTGCAAGCGAAGTATGTGCTTGACTGGATGACTGGACAATCCCACTTTACAAACCCAGAGTTAGAGCAGTATGTCACGCAACCATGGTCTCTAAGCATCTTACCACACTTGACAACTGACAAAACGGAAAAGATACTGGCTGGATATCCCCTCCTACAACAGCCACTATGGGCCTGGAAGAAACTTTGTAACAGATTACATTGTCAACAAGAACTTATCAAATACATTCCACTACAGGGGAACCCTGACTTTTTACCGGGGATGACTACACAGACATTTAGGGAATGGAGGGCCCTGGGATTAGATAGGGTGTCGAAACTACTAGAAGGGGATGGAAAGACTATCTGCACTTATGCCTATCTACAGGAGACTTACACTTTGCACGCACACATCATTTTGCTTACTTGCAGGCAAAACATTACATTACTAAGTTAATCGGCTTGCAAGTTACCCCCAAAGTAACTACGGGGATAGCTCAAATTGCTCACCTGCATTCACAAGGCTTAACATCTATCTCCCCAATATACAAGATGTTGCAAGCCCCAGATAATACCCACACTGTGGAACATATATGTACAAAATGGTCAGGGATGCTGGAAACCCAGATCTCTAAGGAAAAGATACAAGATAGCATACAGAGGGTTCGGAGGGCCACATTGTCAATGGACCTCAGGGAGTCGCACACCAAAATGCTTGAATTGGCATACATTACACCAAAAAACTTCTGAAAATGGGAGTCTAACTCCACAGGTAACTGTCCAAAGTGCGCTCACGCTCAGGCAGACTTACTACACATGATCTGGACTTGCCCAAAGATAACTAGATTTTGGGGCATGATACATCACTGGCTGAAAACACTAGGCATTCAAATACGAACTCTCACACTACAGGCGATTACACTTTTGGATTGCCAAGAACTAACAACGAAATGACATATACGCACAATGTAATATTACTAGCCAGAAAATTCATATTCAGGAAGTGGCTGAGCAGAGAGGCTCCAACACTAACACAAGTAAAGAACGAGGTCCTCACACAGTTACTTTACGAGCAAATGGATACTGTGGGGGATATCTCTAACCGCACAGCTCGTTTCATGAAAAAATGGGCAGTTTACATTCAAACTTTGGGACCCCTCCAGCAGGTAAAAATTTTATATCCCATACGAAACTCAGAATACATACTGGAAGCTCAGCTTAGAGGTGACTGGAGACTGGATTTTGAAAGAGTAGAGACCCCTTAGAGGGGAGGAGAGGTAGGCAAGCGACAGTATCTGACACCCCAGGGGAAGGGAAGCCAGCCGGCTAAACCAAATTAAAATAAATTACAGGAAAAAACGTGAGAGGTACGCATTGTTAACAATGGATTTGTACACTACATATTTTTCTTTTTTCTCCTTCTGAATAATTATACATGTCACAATCTGTTTAAAGTGTTATGAATCATTCTGCATGTTACTGTTTGTTTCTCTCACCATCCCCAGCATGTTGGGGAGAATGGTGTTGCGTTCTTCTCATGAAACAAATAAAGAATTTAAAAAAAAAACAAAAAAAAAAACTTACATGTGAAATAAAAAAAACTAACCTTACCTTTTAAAATACAAAAATAACATTACTATTAAAATAAAAAAACGTAATATTACACTCAAAAATTACACTACTTTATAAAGGAAACCCTATTATTACAAAAACCTTAACATTACAAAAAATAACAAACCCTAACATTACAAAAAATAACAAACCCTAACATTACAAAAAATAAAAAATAAATGACCAAAAATAAAAAAGGTTTATGCTTATTCTAATACCCCAAAATGAAGAAAAAACTACCCCAAAATGAAAACAAAACAAAACACTATTCTAAAAACTAAATTACAAATAGCCCTTAAAAGACCTTTTGTGGGGCATTGCCCTAAAGTGTTGTGGGGGCTGGCGGTTTAGGGCTTAATAGTGTAGTGCAAACTTTGTGATATGGGGTGCTGGCAAGTTAGGAGTTAATAATGTACCTAGGTAGTTTGCGATGTGGGGGGCTGGCCATTTAGAGGTTAATAGTGTAGTGCAGGCTTTGCTATTTAGGGGTTAAAAGTGTACATACAGTAGGTAGATTGGGATGTGGGGGGCTGGAGGTTTATGGGTCAATAGTGTAGTGGGAACTTTGTGGTGGGCTATTTGATGGTTTAGCACTTATTAGAGTAGGGGGTCTTATGGCAATTTGGGTTAGCGTGCGAGTAGTTTTTTTTTTTCTCCATTGACTTCTATGGGGCAGCAGGTTATTGCGCAAGCAATATTGTAAATGCAGCTTTTTGCATGAGTCGAGTTAGCGATGGAGCAATATGTTTTTACTTTCAACTTTTAATAGCGCAATCTGACTCACGCAAAAGGTTTACCAATACCGCAGTTAGCGATCCATTTGTAATCTAGCACTAAGTCGTTACTAAGTGTTCAAAGTGACTCTCTGCCAAAAAGAATCGGATGGGAGATAATATTGCCATTATCTCATGTCAGTAAAAGTTAAAATTCAATTGAGATATGAGAAGTCCGTTCAAAGCTGGGGTTGGACAATTAAAGGTACAATTAAAATAATAACAACCGGGGGGGCGGAGCCAACTGCCAAGGGAATTAGACGTGTGTGAGGGGAGCTCCTAATTTCAATAATATATAAACCTCGTTTATCTGTGCCTAAAATATTTATTTATTTTTATATTGAAAGAAGATCCTTTGTCCTGCATTAATATTAAAAGCCTTGGGAGAGTTTGCAAGGCTATCTTTGGCTCTGGGTATCCTTTAAACTTGGTTGCGATGGAGGCCCTAAATGAATGGGGTCTGGCTGTGGCGCAGCTCTTTCATGACCATTTTGCCAGACTGGAGGCGACTTTACTTGAGAGCTGGGCTGAAGTACATAAACCACTCATTGTGCCCTTAACATGAGCAATGTTGACACTATTTTCAATCAGGACAGCAACACAGACTCACCAACCCCTGAGACCTCGTGCAGCCTACCAGGCTTTCTGCAGCATGGTGAAACCTTCAACCACCTCTATAGCAAAGGGGCGAGTTGTGATTCACTCAGGATTACAGAAGTGGCAATCGGAGGCTGTTTTGATGCGTACCCCGGACCGGGGTTGACTGACAAACCCTTAATCCGTGGAGTGATTCATGCCTCACTCCCAAGATTATCCGTTGTTACAGGGCGCATGGCGTCTGTGGAACGCAGGTACGTTAAGAACTTTCGATCTGTGCCCCATAGTGTTGATGCCTCGGTGACTGAGCATATGTTTGATGCTTCCGCTGCTGGACACAACCAGAGAGATCAACCTCCAGGCCGCTCAGGAACCACTAGTCTCTGCCTTTCAGACCACTGCTGACCTATCTTTAGGACTCCACTAATCTCAAGCTCCATGATGCAGGATAAGGCAGGGGTACGTTAAATGCTTGGCTCACTTGCGAGTCTAGCTCCCAAACGGACAATATATTTGGAGCCACATTCTATGTCTGGATGTTTTTTTTTGTTTTGCACCTTTGGAGAAATGATGCCACGATTGGTTATCTAGTCAGGTATGACAGTTCGCATCGGCTTACAGTGAGAACGTTGTGAATCTCGAGCTCTAGGTTGTTGGGAACAAGCAGGAGTGGGTTAAGTAGTTGGCTCACTTGTGAGTCTAGCCCCGGACCAGACAACATATTTGGAGCCACAATTATTTTCTGGACATTATTTTTCATCTCCAGGGAGACTGGGCCACAAATGGTTATCCATAATTAGAATCTTATAGTTTAATTTTCAGGGCAGGTATAACAGTTTACACTGACATACTATGAGAACATTTTGAAAGTTAAGCATTTTTTCACTACCTAAGAGATGAAGGGGGTATTGTATGATATAGGTTACTCTATCAATAGTATGATAGGATTGGTTCTGCTATCACATATATCTTTCATATTGGTGCAAGTATAAGTGATAACAATCTGGATGTCCTAGTTATTAATGTTTGGTTTATTTTTCTGTGTGACAATTCATTGTTTTGTTAAATGGTTAAATTGAATATATCTTATAAGTTTCAAATGCATTGGGAAATTAATAGCTGTCTATTTATATATATATATATATATATATATATATATATATATATATATATATATATATATATATATGGGTAGGGGGTAATTTCTCCTATCCTCTGTATCGAGAACGCTGGTAATATCCCTTTCGGAGATTGCTGTACTCAGCGCTTTTTAGGAAAGATTATTATTCTATATTACATGTTCTGAACGGGATGTGCTGGTAGAGCTTGATCAGACCTATTTCTTATAATTACTAGTTAATCCACAAGATAACTGTGGCTACTAGATAGGATTTTATGGTTGAAATGTAATTACCGCCAATGTTTTATGATGATGTCTTTATGCAGTGGTGGTTTTCTACTTTTTGATACGCAAACCTGCTGTTGGACATAGGGCCCATGTCCAATCGGTAGGGTCTCCCGTGTAGTCATAGCGAAATTGTATACTGCTAGGACATATTACCATCACAGAGGAAGATCTATTCCCCCATCCCATACTCCCATAGACACAATGCTGCTGCCATTGCACTTTTTCTTAAATTAGTACAAAAACTGTAATTATTTTTTCCCAGCACCAAACACAACCACAAGCTCTTAGAATGATCTCTACAACCCTCCAACCTCCTCACTAGGATTGATTAATTCCCATCGTTTTTTTTTTAAAAAAAAAGGGGAGAAAAAGAAAACAAACAAAAAAACTTCCTTTAATTGTGCCCCAGCATAGCAATAATTGTGATCCCAAAGCCTAAGGATGTCCATACTATCTGAATATTTCACAATGTTATATATTACAATGTACTTTTGTATTGTTACCATTTGTTTTATACTGGTTGCACATGCAACAATTATGTAATGTTTTCATTTTATTCTCCTCAATAAAAAAAATAAAAAAATAATAACAACCTAAGCAAGTAAATAATACAAGACTCACGTAATACAATAACAAAGAACAAATACATTCAGAGGTAAATCATTTTACACAGGGTGAGTTCAAGCAAGAATCGCTAAAGCATATAGACTAGTATTGTTGTATTGATTCATAAATATCTAGTCTATCTGATCTTAAATATCTATATCTTTTTAGTAAAAGTGTGCATTGTACTTGTTTTTTCCAGTTGCCTAGTGGTGGTAAATACTGCTTCCAAAGTCTGGGGATTAGCTGCTTAGCGCTATTGGCTAAAATACGAAATAGTTTACTCTTAAAGGGACATTAAACACTTACGCCTAGATTTAGAGTTCTGCGCCCAAAGGGGTGCGTTAGCTACGTGTGCTTTTTTCCCCCCGCACCTTTTAAATACCGCTGTTATTTAGAGTTCACAGAAGGGCTGCGTTAGGCTCCAAAAAGGGAGCGTAGAGCATAATTTACCGCCACTGCAACTCTAAATACCAGCGGTGCTTACGGACGCAGCCAGCTTAAAAAACGTGCTCGTGCACGATTCCCCCATAGGAAACAATGGGGCCGTTTGAGCTGAAAAAAAACCTAACACCTGCAAAAAAACAGCGTTCAGCTCCTAACGCAGCCCCATTGTTTCCTATGGGGAAACACTTCCTAAGTCTGCACCTAACACCCTAACATGAACCCCGAGTCTAAACACCCCTAACCTTACACTTATTAACCCCTAATCTGCCGCCCCCGCTATCGCTGACCCCTGCATTACACTTTTTTTTTTTTTTTTCAAATTTATATTTTTATTGAGGTTGCATAGATTATACATTTTATATTAGACATCATAAAACATAATTAACAGAAATAAAGTAACTCTTCAAAATAACATAGTACAAAAGCAAAACATTGCAATGGTTGTTTATGAGTCAGAAATTTGAACCTCTTTTTTAAAATATTGCTTTAGGAGATTCCTCATTGACTCAAAGGGTCACTTTTGGACCTGTGAAAACTAATATAGACAATACTGAGGAAATTAGCTTCTAGTATGGTCACTTTTGGACCTTAACATAGTAGGGTGGGGAGAGGAAATCAGCAGACAAGAGCTGCTCTGCAACAAGAAGGAGGGGGGAGGAAAAACGGGCCATCCGACATTACTCAGTATTAGATACAGGATGGAGTATTGTCTAGTAAGAGTCCAATACATAGGGTTTATTTATACCAAAAACCATACCAATGTGTGTAAGTAAGATTTGAATTAAAACGGGGAGTCAATGGAGTGGGGAAGCGAGTAAAATAGTATTGCTCATATAGAGAGGGGAGCTTTCTTTGCTGTTGCATTTAATAAGGAACAGTAGCGGAACCTAAGCAGCTATCAACAGAGCTTAGAGAGAAACCAGGCGTATAGTGAGTAGTAATAAACAAACACCTTGTACCTCTAGTTATTGTATATCCTTATATATGCATTTCCAGAGCACTTACCACTTATCAACTAGGGGGGGGGGGGTGAGTCTGAAAGTTTTGCAGAGTGTGAAGGAATATTAAAGACTGTTTAAGTCTAGCGGAGCTTGTCATCTGTGCAACTGTAGAGGAACATGCAAAGGGGGCTTTTGAAGGGGGGAGTGGAAGTCTATTTGGTGCAGAAGCGAATGAGAGCCACTATTAAACATAAGGGGCGTATATCCCAGACTATTCTAGTTACTTAGGGTGTGTATGTGGAATATCTAAGCTGTTAGAGTGAGCAGAGAGACCCCATACTCTAGGCTCTCCTGTGAATTTTAATTTCCTGGGGTAATCAGTATAAAAGCTGAGAGTGGTTCTAAAGATGTATTCTGATGATGCAACTAAAAAGCAATAGGGGTGTGTATAGACTTATATTAGTAATCTATATGCTCCATCAAATAGTAGGCTTGTATAATAGATAATCAATTAGTTCCCCATCTAGTATTTGCAGGGGTTTTTCACAAAAAAGTCACAGCTAGATTAAACATAAGCATGTTAGGAGATAATCTGCTAATCCCTCACAACATAAAAAGCCTGCTAGAATCGGCAAACCAATAACATGGTACTCTCTGCTCCAGCTGCCCCTGTATTGCATAAGAAGCTGAAAGTGACTCCACTTGTTATACCTAATGGTGCTTAAAATGAAATAACTAGAGGAAAGAAAAAAGTAATAAGCGTGAGTTCCATCTTATGAATATACATGTAAGCTAAGCAACCGGTACTGTAATGAATTCACACAATAAATTACACCCTATAAAGGGAACTGATAAACAAGTACATGTTCATGTAAAGAGGTCGACTGCTAGCCCACCACATTATCAATACATATCAAGGCATTAACCAGCTAATATTTAACGTCTATATCTAATTAAACATGAGGAAACATTAATGTCCAGAGGCACATATCTGAACAGATGCTTATTGTGCGTTACTCTATCTTCTCTGTGTCTAACCCACACCGGATCGATTCAGAAGTGAACCGCTTGTATTCAGGCCCTTTCCTTCATTGGTGACAGCACGGATATCCAAGGAGAATGCCCGAAAAACCTCAGCTGTAAGCCGCTTCAGTGAGAAAAGCACAACAATCACCTTTTTCTCAACTTGGGAGCCTGGAGCAGAGTGTCCGTGTAGAAACTCCAGATGTCCCGCGCGGGAGCCGGCCGCATCCCCCGACCAGAACACCGGAGGTAAGAGAGATAGCACCTCTCTCTCAGTTATGGCCGAAGTGGAGAAAGGCGGTTGGGAGGGAATCTGGCGCTTCGTGGCTGGGAACAGGATGGCACTTAATCCCCAATCCCCATGGCGGTGCGGGTAAGTTGCGGTAACTGTCTCTGAGCTGTGGAGACAGAGATCGGGAGTGGCATCTTCCGGTGTGTATGTATGAGCCTCCGGGCAAACAGCTAAGGGCTTGAAAGTAGAAGGGCTATGTTTAGTTGGCTCAGCAGGGCCATGATTTTCTCGTGAGTGCCTAGCGCTATCTTTTGTGCGGGCCTCAAGTATGCATGCTGTTAGTTCAGCGAACTCTGCGTCCATCTTCCGACCCAAATCAAGGAGGACAGCCTTCATACTAAGTTGAAAGTCCTCCATCCTATAAGTTAGTAGTTAAGTAGGCCCGCTATACCCGGAAGGCCGGGGGGGGGGGGGTTAGGGAGAAAAATGTAGGCCGTCACCCCACTTTATTCAGAGTAGAGAGTATAACTCCAGATTAATAAGTCTGTGTATGAATATTCCGTAAGGAGAAAGCTCATTCAGTTAACCCTCGTGGGCTGCGAATCTGCTAGGCTTGTTGGAGCTGTAGGAGATGCGGATGACGGCCTAAAATCATTGCTGGCTATATCAGGTCCTGGGCACTTTTCTGACTCCTTCTTAGTACAGTTCTAGATCACAAAATAAGTAGCAATAGATTGCTGTAGCTAGCGGATGGGTTACTGTCTAAATAACTAGTAAAAGTTTTGAATTAGATAGAAAGTCCCAGGAGCTTCATGAAAAGCGACCGATCATGGCCACCTCTTAGCCACGCCCCCCCCTGCATTACACTTTTAACCCCTAATCTGCCGCTCCATACACCGCCGCAACCTACATTATCCCTATGTACCCTTAATCTGCTGCCCCTAACACCGCCGACCCCTATATTATATTTATTAACCCCTAATCTGCCCCCCCAACATCGCCGCCACCTACACTTATTAACCCCTAATCTGCCGACCGGACCTCACCGCTACTATAATAAAGTTATTAACCCCTAATCCGCCTCACTCCCGCCTCAATAACCCTATAATAAATAGTATTAACCCCTAATCTGCCCTCCCTAACATCACCGACACCTAACTTCAAGTATTAAACCCTAATCTGCCGACCGGACCTCACCGCTACTCTAATAAATTTATTAACCCCTAAAGCTAAGTCTAACCCTAACACTAACACCCCCCTAAGTTAAATATAATTTTTATCTAACAAAATAAATTATTTCTTATTAAATAAATTATTCCTATTTAAAGCTAAATACTTACCTGTAAAATAAACCCTAATATAGCTACAATATAAATAATAATTATATTGCAGCTATTTTAGGATTTATATTTATTTTACAGGCAACTTTGTATTTATTTTAACCAGGTACAATAGCTATTAAATAGTTAAGAACATTTAATAGCTACCTAGTTCAAATAATTACAAAATTACCTGTAAAATAAATCCTAACCTAAGTTACAATTAAACCTAACGCTACACTATCAATAAATTAATTAAATAAAATACCTACAATTATCTACAATTAAACCTAACACTACACTATCAATAAATTAATTACATACAAATACCTACAAATAAATACAATTAAATAAACTAACTAAAGTACAAAAAATAAAAAAAGAACTGTTGCAAAAAATAAAATAATAATTTACAAACATTATAAAAATATTACAACAATTTTAAGCTAATTACATCTACTCTAAGCCCCCTAATAAAATAACAAAGCCCCCCAAAATAAAAAAATGCCCTACCCTATTCTAAAATAAAAATTGAAAAGCTCTTTTACCTTACCAGCCCTTAAAAGGGCATTTTGCGGGGCATGCCCCAAAGAATTCTGCTCTTTTGCCTGTAAAAAAAACATACAATACTCCCCCAACATTACAACCCACCACCCACATACCCCTAATCTAACCCACACCCCCTTAAATAAACCTAACACTAAGCCCCTGAAGACCTCCCTACCTTGTCTTCACAACGCCGGGTATCACCGATCCATCCAGAAGAGGCTCCGAAGTCTTCATCCAAGCCCAAGTGGGGGCTGAAGAGGTCCATCATCGGGCTGAAGAGGTCCATCATCCGGCTGAAGTCTTGATCCAAGCGGGGGCTGCAGAGATCCATCATCTGGCTGAAGAGGTCCATCATCCGGCTGAAGTCTTGATCCAAGCGGGGGCTGAAGAGGTCCATCATCCGGCTGAAGTCTTCTATCAAGCGGCATCTTCAATCTTCTTTCTTCCGGATCCATCTTCATCCCGCCGACGCAGAACATCCATCCTGGCCGACGACTTCCCGACGAATGACGGTTCCTTTAAGGGACGTCATCCAAGATGGCGTCCCTCGAATTCCGATTGGCTGATAGGATTCTATCAGCCAATCGGAATTAAGGTAGGAAAATTCTGATTGGCTGATGGAATCAGCCAATCAGATTCAAGTTCAATCCGATTGGCTGATCCAATCAGCCAATTAGATTGAGCTCACATTCTATAGGCTGTTCTGATCAGCCAACAGAATGCGAGCTCAATCTGATTGGCTGATTGGATCAGCGAATCGGATTGAACTTGAATCTGATTGGCTGATTTCATCAGCCAATCAGATTTTCCTACCTTAATTCCGATTGGCTGATAGAATCCTATCAGCCAATCGGAATTCGAGGTACGCCATCTTGGATGACGTCCCTTAAAGGAACCGTCATTCGTCTGGAAGTCGTCGGCCAGGATGGATGTTCCGCGTCGGCGGGATGAAGATGGATCCGGAAGAAAGAAGATTGAAGATGCCGCTTGATAGAAGACTTCAGCCGGATGATGGACCTCTTCAGCCCCCGCTTGGATCAAGACTTCAGCCGGATGATGGACCTCTTCAGCCCGATGATGGACCTCTTCAGCCCGATGATGGACCTCTTCAGCCCCCGCTTGGGCTTGGATGAAGACTTCGGAGCCTCTTCTAGACGGATCGGTGATACACGGCATGGTGAAGACAAGGTAGGAAGATTTTCAGGGGCTTAGTGTTAGGTTTATTTAAGGGGGGTTTGGGTTAGATTAGTGGTATGTGGGTGGTGGGTTGTAATGTTGGGGGGGTATTGTATGGTTTTTTTTTACAGGCAAAAGAGCAGAATTCTTTGGGGCATGCCCCGCAAAAGGCTCTTTTAAGGGCTGGTAAGGTAAAAGAGCTTTTCAATTTTTATTTTAGAATAGGGTAGGGCATTTTTATATTTTGGGGGGCTTTGTTATTTTATTAGGGGGCTTAGAGTAGGTGTAATTAGCTTAAAATTGTTGTAATATTTTTATGTTTGTAAATTATGTTTTTATTTTTTGTAACTTAGTTCTTTTTTTATTTTTTGTACTTTAGTTAGTTTATTTAATTGTATTTATTTGTAGGTATTTGTATGTAATTAATTTATTGATAGTGTAGTGTTAGGTTTAATTGTAGATAATTGTAGGTATTTTATTTAATTAATTTATTGATAGTGTAGTGTTAGGTTTAATTGTAACTTACGTTAGGATTTATTTTACAGGTAATTTTGTAATTATTTGAACTAGGTAGCTATTAAATAGTTCTTAACTATTTAATAGCTATTGTACCTGGTTAAAATAAATACAAAGTTGCCTGTAAAATAAATATAAATCCTAAAATAGCTGCAAAATCATTATTATTTATATTGTAGCTATATTAGGGTTTATTTTACAGGTAAGTATTTAGCTTTAAATAGGAATAATTTATTTAATAAGAAATAATTTATTTTGTTAGATAAAAATTATATTTAACTTAGGGGGGTGTTAGTGTCAGGGTTAGACTTAGCTTTGGGGGTTAATAAATTTATTAGAGTAGCAGTGAGGTCCGGTCGGCAGATTAGGGGTTAATACTTGAAGTTAGGTGTCGGTGATGTTAGGGAGGGCAGATTAGGGGTTAATACTATTTATTATAGGGTTATTGAGGCGGATTAGGGGTTAATAACTTTATTATAGTAGCGGTGAGGTCCGGTCGGCAGATTAGGGGTTAATAAGTGTAGGTAGGTGGCGGTGACGTTGGGGGGGGGGCAGATTAGGGGGTAATAAATATAATATACGGGTCCGCGGTGTTAGGGGCAGCAGATTAGGGGTACATAGGGATAATGTAGGTTGCGGCAGTGTGCGGTCGGCAGATTAGGGGTTAAAAAAAATTATTAGAGTGGCGGCGATGTGGGGGGCCCTCAGTTTAGGGGTACATAGGTAGTTTATGTGTGTTAGTGTACTTCAGAGAACAGTAGTTAAGAGCTTTATGAACCGGCGTTAGCCCAGAAAATAACACGTTGTGGCATATTTGCTAGATATGACTTTGTATTTTACCAGCTGGGAAAGCAAGTGTGCCTTTAAAATGTTATACTCATCCTCTAAAAATGAATTGCTATCCAAGAACCATAGATTTCTTTATGAATTAAAAAAGTCGCTGCCTGGTTTTGAACAATGAGACACAGGTCTCCATTAAACATGCTAGAGGAGTAGGAGAGAAATGCTTTTTAAACAAAGATAAGACTAGCCAAAACAGGCCTTAAAAGCTGCAATAAAGCAAAATACAAACACAAAACATGAAGAATTGTTTTCTTGAACACTATGCATTCTCAGTAACTACCTACACTTGTTTTAATGGGAATTAAAATATAGTTACTCAGGAAAAGTTATTGTATTGAGAGAGAAATTTACATTTTGGCACCGTTAGACTACATAAATGGATATAAAGCTAAATAGATACACAAATAGATAGATAGATGATAGATAGATTTCAGATTTGTTAATAATAAAATTTAAAGCTGAAAAGATCTGATATTTTTGGGTTAGAGTGGTCACTAAAATTAAAATTCTAAACAATATTCCAAACTGCTGCTAAGGGCTCGATTTATCAAGCCTTCTCCTGCACTATGACTGTATCTGTATTTATCAAGCAGCGGTTATAAGAACGCTGCTTCCTACACTTTTCTCCACCTTTTAGGTGGAGAATTTCAATGAGACTGGGGAGATTGACAATTCCTACCCATGCGTGATTGGCTGTGCGCGGGTAGGGGGCGGCATTGCACGCAAGCGCGAAATAGCGATCGCATGCAATGTTAAGTGGAATTCTGTCCTCCAGAAGCAAGCTAGGGTGGACAGGAGCACATATGTATGCCCCTGTTCGCCGTAGCTTGATAAATCGAAGTGCTGCCATCTAAAGAAATCAAGTTTTATTACACTTGTCATTGAATGCAGTGTCTTAGGATTAGTTTGTTTTAATAACATTTCCATATATTTTTGTTTCTCTAGAAATATACATTAATAAAAAAAAGTTATGAGTCAGAGCTGAAGTGAAAACTTGATAACATACTGTACATGGAGTACTCTGCTAGTTTACAAAAGCTGTACATGTTATTTATTTTCATTATGAGCTAATATAAATAATAAAGGTAAAACATACGTTTTAAAGTGATGGTAAATACTAGCGTTTTTGAAAAGCTAGGACTTACCAGTGCTATAAATAAAGGAGACTTTCAGTCATGAAGTATAAAAAACTTCATGCTGAAAGTACCTTTATTTGCCCGCGAGTTTATGCCAAGCTGAGCACCTCCGGCCGCCTACGGGAAAATGTTATTTTCTCAATGAGGTCAAACATCTGGAATCGTGCAGCTTTACGAGAGCAATAAATCCAGGAATGAAATATTTATGCATGTACTGATAAAGTCACTCCCAGGTGTACAAGGATTTCAGCTTTCAACGTCTCATAATCACTGGCTGGCGCTGGCTCTAAATCATTCTAGGCCTTCTGAGGTTCATCACTAAGAAATGGAGCAATTATACTCCCCACTTGACTGCTGGCCATCTTTCTCTTTCTGATGTGCGCTCAGAGGCCAGATACACCTCGACATTATCAGCTGCCGTCAACTTTTAAGGGTAGCGACTAGTCCTTGTCACTTTAGAACTCTGACCACCACCAACATAATCATGGTTCAGCAGTTCTGATATTGCTTAAATCTCCTGTTGCAGAGTTGGTGTAGTATTTTGTTGCTCTTCATGGGTCTTCCTGAATGTCTCAGCTTGCACAGCAGTTATCTGTTGCACCAACATCTCAGTGCTCTCCCTCTGTAATTTAGCCATAATCAAAGCATTCTCTGCCTGGGCCAAAACCAACTGCTGCTGGGCTGCACTATTCTCAGCAGCTCTCCTGTTAGCCTCTTGCTGCACAGTGTTAGACTGGAACAAAACTTTAATGAATTTCTCCATGTTGCTTGTAGATATAATGCCCACAGACATAATATGGTTACCCAGATTCTCCACCAAGTTTGACACAAAATACTTTAAACCACAATCTAGGGCAATATGCAGAACAGGGCAGTCCATGTTTTCTTAATCCTTTAAGGACCGGGCATTTCAGACCAAAACTTCCCCAAAAGACCAGAGCATTTTTAGCATTTTTGCTATCACTCCATTTAGACAGAGAGACTTGTTTTTTTTATTTACCTATCAAAACTATATATATTTTTAGTAGACAACCCAAAGTATTGATCTAGGCCCATTTTGGTATATTTCATGCCACCATTTCACCGCCAAATGCAATCAAACAAAAAAATCCTTAACTTTTTCACAAACTTTAGGTTTCTCACTTAAATTATTTACAAACAGCTTGTGCAATTATGGCACATATGGTTGTAAAAGCTCCTCTGGGATCCCCTTTGTTCAGAAATAGAAGACATATATGGCTTTGCCATTGCTTTTTGGTAATTAGAAGTCCGCTTATTGCAGCTGCGCACCACACTTTTATTATTCCCAGCAGTGAAGCGGTTATTTAGGTAGCTTGTGTGATAGTTACTGTTATAAACTTTAAGTTTTAGTAATTTATCACTATATTTATGTATGTATGCTTTCATTTTCTCTCTGTTAGCATGTCTTGTTAAAGAGATCCTGAAAGAAAGCAAAAGTTTCTATAGGAAAAAGTGATTGTTTTTATTCACTGAACTGTTAAACTAACAGTCAGAGAGACTCAAACCAAATTAGAATGATAAGTAATAATAAACAGTAATGAAGACAAAAATAACTGAAGTAATTGAGCAAGTCACAATAAAGACAAAATACTTGGATATCTTTCAGATAACAATTTGTAGTTGTGGTCAGTAATAATGTGAAAATTGAGATCGTAATAAATGTTGATTTGTAGTAGCGTAATAACAGGAAAAATGAATGAGGAGTAATGCGTTGTGAACGCAAAATTAAATACGAGGTGGAGAGTGTACTTTTATGGCCTTTGTTGGAGATCTCATTAACAGCATGCTTTTTGTAATTCATATGTACATACCTTATCCGAATATTGGACTGAGAATATTTACCGGTAATAGCAAGAGATTGTCTGTGTTGGTCCGTGCTGAGTACTCAGCGTTTGAGGTGAAGCTGGCGCGCTGCGCGTACAGGATGAAGGCTGCGTGGATGACGTCACCAAGGTGTATTGGATAGAAGAGACGTTCCGGTTAAAGTTGAAGTAAACAAAAGTTCCTGTTTACTAAAGGTGTTGAGATAAAATCCTCAAGTTGATTATTAGTAAGCAGATTTGATAAATTGCAGATAATAATATGAGAGGCAAAAACAAGGTTCCCAAATCACTGAAATAGAACATAGGAAATAGCTTCATTTAGCGTGCAGTGAATAGTGAGTGAAAGGAAACAGACAACCCACAGACTGCAATAATCAAGCAAAGCTGTGAAGTAAGGTTGTAACTTAAATAGGGCAAGGATAGGGCGGAGATCATGATTTAAGGGTATAGTCTGTAGCTGAAATCATGACAGATCCCCCTTCTCAAGGACCCCACTCACAGGATTGAGGTCTAGGTTTCAGAGGGAAAGCTGAGTGAAAATCCTTTAACAAGGCAGGTGCATTCATATCACGGATAGGAATCCAAGAGTTCTCACTGTCATCATACCATTTCCAGTGAACAAGGTACTCCAGTGTTCCTCTGCGACGTCTGGAGTCCAATATGACATCCACTTCGTAATCCAAGGGATCCAGAACAGGAAAAACAGGGTTAGGAATTCCTTGTCCCCTGTAAGGTTTCAAAAGCGAAACATGGAAGGAGGGATGAACATGCATGGTTGGTGGCAGTTTCAAAGTCACTGCGTTCTCATTTTTGACCTTCTTAATAGGAAATGGACCAATAAACTGATCAGCTAATTTCTTGGAAGGAACTGGTAATTTTATGTTCTTTGTGGACAACCAGACTAAATCATTAACGTTATACACCGGTGCAGGTGTTCTCTTTTTATCGTAATACAGTTTCTGTGACTTTTTAGCATCGCTCAGGTGATTTTGTAGTGCAGTCATGACCGTCTTTAATGCGTCAGTGTATGAAGAAACAGAAGGTGACTGTGTACAAGTTAGAGTGTTGGGGTAAGATCTGGGATGATAACCATATGTGGCATAAAATGGGGTTATCTTTGTTGACGAATTGGTAGAATTGTTATAAGCGAATTCAGCGCTAGGTAACAAAGTATACCAATCATTCTGCTGTGTTGATATAAAACATCTGAGATATTGCTCCAAAATTTGGTTCAGACGTTCAGTGAGGCCGTTAGATTGTGGGTGAAATGCGGTTGTGAACCTAAGTGTTATTTGCAAGGTCTGACATCGATATCTCCAGAATTTAGAGGTAAATTGGCTTCCGCGATCTGATACGATCGATGATGGTAATCCATGTAACCGTACGATGTGGTTATTAAAAACGGTAGCAGTCGTGATGGCAGAAGGTGTCTTCTTTATGGGAATATAATGTGCCAATCTTGTAAGATGATCCACAACTACCATTATTGTGTTATGGCCATGTGAATGTGGCAAATCCACAATGAAATCTAAGGATATGGTATCCCAAGGTTTCTGTGGTATAGGTAATGGACATAACAATCCATAAGGTTTGTGATGTTCTTTCTTTTTAGTTGCGCAGATTTGACAATTAGAAATGTAGTCTTGAATAGTCAACTTCATATGTGGCCACCAGTAGTTTCTATTGATTAGTTCATTTGTTTTTTCAATACCAGGATGTCCCGCTAATGGAGTATTATGATGTTGCTGAATGATCTGTTCTCTTAAAGAGAATGGTACATAAATTCTTTCTTTGTACTTAAAAAGTCCGGACTCAGAGTCAGGATTACAGATAGGAGGTATTTCTAAATCTGATTGTTGTGCTTGATATAAATCAGATGACACTAAGGTTGTAGATCCGATTATTTTAGAGAGAGGAATTACATGAGTTAGATTATCAGAATCTTCAGCTGCTTCGAAAGATCTTGAAAGGGTATCAGCTTTAATATTTTTAGTTCCAGGAATATGGGAGAGTGTGAAATTGAATCGATCAAGGAATAAAGCCCATCGAACTTGTCTGGATGATAATGTTTTATTCTTTTTAAGATATTGGAGATTCTTGTGGTCCGTGAACACTTGGAATGGGTGAGTGGTACCTTCAAGTAGATGTCTCCAATGTTCCATAGCAGATTTCATAGCCAGCAATTCCTTATCCCCAACAGAATAGTTTCTTTCAGCTGGTGATAATCTACGAGAGAAGTAGGCAACAGGATGTTGAAAAGAATCCTCCCGTCCAGGTTGTGAGAGTATAGCTCCTATTCCCACATTTGAGGCGTCAACCTCCAATGTATAGGGTAAGTCAGGATCTGGTAACCTTAGAACAGGTGCTGTAGTAAATTCTTTTTTTAGTTGTTGAAAAGCTTGTTCTGTTTTAGAATCCCATATATATTTCTGTTTCCAAGTTAGTTGGGTCAGAGGTTGAACAATAGAAGAGAAGTGATTAATGAACTTTCTATAAAAATTGGTAAAACCCAAGAACCTCTGCAATGATTTTACAGAGGTAGGTGTAGGCCAATTAGCTATAGCAGTTAGTTTTTCTTGATCCATTTGTATACCTTTGGGTGAGATGATATACCCAAGGAATTTGATGGTGTCTTTGTGAAAATGACATTTCTCCATCTTAGCATATAAATGATGGTCTCTCAGGGTAGCTAAAACCCATCTAACATGCTTTTTGTGATCTGTTAAATTCTTGGAATATATAAGAATATCATCCAGATACACAATACAGACATCCATCAATTCTTTAAAGATCTCATTTATAAAGAATTGGAATGTTGCCGGAGCGTTTGTTAAACCAAATGGCATAACGTTATATTGGAACAATCCATATCTGGTTTTAAAAGCTGTTTTCCACTCATCCCCAGATTTCATTCTAATTAGATTGTAAGCTCCTTTAAGATCAAGCTTAGTAAAAATGGTTGCTCCATGAAGACGTTCAATAATTTCTGGGATGAGTGGTAGGGGATATCGATTTTTAATGGTGACAGCATTTAATGCTCGATAATCTATGATTGGTCGGAGTGTTCCGTCTTTGTTTGTCACAAAGAAAAAAGTGGAAGCTATGGGAGAAGATGAAGGGGTGATAAAACCTTTTTTAAGATTTTCATCTAAATATTCTCTCAGATGTTTTAGTTCTTTCTGAGAGAGAGGGAAAATCCTTCCTGATGGTATTTCTATCCCAGGTTTAATATCAATTGGGCAATCGAAATGCCTATGAGGAGGTAGTGTTTCAGCATGTTTTAGGTTAAACACGTCACTAAACTCTATGTAATCCTCAGGTAGGACTGATGATATATGTCCTATTGTCAGATAGGGATAGCAGGTGTCAAGACAGTATTGTGAAGTGAATGTTATATGATTTTGTGACCAGTCAATAGATGGGTTATGTTTCTGCAACCAGGGGTAACCTAGAATTATCGGGTGTATTGACCTAGGGATTACATCAAAAGTTAAAAATTCTTTATGACCGTCAGGGGTGATTGTCAATAGTGGTATTGTGTGGTGAGTGATAGGACCCTTTAATATTTGTGTACCATCTATAACTCTTACGAAAAGGGGAGAGTTTTTCTGCACAATTGGTATTTTATTTAAATTCACAATAGATTCATCTATGAATAAACCATCAGCTCCTGAATCAACGATTGCCTCGTTCTGCAGTTGTTGAAGATCCCACTGTAAAGACAAGTTTAGTACAAGGAGAGTTGGTTTTAAAAGTGTTTCAAATTTATAATCTTTATTCAACTTACCCTTCTTTTGACGTAGAAGGATTGGACAACTTGCAACATCATGCTCCTTATTGGCACAATATAAACATAGGTTGGCAAGTCGTCTTCTTTGTTTCTCATCCTGGGTAAGTGGACCGCGTATTGTCCCTATTTCCATTGGAACAGGATTGGTAGTAGATTTCTCTGAGTAGGTATGATAAGGTTTCTTAAGAGTGCCTTCAAATTGATGTCTTTCACTCTTTCTTTCACGATATCTCCTATCTATAGCAATACTCAATTTAATAAGAGCTTCCAGTGTCTCTGGATAGTCCACCCTTGAAAGTTCATCTTTCAGGTGTTCGGATAGACCCAAACGGAATTGATTTTTTAAACTGACTGAGTTCCACTGTGAATCAGTGGCCCATAGCTGAAAATCAGCTATGTAATCCTCTACTGCCCTTTTCCCTTCCTTGAGGGATCTTAACCTCTGTCCTGCAGTCTGTTGTTTATTGATGTCATCATACAGTACTGCCATAGTAAGGAAAAAATTTCTAATGAGTTTAGTAGGGGATCTTCACTTTCTAAGAACCTATCAGCCCATGCTCGAGGTTCTCCTGACAGATATGATATGGCAGTGTAAACTTTAATTTTGTCAGTACGGTAGGTTCTAGGTTTCAAAGTAAAGAGCAACATACAAGCATTTTTAAATTCGCGAAATTTAGTGCGATCACCACTGAATGGTATGGGGGGATTAACATGAGGCTCAGGTATTTCAGTGGATTTTTGAGAAATAAATTCATTAAGAATTTGTTTTAAAGTACTATTCTCATTTTTTATTTCTGTTAATCCTTGGGCTAATAATTCCACCTTTTGATTCAGTGAAGTAATTTGATTGGACATTTCTAGGAGATCCATGATCAATCTGGAATTAAGTGCAAATGAATATTTAATCTTTTTTTTAGGCTTGATTATTCTGTGATAGTTACTGTTATAAACTTTAAGTTTTAGTAATTTATCACTATATTTATGTATGTATGCTTTCATTTTCTCTCTGTTAGCATGTCTTGTTAAAGAGATCCTGAAAGAAAGCAAAAGTTTCTATAGGAAAAAGTGATTGTTTTTATTCACTGAACTGTTAAACTAACAGTCAGAGAGACTCAAACCAAATTAGAATGATAAGTAATAATAAACAGTAATGAAGAAAAAAATAACTGAAGTAATTGAGCAAGTCACAATAAAGACAAAATACTTGGATATCTTTCAGATAACAATTTGTAGTTGTGGTCAGTAATAATGTGAAAATTGAGATCGTAATAAATGTTGATTTGTAGTAGCGTAATAACAGGAAAAATGAATGAGGAGTAATGCGTTGTGAACGCAAAATTAAATACGAGGTGGAGAGTGTACTTTTATGGCCTTTGTTGGAGATCTCATTAACAGCATGCTTTTTGTAATTCATATGTACATACCTTATCCGAATATTGGACTGAGAATATTTACCGGTAATAGCAAGAGATTGTCTGTGTTGGTCCGTGCTGAGTACTCAGCGTTTGAGGTGAAGCTGGCGCGCTGCGCGTACAGGATGAAGGCTGCGTGGATGACGTCACCAAGGTGTATTGGATAGAAGAGACGTTCCGGTTAAAGTTGAAGTAAACAAAAGTTCCGGTTTACTAAAGGTGTTGAGATAAAATCCTCAAGTTGATTATTAGTAAGCAGATTTGATAAATTGCAGATAATAATATGAGAGGCAAAAACAAGGTTCCCAAATCACTGAAATAGAACATAGGAAATAGCTTCATTTAGCGTGCAGTGAACAGTGAGTGAAAGGAAACAGACAACCCACAGACTGCAATAATCAAGCAAAGCTGTGAAGTAAGGTTGTAACTTAAATAGGGCAAGGATAGGGCGGAGATCATGATTTAAAGGTATAGTCTGTAGCTGAAATCATGACAGCTTGTAAGGTTAATTTTAGCTTTAGTGCAGAGATCAACCTCCCACCTGACACTTCCCACCCCCTGATCCCTCCCTGATCCTTCTGAAACAGCTCTCTTCCCTCCCCCACCCCCAAGGGTCACCTCCATCTTAAGTACTGGCAGACAGTCTGCCATTATGCAGTTTTACTCCTTTTTTTATTATTATTGTTCTTAGTGTAGGATTACTCCCTTACCTTCCTACCTCCCTGATTCCTCCCAAAAAGCTTTCTAACCCTCCCCCCTCTAACTATTTACCACCATCTTAGGTACTGGCAGCTGTCTGCCAGTACCCAATTTTCCAAAATTTGGCAATTTTATTTAGTAAAAAACAACAACATTTTTTGTGTTGTGTAGCTGCCCCCCACTTTATTTACCCCCTCCCCCTTCCAGATCGCTTTCCCACCCTCTAATCCCACCTCCACTGTATTACCCCCTCTCCCTCCTCCCTCCTTCCCCCTCCCTGCTGCTCTGAGAGGGTTTGTTTTTTCTGTAGCATAACAGTCCCGCCCCTCCCTTCCACCTCCCACCCCCCTCCAGCAATGGGCAGCCCTCCCGCTTCCCTCCTTACCCTCCCACGCCACCAACGATTTGCACAACTGCTGCCCAATGCTACTTTTAGCGAGATGGCCAGGGCTTAACGACCAGAGTCGTACAGGGTAAAGGGGTTAAGGGGTTAAACTGATTTATTCAGTTAGCAAAAGCAAAAAGACAGTTTAACAATGGAGAGGGCAATACCTTCCTTTGCATCACATCACAGCACATCACTTTGCAGAACAATATCCTTTTACAAACAATTAACAGCAATAAACTCTTTAAACACCAACCCTCTCTTAGGTAAGGTGACCAGATTTTTAAAATGAAATCCGGGGACATTTTTTTTTTTTTTTTTTATTGGCAAATGGTAAAAATCCATTTTATTAGCATATTTTCTGCAAATTATATATGCAGTGTATTTGGTATGGGTTTATGGAGTGATTGTATGATATACATACATATATAGATGTATGTATATATATATATATATATATATATATACATACATACACACACATATACACACACAGATTATTTCTCTCGGTATCTTTATTTGAAAAAAAGGTTTGCTAGAATTTCTATAAAGGGATAGTCTAGTCAAAATTAATCTTTCATGATTCAGATAGAGCATGCAATTTTAAGCAACTTTCTAATTTAGTCCTATAATATAGTTTTATTCATTCTCTTGGTATCTTTATTTGAAAAAGCAAGAATGTAAGCTTGGGAGCCGGCACCATTTTTGGTTCAGCACGTGGTTAGCGCTTGCTGATTGTTAGCTACATTTAGACAACAATCAGCAAGTGCTACCCAGGGGCTTAACCAAAAATGGTGCTGGCTCCAAAGCTTACATTCTTGCTTTTTTAAATAAAGATACCACGAGAACGAAGAAAAAAATTATACTAGGACTAAACTAGAAAGTTACATGCTCTATCTGAATCATGAAAGTTTAATTTTGACTAGACTATCCCTTTAAAGGCATTCTTGCAAACCTGCTGCCATATAGTAATCCAGACACATGCACGCTCCTGAGCCTACCCGACCAAGATAATTAACTAAATTTGATAATAGAAATAAACTGGAATTTGTTTTTTAAATTTCCAGTCCTTTTAAGCTTTTGAAGAAATGCAACATGGCTTCTTGACAGTGCCTTCCTTACCAGTGTAATACATCTTTGAAAAACCTGAAGCTCTATACAAGTTACTGCCGTCACAAACAGATAGGCTAATTCTACGCTGCACAGCTAATATTGTCTTGGCTGTGGGACAAAAAAACATTGCGCTATAAAAATGCAGCGTTACCTGGCAGCGCAGCTGTAGATAATAGTGTGGCTATTGGTTACTTAGTGCCCCAGCACTTGGCTGCAGTGCAACAGGAGCTGGGGACATTTCCGGGGACATATTATTTCCGGGGACAGTCCCTGGATTGAGAAGAAATCGGGGATGTCTGGTCACCCTACTCTTAGGCCTAAATCGGGCTTCCTTTTAAACAACACATACAAATAACAATCTCCTAATCAAAACCTGGCCTGGACGGCTTTATAGCTGTTGGAGTACCGGCCCACCCTTTTCACCAAATACTCTACCCCAGGGGCCCAGAACACACTTTACAAACTGCACAATTTAAACACGCAATCTTTTGAGATTATTCGATTTTCTTTTTGTTTAAATAGAATCAATTTGATAGAAATCTGTATGAAAACAGTACAAATGAGAGTGTATGTTAAAAACGCAGGTAGTATACTAAGGTGTTAATATTAAACTTGACAACTGTGCAAATGTTACAATAATTAAAATGAGAACTTTTGTTATAAACTTTCACACATGGCCCAAACATTTAAACTGGTTGCATTTGTTGGATGTGTCTATATATTTTTATTAGGTGTGGTTTGTGTTAATGCCCCATTTAGTTGTATATAGTTTTGAATGGCATTTGTTGAAGATCTTTGGCTCTAAGATCAATGGCAGCACATATGACTCATGATACATTTTTCCCCAAAAATGTTCCTCTTGTTGTGGTACTAAGAAAACTTGTGGTTGCTCCTCATAGAATTACACAGAGCCTGAAGATTGACCACAGCATTATAATTATGATCTGTGTCTTTTAGACAATACTAACTGTCAGTCATCAGAGACGAATGAGTTTGGGTTGTTTGACATCCGCAACCTCAGAGGTCGAGAACAAAAGAGATGAATTGAATTAAAAAAAATAGGAAAATGTATAATGTATCAATCTATTGATGTGTATAAGCAGAGTTCATGTCTAGCTCCTGAATGGAAAAAGTCTATGGGGAAAACCGGACTTTCACACCCATGTGACTTGAACAATAATAAAACCCCATCTGCATTTACACTCCTAATAACACAAATAAAAACTCTTTTTAAAAAACTTGCATAAAAAGTTATGCTTACCTGATAATTTCATTTCCATCGTGGGGAGGAGAGTCCACGGCTTCATTCATTACTTTTGGGAATAAAGAACCTGGTCACCAGGAGGAGGCAAAGACACCCCAGCCAAAGGCTTAAATACCTCCCCCACTCCCCTCATCCCCCAGTCATTCTGCCGAGGGAACAAGGAACAGTAGGAGAAATATCAGGGTATAAATGGTGATAAAGATAAATTAAATCTAGGTCCGCCTACCGGAGTTATGGGCGGGAGCCCTTGACTCTCCTCCCCATGATGGAAATTAAATTATCAGGTAAGAATAATTTATGTTTTCCATCTAAAGGGGAGGGAAACAAGCGACAAGACCCTTCTCCAACCCCTCCTACAGAAAGCACAGAATCCTGGATACCTTCACCTTGTGCCAAGGATATCCATGCTTCTCACACAAGGACAAGTAAGTCCTCCACACCTTATGGTAGATGCGACAAGTGATTGGCTTCCTTGCCTGAACTAAAGTGTCAATCACACTTTCAGAAAAACCTCTCTTGGCTAAAACTAAGCATTCAATCTCCACACAGTCAGCCTCTGAGAAATTAGATTTTGATGCTGAAAGGGACCCTGTTTCAGCAGATCCCTGCGACAGGGTAACTTCCATGGCGGAGAGGATGACATCCCCACCAGATCCGCAAACCACGTACTCTGCGGCCACAATGAAGCAATCAGGATGGCCGAAGTTCGCTCGTGTTTGATGCGTGCTACTACACGAGGTAGAAGTGGTAACAGTGAAAAAAACTTTGCATTCAGGCGATTAATTTGCATATTGGCATTACAAATTAAAGAATTGGCGACCCTCAACACCTTAATCTTATCCTGTATCGCGTCGATGGAAGTCTACCTCTCGACCATATCACACAGGGATTCACACCAATATGTCGCAGCTCCAGAAACCGCGGCCACAGCCGCTGCCGGTTGAAAAACAAACCCTGTGTGCTGAAACATTTTCCTTAACATGTTTTCCATTTTTTATCCATGGGTTCTTTAAACGACAAACTATCCTCGAGAGGAATAGTTGTCTGCTTCGCGAGTGTGAAATAGCACAATCCACCTTAGGGACAGTCCCCCACAGCTCGAGTTGAGAGTCCGGGACGGGGAATAGTTTCTTAAAGGAAGAAGAAGGGGAAAAGGAAGAACCTAATTGCTCCCATTCATTCTTGATAATATTAGCCATCTTAACAGGAACCGGGAAGGTCTGTGGCACCACCTTGCCCTCATAAACCATATCAAGTTTAGGAATCTAAGGTTCCTCTGGAAGCTTTGGTTTCGGGACCTCCAGAGTAGCAAGCACTTGCTTCAGCAAAAAGCGCAAATTCTCTATCCTAACCTAAAGTCAGGCTCCTCCGCAGCCGGAGGATGAGATGACATGGACTCCGACCCAGAAGGAGCCTCCTCCGAAGAATCGGAGTGGGCCTCATCATCGTATAACGCCTCTGATATTTCCATAGGTGTAGAAAATCCCTGGGTCGGACCGCCATGATATGCCGTACACTTGCGCTTAGCAGAACATGGTAAAGCATGGATCACTTTTGATACCGCCGTTTGCAGTTGATCCGCAAAATCTGACAGCCAACGAATCTCTCCTGTAATAGTAATGGTTGGACCCTGAGGCGCTGCATGTGCACTCGAAAATGAAAGCAGGGAACGCACCTCATGGGACGGGGAACCCTCAGAGGTAGATAGCTCAGTAGTACTAGACATCCCTTTATCAAGGCACGTGGAACATAGTTGAGCAGGCTGATCTACAAGAACCTCCTTACAATAAACACAGGAATGAGACTTTGTTAAAGAGGAAGTACCCTCTAACGCGTCAGAGTCCTCCATAGCTTGCGCTTTTATTATACACTAGATTAACTTAATAAACAGGCACCGTTATACCACCAATGGCCGGGCACTCACCACCTCCTATGACCCGGACTACAGAAACCGCTTTGTCTTCTGCGCTGCAGATCAACAGAGGAAGTGGAGACCGCCACACCCGGTCACATGGGATGCCTCGCAGAACCGCCCCTACACTAAGGAGAAAACGCACCAAAACCGGCTGCTGAATACTCCCGGAAGTCAACCTGAAAGTACCACCATTGCCAGAGCCTTCTATCGCACATAACTCAGCAATCACACAATAAACAATATCATGTATAAACCCTCTGTTCAATAATCCCCTTACTAGGAATATTAACCCTTGATTCCATAAGATAAAAGGCGCCACACTGTGACCCTGTCTTCTGTGTTATCATTATGTATAAAAAAATTAAACAATCTTACCAGAATCTATGCCGTGGAACAGGAACACGGCCCTTCAAGTGTGACAGGTAGAAGCATCGCTCCTGACATGGACTTGAGTGCAGAAAGCAGGCAGCGAAACTCATCAACGCTGATTGCTTGTGGAGCTGTTAAAATGAGTCGCGATGGTTTCGCAGAAAGACTCTCCCTGCATCTCCAGACTCTAACTTTTATTAAGGCTCACACTGAGAGGCTGACAGAACTACTTAAAACTCCAGTCCCATTCCCGAAGAGTACTACCTTCCATAAGACTACTACGAATCTTCAGCACTTCTCTGCCATCCTCCTGTGACGAAAGGCAAAGAATGACTGGGGGATGAGGTGAGTGGGAGAGGTATTTAAGCCTTTGGCTGGGGTGTCTTTGCCTCCTCCTGGTGGCCAGGTAATTTATTCCCAAAAGTAATGAATGAAGCCGGGGACTCTCCTCCCCTTTAGATGGAAAAGAGCTGCAAAGGACTTTAACACAGAGATGTATACATATATATGTCTAAATATGTAGCAAAACAGGAAACAGCACTCTCTGGACTTAAGTATTAAACAGATAGTTTATTCGGTAACGTTTCGGGGAATGCTCCCCTTCATCAGATGAAGGGGAGCATTCCCCGAAACGTTACCGAATAAACTATCTGTTTAATACTTAAGTCCAGAGAGTGCTGTTTCCTGTTTTGCTACATTTCACTCACTCTAGCACCCTGGCCCTTGGAGAACTGTTTGTGAGAGTGCAACTGACTCTTTTTGCCTATGTCTAAATATGTATATATATATATATATATATATATTTATATTTATAAATATATATATATATATATATATATATATATATATATATATATATACACACACACACACACACACAGTTGTATGCAAAAGTTTAGGCACCCCTGACAATTTCCATGATTTTCATTTATAAATAATTTGGTGTTTGGATCAGCAATTTCATTTTGATCTATCAAATACCTGAAGGACACAGTAATATTTCAGTAGTGAAATGAGGTTTATTGGATTAACAGAAAATGTGCAATATGCTTTTAAATGAAATTAGACAGGTGCATAAATTTGGGCACCCCAACAGAAATATTGCATCAATATTTAGTAGAGCCTCCTTTAGCAGAAATAACAGCCTCTAGACGCTTCCTATAGCCTGTAATGAGTGTGTGTGTACATATTTATTTGTGTATTTATATGTGTATATATGTATTTACAGAAATATATACACATATAAACACATAAATACATATGTATACATATATAGGCATGCTTTGGAGCCCTTTGCAGTCAAGTAGCTGAAAACATGAGAAATCATATTTATGCAATATTCATATTTAATAAAGTGCTTAACTATCGGCTAGATTACGAGTTTTGTGGTATGAGGGGTATGGTGCTAACTTGCACGTTATTGTCACCGCTCACTTATCTACAGCGCTGGTATTACAGGTTTTTATAAACCCGGCGTTAAAAGACAAAAAGTGAGCATAGAGCAAAATTGTGCTCCATACCGCACTCTAATACCAGCGCTGCTTAAGTCAGCGGTGAATTGGTTGTACGTGCTCGTGCACAATCTCCCTATAGACATCAATGGGGAGAGCGGGCTGAAAAAAAGCCTAACACCTGCAATAAGTCAACGTAAAGCTCTGTAACGCAGCCCCATTGATTCCTATGGGGAAACACATTTTATGTTTACACCTAACACCCTAAGATGAACCCTGAGTCTAAACACCCCTAATCTTACATTTATTAACCCCTAATATGCTGCCCCGACATTACCGCCACCTACAGTATATTTATTAACCCCTAATCTGCCGCTCCAGACATCGCCACCACCTACATTATACTTATTAACCCCTAATCTGCAGCCTCCAACATCGCCGACACCTACATTATATTTATTAACCCATAATCTCCCTCCCCAATGTCGCCGCAACCTACCTACACTTATTAACCCCTAATCTGGCGCCCCAACATTGCCGCCACTATAATAAACGTATTAACCCCTAAACCGCCGCACTCCCGCATCGCAAACACTAGTTAAAAATTATTAACCTCTAATCTGCCGTCCCTAAAATAGCCGCCACTATATTAAATTTATTAACCTCTAAACCTAAGTCTAACACCCCCTAACTTAAATATAATTAAAAGAAATCTAAATAAAACCTACTATTAAAAACTATCGCCTAGATTTAGAGTTCTGCGGTAGCCGTCAAAAGCAGCGTTAAGGGCTCCTAACGCTGCTTTTGGCCGCCTGCTGTTATTTAGAGTCAGGCAGGAAAGGGTCTAACGTTCACTTTCAAGCCGTGACTTTTCCATACCGCAGATCCCCTTACGCCAATTGCGTATCCTCTCTTTTCAATGGGATCTTCCTAATGCCGGTATTTAGAGTCTTGGCTGAAGTGAGCAGTAGACCCTCTACCGACAAGACTCCAGCCGCAGAAAAAAGTCAGTAGGTAAGAGCTTTCTGGGCTAACCCCGGTTTATAAAGCTCTTAACTACTGTGCTCTAAAGTATACTAACACCCATAAACTACCTATGTACCCCTAAACCGAGGTCCCCCAACATTGCCGCCACTATAATAAAAATTTTTAACCCCTAATCTGCCGACCGCACACCGCCGACCTACATTATCCCTATGAACCCCTAATCTGCTGCCCCTAATATCTCCGACACCTACATAATATTTATTAACCCCTAATCTGCCCCCCTAACGTCAACGCTACCTAACTACACTTATTAACCCCTAATCTGCCGACCGGACCTCGCCGCTACTCTAATAAATGTATTAACCCCTAATCTGCTCTCCCTAAAATTGCCGCCACCTATCTTCAAGTATTAACCCCTAATCTACCGACCGGACCTCGCTGCTACTATAATAAATGTATTAACCCCTAAAGCTAAGTCTAACCCTAACCCTAACACCCCCCTAAGTTAAATATAATTTTAATCTAACTAAATAAATTAAATATTAACTAAAGTCTTCCTATTTAAAGCTAAATACTTACCTGTAAAATAAACCCTAATATAGCTACAATATAACGAATAATTATATTGTATCTATTTTAGGGTTTATATTTATTTTACAGGCAACTTTGTATTTATTTTAACTAGGTACAATAGCTATTAAATAGTTAATAACTATTTAATAGCTACCTAGTTAAAATAATTACCAAATTACCTGTAAAATAAATCCTAACCTAAGTTACAATTAAACCTAACACTACACTATCAAGAAATAAATTAAATTAATTAACTACAAGTACCTACAATTACCTACAATTAAATAAACTAAACTAAATTACCAAAAAAACAAACACTAAATTACAAAAAATAAAAAAGATTACAAGAATGTTAAGCTAATTACACCTACTCTAAGCTCCCTAATAAAATAACAAAGCCCCCCAAAATAAAAAAAAATTCCTACCCTAATCTAAATTACAAAAGTTAACAGCTCTATTACCAGCCCTTAAAAGGGCTTTTTGCGGGGCATGCCCCAAAGAAATCAGCTCTTTTGCCTGTAAAAACCCCCCCCACAATACCACCCCCCAACATTACAACCCACCACCCACATACCCCTACTCTAACCCAAACCCCCCTTAAATAAACATAACACTACCCCCCTGAAGATCTCCCTACCTTGAGTCGTGTTCACCCAGCCGGGTACCGATGGACCAAAAGAGGACATCCGGAGCGGCAAAAGAGGACATTCGGACCGGCAGACATCTTCATCCAATTGGCATCTTCTATCTTCATAGATCAGAACAGCCAATAGAATGCAAGCTCAATCTGATTGGCTGATTGGATCAGCCAATCCGATTGAACTTGAACCTGATTGGATGATTCAATCAGCCAATCAGATTTTCTTACCTTAATTCCGATTGGCTGATCCTATCAGCCAATCGGAATTCGAAGGACGCCATCTTGGATGACGTCACTTAAAGGAACCTTCATTCATCGGTAGTCGTCGGAAGGAAGAGGATGTTCTGCGCCGGAGGTCTTGAAGATGAAGCCTCTCCTCGTCGGATGGATGAAGATAGAAGATGCCGCTTGGATGAAGATGTCTGCCGGTCCGGATGTCCTCTTCTGCCCGGATAGGATGAAGACTTATGCCGCTCCGGATGTCCTCTTTTGGTCCATCGGTGCCCGGCTGGGTGAACACGACTCAAGGTAGGGAGATCTTCAGGGGGGGTAGTGTTAGGTTTATTTAAGGGGGGTTTGGGTTAGATTAGGGTAGGGATTTTTTTTTATTTTAGGGGGCTTTTTTATTTTATTAGGGGGCTTAGAGTAGGTGTAATTAGCTTAAAATTCTTGTAATCATTTTTTATTTTTTGTAATTTAGTGTTTGTTTTTGTTGGTAATTTAATTTAGTTTATTTAATTGTAGGTAATTGTAGGTACTTGTAGTTAATTAATTTAATTTATTTCTTGATAGTGTAGTGTTAGGTTTAATTGTAACTTAGGTTAGGATTTATTTTACAGGTAATTTGGTAATTATTTTAACTAGGTAGCTATTAAATAGTTATTAACTATTTAATAGCTATTGTACCTAGTTAAAATAAATACAAAGTTGCCTGTAAAATAAATATAAACCCTAAAATAGATACAATATAATTATTCGCTATATTGTAGCTATATTAGGGTTTATTTTACAGGTAAGTATTTAGCTTTAAATAGGAAGACTTTAGTTAATAAGATTTAATTTATTTTGTTAGATTCAAATTATATTTAACTTAGGGGGGTGTTAGGGTTAGACTTAGCTTTAGGGGTTAATACATTTATTATAGTAGCGGTGAGGTCCGGTCAGCAGATTAGGGGTTAATACTTGAAGTTAGGTGGCGGCGATGTTAGGGAGGGCATATTAGGGGTTAATACAATTTATTATAGGGTTTGCAAGGCGGGAGTGCGGCAGTTTAGGGATTAATACATTTATTAGAGTAGCAGCGAGGTCCGGTCGGCAGAATAGGGGTTAATAAGTGTAGGTAAGGTAGCGACGGCGTTGGGGGGGCAGATTAGGGGTTAATAAATATAATATAGGGGTCGGCGGTGTTAGGGGCAGCAGATTAGGGGTTCATAGGGATAATGTAGGTTGCGGCGGTGTCCGGAGCGGAAGATTAGGGGTTAATAATAATATGCAGGTGTCAGCGATAGGTAGGGAGATCTTCAGGGGGGGTAGTGTTAGGTTTATTTAAGGGGGGTTTGGGTTAGATTAGGGTAGGGATTTTTTTTTATTTTAGGGGGCTTTGTTATTTTATTAGGGGGCTTAGACTAGGTGTAATTAGCTTAAAATTCTTGTAATCATTTTTTATTTTTTGTAATTTAGTGTTTGTTTTTGTTGGTAATTTAATTTAGTTTATTTAATTGTAGGTAATTGTAGGTACTTGTAGTTAATTAATTTAATTTATTTCTTGATAGTGTAGTGTTAGGTTTAATTGTAACTTAGGTTAGGATTTATTTTACAGGCAATTTGGTAATTATTTTAACTAGGTAGCTATTAAATAGTTATTAACTATTTAATAGCTATTGTACCTAGTTAAAATAAATACAAAGTTGCCTGTAAAATAAATATAAACCCTAAAATAGATACAATATAATTATTCGCTATATTGTAGCTATATTAGGGTTTATTTTACAGGTAAGTATTTAGCTTTAAATAGGAAGACTTTAGTTAATAAGATTTAATTTATTTTGTTAGATTCAAATTATATTTAACTTAGGGGGGTGTTAGGGTTAGACTTAGCTTTAGGGGTTAATACATTTATTATAGTAGCGGTGAGGTCCAGTCAGCAGATTAGGGGTTAATACTTGAAGTTAGGTGGCGGCGATGTTAGGGAGGGCATATTAGGGGTTAATACAATTTATTATAGGGTTTGCAAGGCGGGAGTGCGGCAGTTTAGGGATTAATACATTTATTAGAGTAGCAGCGAGGTCCGGTCGGCAGAATAGGGGTTAATAAGTGTAGGTAAGGTAGCGACGACGTTGGGGGGGCAGATTAGGGGTTAATAAATATAATATAGGGGTCGGCGGTGTTAGGGGCAGCAGATTAGGGGTTCATAGGGATAATGTAGGTTGCGGCGGTGTCCGGAGCGGAAGATTAGGGGTTAATAATAATATGCAGGTGTCAGCAATAGCGGGGGCGGCAGATTAGGCATTAATAAGTGTAAGGTTAGGGGTTCATGTTAGGGTGTTAGGTGCAGACTTAGAAACTGTTTCCCCATAGGAAACAATGGGGCTGCGTTAGGAGCTGAACGCTGCTTTTTTGCAGGTGTTAGGTTTTTTTTCAGCCCAAACTGCCCCATTGTTTCCTATGGGGGAATCGTGCACAAGCACGTTTTTCCAGCTAGCCGCTACCGTAAGCAACGCTGGTATTGAGGGTTGAAGTGGCGGTATATTCGGCTCAACGCTCCCTTTTTAGAGCCTAACGCAGCCCTTCAGAGAACTCTCAATACCAGCGTTGTTTAGAAGCAGCGCTAGAAAAAAAAAAAGCGTAGCTAACGCACCCCTTTGGCCGCAAAACTCTAAATCTAGGTGTAAATAATTCCTTTTTAAAACTAAACAATTACCTGTAAAATAAAACCGAAGCTAGCTACAAAATAACTAATAGTTATATTTTATCTAGCTTAGGTTTTATTTTTATTTCACAGGCAAGTTTGTATTTATTTTAACTAGGTAGAATAATTACTAATACGTTATTAACTATTTACTACCTAGCTAAAATAAATATAAATTGACCTGTAAAATAAAACCTAACCTGAGTTACACTAACACCTAACCTACAATGAAATAAATTCCCTAAATTAAATACAATTAACTAAATTCAATACAATTAGCTAAATTACAAAAAAGACCCCACTAAATTACAGAAATAAAATAAACAAATTACAAGATCTTTAAACTAATTACACCTAATCTAATAGCCCTATGAAAATAAAAGAGCCCCCCCCCAAAATAAAAAAAACCCTAGCCTAAACTAAACTACCAATAGCCCTTAAAAGGGCCTTTTTCGGGGCATTGCTCCAAAGAAATCAGCTCTTTTACCTGTAAAAATAAATACAAACAACCCCCCCAACAGTAAAACCCACCACCCACACAACCAACCCCCCAAATAAAACCCTAACTAAATGCCCTGAAAAGGGCATTTGGATGGGCATTGCCTTTAAAAGGGCATTTAGCTCTATTGCGGCCTAAACCCCTAATCTAAAAATAAAATCCACCCAATACACCCTTAAAAAATCCTAACACTAACCCCCGAAGATCCACTTACAGTTTTGAAAAGCCGACATCCATCCTCAATGAAGCCAGGAGAAGTCTTTATCCAAGCGGCAAGATGTCCTCAACAAAGCCAGCAGAAGTGGTCCCCCAGACGGGCAGAAATCTTCACCCAGACGGCATCTTCTATCTTCATCCTTCCGACGCAGAGCGGCTCCATCTTCAAGACATCCGGCACGGAGCATCCTCTTTAATCGATGACTTCTTCTGGAATGAATTCTCCTTTAAATGACGTAATCCGAGATGGCATCCCTTAGATTCCGATTGTCTGATAGAATTCTATCAGCCAATCGGAATTAAACGGACAGTCAACACCAGAATTTTTGTTGTTTAAAAAGATAGATAATCCCTTTATTACCCATTCCCCAGTTTTGCAAAACTAACACTGTTATATTAATACACTTTTTATTTCTGTGACTAACTTGTATCTAAGCATCTTCTGACCACCCCTAATCACATGACTTTTAGTTATTATCTATTGACTTGCATTTTAGCCAATTAGTGCAGTGTCTGCCACTAGCTACGGGCGTGATTACAATGCTATCTATATGGCCTACATGAGCTTGCTCTCCCCTGCTGTGAAAAGTAAATAAAATAGAGGCAGTCTTCAAGGGCTTATTAATTATCATATGCACCTTCCTAGGTTTGCTTTCAACTAGAATACCAAGAGAACAAAGCAAAATTGTTGATAAAAGTAAATTGGAAAGTTGTTTAAAATTGCATGCCATATTTGAAAAATTAAAGTTTTTTTGGACTTGACTGTCCCTTTAAGGTTGAAAAATTCCTATTGGCTGATGCAATCAGCCAATAGGATTGAACTTCAATCCTATTGGCTGATCCAATCAGCCAATAGGATTGAGCTTGCATTCTATTGGCTGATTGGAACAGCCAATAGAATGCAAGATCAATCCTATTGGCTGATTGGATCAGCCAATAGGATTGAAGTTCAATCCTATTTGCTGATTGCATCATCCAATAGGATTTTTTCAACCTTAATTCCAATTGGCTGATAGAATTCTATCAGCCAATCAGAATCTAAGGGACGCCATCTTGGATGACGTCATTTAAAGGAGAATAAATTCCTGAAAAAGCCGTTGATTAAAGAGGATGCTGTGCGCCGGGTGTCTTGAAGATGGAGCCGCTCCGCCATCTGGGTGAAGAATTCTGCCTGTCTGGAGGACCACTTCTGCCGGCTTCGTTGAAGACATCTTGCCGCTTGGATGAAGACTTCTCCCGGCTTTGTTGAGGATTGATGTCGGATCTTCAAAACTGAAAGTGGATCTTCAGGGGTTAGTGTTAGGATTTTTAAGGGTGTATTGGGTGGGTTTTATTTTTAGATTAGGGGTTTGGTTAGGGGTAAAAGAGCTGATTTCTTTGGGGCAATGCCCTGCAAAAGGCCCTTTTAAGGGCTATTGGTAGTTTAGTTTTTTATTTTATTTTGGGGGGCTTTTTTATTTTGATAGGGCTATTAGATTAGGTGTAATTAGTTTAAAGATCTTGTAATTTGATTTTTATTTTCTGTAATTTAATGTTTTTTTTTTTGTAATTTAGCTAATTGTATTGAATTTAGTTAATTGTATTTAATTAATGTAATTTATTTAATTGTATTGTAGTGTTAGGTGTTAGTGTAACTCAGTTTAGGTTTTATTTTACAGGTCAATTTGTATTTATTTTAGCTAGGTAGTTATTAAATAGTTAATAACTATTTAGTAACTATTCACCTAGTTAAAATAAATACAAACTTGCCTGTAAAATAAAAATAAACCCTAAGCTAGATACAGTGTAACTATTAGTTATATTGTAGCTAGCTTAGGGTTTATTTTATAGGTAAGTATTTAGTTTTAAATAGGAATTATTTAGTTATTAATAGTAGGTTTTATTTAGATTTATTTTAATTATATTTAAGTTAGGGGGGTTAGGGTTAGACTTAGATTTAGGGGTTAATACATTCAGTATAGTGGCGGCGACGTTGGGGGCAGCAGATTAGGGGTTAATAAATGTAGATAGGTGGCGGCGATGTTAGGGACAGCAGATTAGGGGTTAATAATATTTAACTAACGTTTGCAAGGCGGGAGTGCGGCAGTTTAGGGGTTAATATGTTTATTATAGTGGTGGCGATGTCGGGAGTGGCAGATTAGGGGTTAATAATTTTATTTTAGTGTTTGCGATGCGGGAGGGCCTAGGTTTAGGGGTTAATAGGTAGTTTATGGGTGTTAGAGTACTTTTTAGAACTTTAGTTATGAGTTTTATGCTACGGCTTTGTAGTGTAAAACTCATAACTACTGACTTTAAAATGCAGTACGAATCTTGACGGGATAGGCTGTACCGCTCACTTTTTGGCCTCCCAGGACAAGCTTGTAATACCGGCACTATGGAAGTCCCATAGAAAAAAGACTATACGCAATTTTAGTAAGTTGATTTGCGGTAAGGCCAAAAAAGTATGCGGAACAGCTGTACCTACAAGACTCGTAATAGCAGCGGTAGTAAAAAAGCAGCGTTATGAGGCTTAACGCTGCTTTTTTACTCATAACGCAAAACTCGTAATCTAGCCGTATGTATTTACTGTAAATATGTTACATTCCAATGTTCTTCATATAGGGGAATATGTTCTAAGTATTTTAAATAGATATTTATATATATATATATATATATATATATATGTAAGCATATATTTCTACCTATATATAATTTTATATATATATATATATATATATATATACGTATGTATAGATATATGTTTAAAAAAAACACATTATCTATAATATGTATTTAAAAATAAATAGAACATATCCTGCTATGTGAAAAACATTGGAATGTAAAATGTTAATATTTCATGTCGAGTTAGTGCCCTTGGTTAAACGCGATCGGGTTTATGCACGAGTAAGGGTAATATTTTTATTTTTAATTTTCGCACTCCATTGAAGTCAATAAGGAAATATGTTAACACATTTACGATATTTAAAGTTCGGCTTTCTGCATGTTTCGGGTTAGTAGTCGTGCAAAAATTTTTTACTTTTAACTTGTAGTATGTGCGCTACCCAACGGAAGGAAAAAGCTTACTTCTAGAGAATTTAACGAGCGAGCAGGAGCGATAAATAGTGCGCCACTTGTAATATATGGGATAGATTACTATGGGCTAGATTACAAATGAAGTGCAACCCTGCGCTTTGAATAGCACACAATCTGGTATAATAAGTGGATTTAAAACAATAATAACCAGAGAATCTTAACGTAGCCAACATTTATTTTGCGCCATTTGAATGGATAGTACAGGGGGCACAATTATCGCTCATATTAGTGGTGAGTTATGTGTTGTACTCGAGCACAATACAAAATAGCGCTAGGGACCTGAAGATAAGTGTTTTTACTTAAATATATACATAACAAAACACATATATATATAATATATAAAAATAAAGTGTTTCACTCATATTCATACATATTAAATGTAAAAAAAAATTTTAGTGAAAAAAAATGTTTTAACTGTAATCTAAAGGGATATGGACTACGATCAGATGCTGGATGTTGAAGGGCTCAAAGGTATATTAGTGTGTGTGTGTGTGAATATATACATATTTATATATGTGTTTGTGTGTGTATATATATATATATATACATACAGTTGTGCTCATAAGTTTACATACCCTGGCAGAATTTACCATTTTTCAGAGAATATGAATGATAACACAAAAACTTTTCTTTCACTCATGGTTAGTGTTTGGCTGAAGCCATTTATTATCAATCAACTGTGTTTACTCTTTTTAAATCATAATGACAACAGAAGCTACCCAAATGACCCTGATAAAAGTTGACATACCCTGGTGATTTTGGCCTGATAACATGCACACAAGTTGACACAAAAGGGTTTGAATGGCTATTAAAGGTAACATCCTCACCTGTGATCTGTTTGCTTGTAATTAGTGTGTGTGTATAAAAGGTCAATGAGTTTCTGGACTCCTGACAGACCCTTGCATCTTTCATCCAGTGCTGCACTGACGTTTCTGGATTCTAACTCATGGGACTGCAGCTTCTTCTAGCCTGCTTTCCTTCCTGCTTGTCTCTCCCATGCCACAGCCACTGCCCTGCCCCCCACCTACCAGCACATCACAGGTAACTCCCTTTGTTACCTTTCTTTCTACAGCCACTGCCCCCTGGATGAGCTGCAACTGCCTAAAGCTGAACGCAGACAAGACCGAAGTATTCCTCCTCGGTCCCACCACATCCGCTTGGAATAACTCCTGGTGGCCCACAGCCCTCTGACACCCTCCAACCCCCACCGACCATGCATGAAATCTAGGCGTCATCCTGGACTCATCGCTCTCCATGGACCGGCAAATCAACGCCGTCTTTTCTGCATGCTTCCACACACTTCACCTGCTGCAAAAGATTTTCAAATGGATCCCAACCGAGACCAGGAAGCTGTCACTCACGCCTTCGTCAGCAGCCGGCTGGACTATGGTAATGCACTCTACACCGGCACCACCATCAAGCTCCAAAAGAGACTGCAGCGCATCCAGAACGCCTCGGCCAGACTAATCCTTGACATCCCTCGTCAATGCCACATCACCAAACATCAAGCTTCTCACCCACGCATTCAAGGCCCTCCACAACATCGGTCCCGAATACTTGAACCACCGCATTACCTTCTACACCCCTGCCAGACAACTTTTGGCCGACCAAGCCCTCGCAGTCATCCCCCGCATCAGGAAAACCACAGCGGGAGGCAGATCCTTCTCTCATCTGGCAGCCAAGACTTGGAACACCCTCCCGCTGCACCTCAGACAAGCTACCGCTCTAACTAAGTTCAGAAAGGACCTCAAGACCTGGCTCTTCGACTGAACTGCAACCCTCAGCGCCTTGAGACCCTTACGGGTGAATAGTTACGCTTTACAAGAACCCAATAGATAGATAGATAGATATAGATAGATAGATGGGGAAAGAAAAAGTAATGTCAAAGGATCTGTGGAAAAAAGGTAGTTGAACTGTATACAACAGGAAAGGGATATAAAAAGATATCCACGGAATTGAGAATGCAAATCAGCAGTGTTCAAACTCTAATCAAGAAGAGGAAAATGAGGCGTTCTGTTTGATAACATACTGCATTCATCTTGCCATCAATTCTGACCAAATTTCCTGTGCCTTTGTAGCTCACACATCCCCAAAACATCAGCGATCCACCTCCGTGTTTCATAGTAGGAACGGTGTACCTTTCATCATAGGCCTTGTTGACTCCTCTCCAAATGTAGCGTTTATGGTTGTGGCCAAAAAGCTACATTTTGGTCTCATCACTCCAAATGACTTTGTGCCAGAATATTTGAGGCTTGTCTCTGTGCTGTTTTGCGTATTGTAAGCGGGATACTTTGTGGCAATTGCGTAGTAATGGCTTTCTTCTGGCGACTCGACCATGCAGCCCAGCTTTCTTCAAGTGCCTTCTTATTGTGCATCTTGAAACAGCCACACCACATGTCCTGTATTTCACCTGAAGTTATTTGTGGTTTGTCTTTGCATCCCAAACAATTTTCCTTGCAGTTGTGGCTGAAATTTTTGTTGGTCTACCTGACCGTGGTTTGGTTTCAACAGAACCCCTCATTTTCCACTTCTTTATTAGAGTTTGAACACTGCTGATTTGCATTCTCAATTCCTTGGATATCATTTTATATCCCTTTCCTGTTTTATACAGTTCAACTACCTTTTCCCGAAGATCCTTTGACAATTCTTTTGCTTTCCCCATGACTCAGAATCCAGAATCGTCAGTGCAGCACTGGATTAAAGAAGCAAGGGTCTTTCAGGAGTCCAGAAACTCATTGTCCTTTTATACATACACTAATTACAAGAAAACAGATCACAGGTGAGGATGGTTACCTTTAATAGCCATTCAAACCCCTTTGTGTCAACTTGTGTGCATGTTATAAAGCCAAAATCACCAGGGTATGTAAACTTTTGATCAGGGTCATTTGAGTAGTTTCTGTTGTCATTATGATTTACAAACACCCTCCAACAGTAAAACCCACCACCCCCACAACGAACCCCCCCAAATAAAATAACTAGCTAAAAAAAACTAAGCTCCCCATTGCCCTAAATAGGGCATTTGTATGGGCATTGCCCTTAAAAGGGCATTTAGCTCTTTTACATGCCCAGACTCTAAACTAAAAATAAAACGCACCCAAAAAAACCTTAAAAAACCTAACACTAACCCCCGACGATCCACTTACAGTTCTTGAAGTCCCGCTTGAAGAATCCATCCAGCCGGTGAAGTCTTCATCCAGGCGGCAAGAAGTCTTCATCCGGGCGGCCTCTTCCATCTTCATCCAGTCGTTGAAGTCCTCATCCAGGCGGCAAGAAGTCTTCATCCAGACGACATCTTCTATCTTCATCTATCCGGCGTGGAGCGGGTCCATCCTGAAGACATCCGGCGCGGAGCATCCTCTTCATACGGTCTCCGCCGTACACTGGAACTTCAATGCAAGAGACGACATCCAAGATGGCGTCCCTTGCATTCCTACTGGCTGAAAGATTTCAATCAGCCAATAGGATTAGAGCTTCTAAAAAAACTATTAGTTATATTGTAGCTAGCTTAGGTTTTTTTTTACAAGTAAGTTTGTATTTAGTTTTAAATAGGAATTATTTAGTTAATAATTGTAACATTAGCTTAGCTGTATTTTAATTATGTTAAAGTTAGGGGGTGTTAGGCTTAGGGTTATGTTAGGGTTAGGGGTTAATGGATTTATTTTGTGGTAGTGATGTGGGAGGCCAGAGGTTTAGGGGTTAATAACTTTAGTATAGTGGCGGCGACATTGGGAGATTAGGGGTTAATAGTTTTATGTAGGTGGTGGCGATGTTGGGGGTGGCAGATTAGGGGTTAATAACTGTATGTAGGTGGCGGTGATATCAGGGGCGGCAGATTAGGGGTTAATTACTGTATGTAGGTGGCAGCGATATCGGGGGCAGCAGATTAGGGGTTAATAACTGTATGTAGGTGGCGGCATTGTCGGGGGCACCAGATTAGGGGTGTTTAGACTCGGGGTTTATGTTAGGGTGTTAGATTTAAAAGTAACTTTTTATTTCCCCATAGACATTAATTGGGCTGCGTTACGGAGCTTTTCATTCCGGAGGCTTTTTTGCCGGCTGTCCCCATTGATGTCTATGGGGAAATCGTGCACAAGCACATCAAAGCAGCGCTTGTTTTCGGTGCGGTATGGAGCTCAACGCAACCATTTCAACGCAAGTATGCTTTTTTAAAACTCGTAATTCCAGCGCTATAGGGAGGTGAAATAATGCCGCTTTTGTGGCGGTCGTTAAAATCCCTATAGCACTCAAAACTCGTAATCTAGCTGTAAACAAGGTTCTTGTTGGTCTTTGTTAAACTAAGTGCCTAGCCTTAGTAGATCCTTTAAAAAATACCCTTTTCTAACCCTTTGCTCTAATTTGCTAAAGTGAACTTTAGACCAAACAATCTATATTACTATAAAATAACAGAAAGAGGATTTGAACACTTGTTTATATAGAAGAGCTGATGTTCTTGTCTCATTGTCCCTGGTATTTTCCATGCTCTGCTACTGCTGGCTAAAAGCATTGTCCTTGGTTTAGGTTTGTCCCAAAGCACATCTGTCTTCAGATGTGCTTTGTTGTAATGTCCCTGGCATGTAGTTTACTAGCTTTTTGTTTCCTGTGTTTTATAAAGCATTTGCGGCTTCACTTTATCATCATGCTACTGCCTTGTTTACACACTGTACCTAGTTCTGTTTGCAATAATCCAGTGCCCCAGCCTGAACTTGCCCCGGTGCTTGTGTTTTTGTTATGTTTTTAAGTCGCCTTGTAGTACTTTGTTGTTCATGGCTCTAGTCTGCATTACTCCTGCAGGCTGTCCCCTGTTTTGTTGTACTTAGCTCCTGTCACGCTGATTACTATGTGATTTGGTGGAGTAAAAGATTTTGTGATGGATACTAAACCCAATTTTTTTCTTTCATGATTCAGATAGAGGGGTCAATTTATTAATGTGCGAGCGATGTAGCGTATCATGTCCGCTGCACATCGATAAATGGTGCAATGTCGCCCCCTGCAGAGTCGCGGCTACGTGTCAATCAACACCGTAGGCGGAAAGGTTATGGAGCAGCGGTCTTTAACTTCCGTTTCCGGCGAGCCAAATACCGAGCACCAAACCCAAGAGCATGCAATTTTAGGCAACTTTCTATTTTGTGGAGACAGAAAAAAGAGAGTGTCTAATGGTGTGATATCGTACTGATAAGGTGAGAAACCCAGAGGGAACAGCAAACGATGAAAAGGTACTCACAAAAGAGTTGGCACTAGCGATTAGTGCATATGAGCAGGCTGACCTTTTACAGCAGTCAGTACGCTGGTGGGTAGACCTTACCTGTTATCCGTCAAACACAAAGAGGGGCTGGTCCTGGTAGCCGCAATGGGGGAAATCCCTCTGCACACAGCGTATGCGGATCAGTTCAGCGTATGTGAATCAGGTGATCATCCTTCACAGGTGACTCCGGAGAGCTGTACACTGACGTTACACAGAGTCTACAAAAATGATCAGTGAAGTCTCAATAAGACCAGTGTTAGAAAGAGACTAGCAATTGTTTGGACGTAGTAACTGTATAAAAACACAGCAGAATCAGATGTATTGTAAAAAAGTGGAATTTATTTAGAGCAATACAACGCGTTTCTCGGCCGTTATGCTCTTTGGGCGTTTCATCAGGTAGTATAACAGGTTAGGCCTTAATTAGGACTTTCAAAACACACTAGTGGAACATGATAGGGCAGGGAATCTGCCAATAAAACTAACAATACATCTGATACAAAGTATAAAAGTAAAAGCAATGCACGTATTTGCCACAATAAAAAACTTAAAATCAATGGGTCTACACAAACAGGAGAAGCGTACCATAAATGAAACATATTGGCCTAGATTTGGAGTTTTGTCGGTAAGGACCCGCGTAGCTAACGCCGGCTTTTTTCTGGCCGCACCATAAAAATAACTCTGGTATTGAGAGTCCACATAAAGGCTGTGTTAGGCTCCAAAAAAGGAGCGTACAGCATTTTTAACGCAGCTTCAACTCTCGATACCAGAGTTGCTTACGGACGCGGCCAGCCTCAAAAACGTGCTCGTGCACAATTCCCCCATAGAAAACAATGGGGCTGTTTGAGCTGAAAAAATACCTAACACCTGCAAAAAAGCCGCGTTCAGCTCTTAACGCAGCCCCATTGTTTGCTATGCATAAACACTTCCTACGTCTGCACCTAACACTCTAACATGTACCCCGAGTCTAAACACCCCTAACCTTACACTTATTAACCCCTATTCTGCCGCCCCCGCTATCGCTGACCCCTGCATATTTTTTTTAACTCCTAATCTGCCGCTCCGTAAACCGCCGCTACTTACATTATCCCTATGTACCCCTAATCTGCTGCCCCTAACACCGCCGACCCCTATATTATATTTATTAACCCCTAATCTGCTCCCCACAATGTCGCCTCCACCTGCCTACACTTATTAACCCCTAATCTGCCGACCGGACCGCACCGCTACTATAATAAAGTTATTAACCCCTAATCCGCCTCACTAACCCTATAATAAATAGTATTAACCCCTAATCTGCCCTCCCTAACATCGCCAACACCTAACTTCAATTATTAACCCCTAATCTGCCGACCGGAGCTCACCGCTATTCTAATAAATGTATTAACCCCTAAAGCTAAGTCTAACCCTAACCCTAACACCCCCCTAAATTAAATATAATTTTAATCTAACGAAATTAATTAACTCTTATTAAATAAATTATTCCTATTTAAAGCTAAATACTTACCTGTAAAATAAATCCTAATATAGCTACAATATAAATTATAATTACATTGTAGCTATTTTAGGATTAATATTTATTTTACAGGTAACTTTGTATTTATTTTAACCAGGTACAATAGCTATTAAATAGTTAAAAATTATTTAATAGTTACCTAGTTAAAATAATTACAACATTACCTGTAAAATAAATCCTAACCTAAGTTACAATTAAACCTAACACTATACTATCATTAAATTAATTAAATAAAATACCTACAATTACCTACAATTAAACCTAACACTACACTATCAATAAATTAATTAAATACAATATCTACAAATAACTACAATGAAATAAACTAACTAATGTACAAAAAATAAAAAAGAACTAAGTTACAAAAAATAAAAAAATATCTACAAACATAAGAAAAATATTACAACAATTGTATGTTTTTTTTTTACAGGCAAAAGAGCTGAACTTCTTGGGGCATGCCCCGCAAAGGGCCCTGTTCAGGGCTGGTAAGGTAAAAGAGCTTTGAACTTTAGTAATTTAGAATAGGGTAGGGCATTTTTTATTTTGGGGGTCTTTGTTATTTTATTAGGGGGCTTAGAGTAGGTGTAATTAGTTTAAAATTGTTGTAATATTTTTCTTATGTTTGTAAATATTTTTTTATTTTTTGTAACTTAGTTCTTTTTTATTTTTTGTACTTTAGTTAGTTTATTTCATTGTAGTTATTTGTAGATATTGTATTTAATTAATGTATTGATAGTATAGTGTTAGGTTTAATTGTAACTTAGGTTAGGATTTATTTTACAGGTAATTTTGTAATTATTTTAACTAGGTAGCTATTAAATAGTTCTTAACTATTTAATAGCTATTGTACATGGTTAAAATAATTACAAAGTTGCCTGTAAAATAAATATTAATCCTAAAATAGCTACAATGTAATTATAATTTATATTGTAGCTATATTAGTATTTATTTTACAGGTAAGTATTTATCTTTAAATAGGAATAATTTATTTAATAAGAGTTAATTTATTTTGTTAGATTAAAATTATATTTAATTTAGGGGGGTGTTAGTGTTAGGGTTAGACTTAGCTTTAGGGGTTAATACATTTATTAGAATAGCGGTGAGCTCCGGTCGGCAGATTAGGGGTTAATAATTGAAGTTAGGTGTCGGCGATGTTAGGGAGGGCAGATTAGGGGTTAATACTATTTATTATAGGGTTAGTGAGGCGTATTAGGGGTTAATAACTTTATTATAGTAGCGGTGCGGTCCGCTCGGCAGATTAGGGGTTAATAAGTGTAGGCAGGTGGAGGCGACGTTGTGGGGGGCAGATTAGGGGTTAATAAATATAATATAGGGGTCGGCGGTGTTAGGGGCAGCAGATTAGGGGTACATAGCTATAATGTAGGTGGCGGCGCTTTGCGGTCGGCAGATTAGGGGTTAATTATTGTAGGTAGCTGGTAGCGACGTTGTGGGGGGCAGATTAGGGGTTAATAAATATAATACAGGGGTCGGCGGTGTTAGGGGCAGCAGATTAGGGGTACATAAGTATAACGTAGGTGGCGGTCGTCAGATTAGGGGTTAAAAAAATTTAATCGAGTGGCGGCGATGTGGGGGGACCTCGGTTTAGGGGTACATAGGTAGTTTATGGGTGTTAGTGTACTTTAGAGTACAGTAGTTAAGAGCTTTATGAACCGGCGTTAGCCCAGAAAGCTCTTAACTACTGACTTTTTTCCTGCGGCTGGAGTTTTGTCGTTAGATTTCTAACGCTCACTTCAGCCACGACTCTAAATACCGGAGTTAGAAAAATCCCATTGAAAAGATAGGATACGCAATTTACGTAAGGGGATCTGCGGTATGGAAAAGTCGCGGCTGAAAAGTGAGCGTTAGACCCTTTTTTGAGTGACTCCAAATACCGGAGTTAGCCTAAAACCAGCGTTAGGAGCCTCTAACGCTGGTTTTCACGGCTACCGCCAAACTCCAAATCTAGGCCATTGACAATGAAGAAATCTTACAGTATAAAGTCAATGAACAATCATACAATATAAAACTCAACATGGGAATATGTGTAGCGGCAACTTTTCACAAATAATATAAAATAATAATAAAGAAATAACAAATGCAATAAGTGTTATCTGTAGATAGCATGATCAATGTTTAATATGATTATCTGTAGGAAACTGTAATTATACTGGTAATAGAAAAACGCTCAAAGAGCTCTGGTTTAAATAATGTGGATAATGTCAAGATAATGGTCCTGGACCTAGTACTAATATGTACTGATAAGAAAAAAACTAAAATTATGATACTAAGATCCTAAATAAAGAGCAATTAAATAGGCATGTGGAGTGAATAACTATGGGTGAAGGTAATAAACACCAGATGGGAGAACCACTAAACATAAAAAGTGAACGGTACAAATATTGCTCGTCATAAAAATAAAAATAAATGATTGCCGATGATCCTAGATAATAGTATTAATAATAACATAGTAAGATCTAGGCATAAAAAAGGGGATATTTGGGAAGGCAACATAAGGTGACCTAAAACTGGACTAATAATATACGAGCAGGCAAAAATAGAAGCTATGGTACAAAGGAAGTATATTAGTAGGACTAGAAACGAAAAGAGGAAAACAGGAGGAGCTGCTTGGCAATGTATATTAGCATAGTGGACAAGAACTATTTGCATGGTAATAAATGGGACATTAGGGCAAAAAGCAAAAAATGGCATAAGAGATGATTGGACAACTTGGGAAAGGCATAAGGTGTCTAAACACCTAAGTACTTCTCTATGGTGTATTGGATAAAAACCACAGAAGGATAAAATAAGAATACTAATCTAGAAACTGGGAAAAAAAGAGGGTTGAAGAATTGCTAAGGTTGATTGCTAATGTTGATAGAATACATGATAATAATATCAGGTAAAGGCCAATGTCAAAACAAATATTAATATATATATATATATATATATATATATATATATATATATATATATATATATAATAAGAATATCATGAAAGACTGTGAAGTGTATGTGAGGTGTGAGGTTGGCGTGTATGAACTAAGGTGAACTATTTATAAAAACATCATATTGAGAAACACTGAAATACCAAAGGACGCATATAATGCCGACAATATACAAAACTCCAAATAGAAGTACATGAAACTGAGAAAAACATAATTTATGCTTACCTGATAAATTCCTTTCTTCTGTAGTGTGATCAGTCCACGGGTCATCATTACTTCTGGGATATTACTCCTCCCCAACAGGAAGTGCAAGAGGATTCACCCAGCAGAGCTGCATATAGCTCCTCCCCTCTACGTCACTCCCAGTCATTCGACCAAGGACCAACGAGAAAGGAAAAGCCAAGGGTGAAGTGGTGACTGGAGTATAAATTAAAAAATATTTACCTGCCTTAAAAACAGGGCGGGCCGTGGACTGATCACACTACAGAAGAAAGGAATTTATCAGGTAAGCATAAATTATGTTTTCTTCTGTTAAGTGTGATCAGTCCACGGGTCATCATTACTTCTGGGATACCAATACCAAAGCAAAAGTACACGGATGACGGGAGGGATAGGCAGGCTCTTTATACAGAAGGAACCACCGCCTGAAGAACCTTTCTCCCAAAAATAGCCTCCGATGAAGCAAAAGTGTCAAATTTGTAAAATTTGGAAAAAGTATGAAGCGAAGACCAAGTTGCAGCCTTGCAAATCTGCTCAACAGAGGCCTCATTCTTGAAGGCCCAAGTGGAAGCCACAGCTCTAGTAGAATGAGCTGTAATTCTTTCAGGAGGCTGTTGTCCAGCAGTCTCATAAGCTAAACGAATTATGCTACGAAGCCAAAAAGAAAGAGAGGTAGCAGAAGCTTTTTGACCTCTCCTCTGCCCAGAGTAAACGACAAACAGAGAAGACGTTTGTCGAAATTCCTTAGTTGCCTGTAAGTAAAATTTTAGAGCACGGACTACATCCAGGTTGTGCAGTAGACGTTCCTTCTTCGAAGAAGGATTTGGGCATAAAGAAGGAACAACAATCTCTTGATTGATATTCCTGTTAGTAACTACCTTAGGTAAGAACCCAGGTTTAGTACGCAGAACTACCTTATCCGAATGAAAAATCAAATAAGGAGAATCACAATGTAAGGCTGATAATTCAGAGACTCTTCGAGCCGAGGAAATAGCCATTAAAAATAGAACTTTCCAAGATAACAACTTTATATCAATGGAATGAAGGGGTTCAAACGGAACGCCCTGTAAAACATTAAGAACAAGGTTTAAACTCCATGGTGGAGCAACAGTTTTAAACACAGGCTTAATCCTGGCCAAAGCCTGACAAAAAGCCTGGACGTCAGGAACTTCTGACAGACGTTTGTGTAACAGAATGGACAGAGCTGAGATCTGTCCCTTTAATGAACAAGCAGATAAACCCTTTTCTAAACCTTCTTGTAGAAAAGACAATATCCTAGGAATCCTAACCTTACTCCAAGAGTAACCTTTGGATTCACACCAATATAGGTATTTACGCCATATCTTATGGTAAATCTTTCTGGTAACAGGTTTCCTAGCCTGTATTAAGGTATCAATAACTGACTCAGAAAACCCACGTCTTGATAAAATCAAGCGTTCAATTTCCAAGCAGTCAGCTTCAGAGAAGTTAGATTTTGATGTTTGAAGGGACCCTGTATCAGAAGGTCCTGTTTCAGAGGTAGAGACCAAGGTGGACAGGATGACATGTCCACCAGGTCTGCATACCAAGTCCTGCGTGGCCACGCAGGTGCTATTAGAATCACTGATGCTCTCTCTTGTTTGATTCTGGCAATCAATCGAGGAAGCAACGGGAAGGGTGGAAACACGTAAGCCACCCTGAAGTCCCAAGGTGCTGTCAGAGCATCTATCAGGACTGCTCCTGGATCCCTGGATCTGGACCCGTAATGAGGAAGCTTGGCGTTCTGTCGAGACGCCATGAGATCTATCTCTGGTTTGCCCCAACGTCGAAGTATTTGGGCAAAGACCTCCGGATGAAGTTCCCACTCCCCCGGATGAAAAGTCTGACGACTTAAGAAATCCGCCTCCCAGTTCTCCACTCCCGGGATGTGGATTGCTGACAGGTGGCAAGAGTGAGACTCTGCCCAGCGAATTATCTTTGATACTTCCATCATAGCTAGGGAGCTTCTTGTCCCTCCCTGATGGTTGATGTAAGATACAGTCGTGATGTTGTCCGACTGAAACCTGATGAACCCCCGAGTTGTCAACTGGGGCCAAGCCAGGAGGGCATTGAGAACTGCTCTCAATTCCAGAATGTTTATTGGCAGGAGACTCTCCTCCTGACTCCATTGTCCCTGAGCCTTCAGAGAATTCCAGACGGCACCCCAACCTAGAAGGCTGGCGTCTGTTGTTACAATTGTCCAGTCTGGTCTGCTGAATGGCATCCCCCTGGACAGATGTGGCCGAGAAAGCCACCATAGAAGAGAATTTCTGGTCTCTTGATCCAGATTCAAAGAAGGGGATAAGTCTGAGTAATCCCCATTCCACTGACTTAGCATGCACAGTTGCAGTGGTCTGAGGTGTAAGCGTGCAAAGGGTACTATGTCCATTGCCGCTACCATTAAGCCGATTACCTCCATGCATTGAGCCACTGACGGGTGTTGAATGGAATGAAGGGTGCGGCAAGCACTTTGAAGTCTTGTTAGCCTGTCCTCTGTCAGGTAAATCTTCATTTCTACAGAATCTATAAGAGTCCCCAGGAAGGGAACTCTTGTGAGTGGAACGAGTGAACTTTTCTTTTCGTTCACCTTCCATCCATGTGACCTTAGAAATGCCAGTACTAACTCTGTATGAGACTTGGCAGTTTGAAAGCTTGAAGCTTGTATCAGAATGTCGTCTAGGTATGGAGCTACCGAGATTCCCCGCGGTCTTAGTACCGCCAGAAGAGCACCCAGAACCTTTGTGAAGATTCTTGGAGCTGTAGCCAATCCGAATGGAAGAGCCACAAACTGGTAATGCCTGTCTAGGAAGGCAAACCTTAGGTACCGGTAATGATCTTTGTGAATCGGTATGTGAAGGTAAGCATCTTTTAAATCTACAGTGGTCATGTACTGACCCTCTTGGATCATAGGTAAAATTGTCCGAATAGTCTCCATCTTGAACGATGGAACTCTTAGGAATTTGTTTAGGATCTTTAAGTCCAGGATTGGTCTGAAAGTTCCCTCTTTTTTGGGAACCACAAACAGATTTGAGTAAAACCCCTGTCCCTGTTCCAATCGTGGAACTGGATGGATTACTCCCATTAACAAGAGCTCTTGTACGCAGCGTAGAAACGCCTCTTTCTTTGTCTGGATTGTTGACAACCTTGACAGATGAAATCTCTCTCTTGGAGGAGAGTATTTGAAGTCCAGAAGGTATCCCTGAGATATTATCTCTAGCGCCCAGGGATCCTGGACATCTCTTGCCCAAGCCTGGGCGAAGAGAGAAAGTCTGCCCCCCACTAGATCCGATCCCGGATCGGGGGCCCTCAATTCATGCTGTTTTAGGGGCAGCAGCAGGTTTCCTGGTCTGCTTGCCCTTGTTCCAGGACTGGTTAGGTTTCCAGCCTTGTCTGTAGCGAGCAACAGCTCCTTCCTGTTTTGGTGCAGAGGAAGTTGATGCTGCTCCTGCTTTGAAATTACGAAAGGAACGAAAATTAGACTGTCTAGTCTTAGCTTTGGCTTTGTCCTGAGGCAGGGCATGGCCTTTACCTCCTGTAATGTCAGCGATAATCTCTTTCAACCCGGGCCCGAATAAGGTCTGCCCTTTGAAAGGTATATTAAGTAATTTAGACTTAGAAGTAACATCAGCTGACCAGGATTTTAGCCACAGCGCCCTGCGTGCCTGAATGGCGAATCCTGAATTCTTCGCCGTAAGTTTAGTAAGATGTACTACGGCCTCCGAAATGAATGAATTAGCTAGTTTAAGGACTCTAAGCCTGTCCGTAATGTCGTCCAGAGTAGCTGAACTAATGTTCTCTTCCAGAGACTCAATCCAGAATGCCGCTGCAGCCGTGATCGGCGCAATGCATGCAAGGGGTTGCAATATAAAACCTTGTTGAACAAACATTTTCTTAAGGTAACCCTCTAATTTTTTATCCATTGGATCTGAAAAAGCACAGCTATCCTCCACCGGGATAGTGGTACGCTTAGCTAAAGTAGAAACTGCTCCCTCCACCTTAGGGACCGTTTGCCATAAGTCCCGTGTGGTGGCGTCTATTGGAAACATTTTTTTAAATATCGGAGGGGGTGAGAACGGCACACCGGGTCTATCCCACTCCTTAGTAACAATTTCAGTAAGTCTCTTAGGTATAGGAAAAACCTCAGTACTCGCCGGTACCGCAAAATATTTATCCAACCTACACATTTTCTCTGGTATTGCAACTGTGTTACAATCATTCAGAGCCGCTAACACCTCCCCTAGTAATACACGGAGGTTTTCCAGTTTAAATTTAAAATTTGAAATATCTGAATCCAGTCTGTTTGGATCAGAACCGTCACCCACAGAATGAAGTTCTCCGTCCTCATGTTCTGCCACCTGTGACGCAGTGTCTGACATGGCCCTAATATTATCAGCGCACTCTGTTCTCACCCCAGAGTGATCACGCTTACCTCTTAGTTCTGGTAATTTAGCCAAAACTTCAGTCATAACAGTAGCCATATCCTGTAATGTGATTTGTAATGGCCGCCCAGATGTACTCGGCGCTACAATATAACGCACCTCCCGATCGGGAGATGCAGGTACTGACACGTGAGGCGAGTTAGTCGGCATAACTCTCCCCTCGTTGTTTGGTGAAATTTGTTCAATTTGTACAGATTGACTTTTATTTAAAGTAGCATCAATACAGTTAGTACATAAATTTCTATTGGGCTCCACTTTGGCATTGCAACAAATGACACAGGTATCATCCTCTGAATCAGACATGTTTAACACACTAGCAAATAAACTTGCAACTTGGAATACAATTCAATTAGAATAATATTAAAAAGGTACTGTGCCTTTAAGAAGCACAGAAGATCTATGACAGTTGAAAATTAATAAATTGAAAACAGTTATAGCCTCAACCCCTGTAAACAACACAACTTTAGCAAAGGTTTAATCCCATTAGCAAAGATAACAAATTCTGAAAGCAGGAAACAAATTACAGAATAAACGTTTTTTATCTCAGTCAACTATAATTCTCACAGCTCTGCTGAGAGAAATTACCTCCCTCAAAATAAGTTTTGAAGACCCCTGAGCTCTGTAGAGATGAACCGGATCATGCAGGAAATACAATGAGCTGCTGACTGAAATATTTGATGCGTAGCAAAAGCGCCAAAAAACGGCCCCTCCCCCTCACACACAGCAGTGAGAGAGAACAGAAACTGTCAGAAAAAAGATTAAGCAACTGCCAAGTGGAAAAATAGTGCCCAAACATTTATTCACTCAGTACCTCAGCAAATGAAAACGATTTTACATTCCAGCAAAAACGTTAAACATAATTTCTAGTTATTAAACAGCTTTATGTACTTCTTACAGTGTAATTCTAGTGAAGTACCATTCCCCAGAATACTGAAGTGTAAAGTATACATACATGACATTATATCGGTATGGCAGGATTTTCTCATCAATTCCATTGTCAGAAAATAAAAGCTGCTACATACCTCTATGCAGATTCATCTGCCCGCTGTCCCCTGATCTGAAGTTTACCTCTCCTCAGATGGCCGAGAAACAGCAATATGATCTTAACTACTCTGGCTAAAATCATAGCAAAAACTCTGGTAGATTCTTCTTCAAACTCTGCCAGAGAGGTAATAACACACTCCGGTGCTATTTTAAAATAACAAACTTTTGATTGAAGATATAAAACTAAGTATAATCACCATAGTCCTCTCACACCTCCTATCTAGTCGTTGGGTGCAAGAGAATGACTGGGAGTGACGTAGAGGGGAGGAGCTATATGCAGCTCTGCTGGGTGAATCCTCTTGCACTTCCTGTTGGGGAGGAGTAATATCCCAGAAGTAATGATGACCCGTGGACTGATCACACTTAACAGAAGAAATGTTGGTATGAAGTATTAGTATTTTATGAGATATTTAGTTGAAGGCAGCCAGATCCAGATTAGAATTTAAACCAGATGGCCACAAAGTATTGAGTTTGTGAATCCAGAAGGTTTCACGTTGTCTGAGCTTGATAATTCTATTGTAGTCTGTAGATGGTGGAATATAGTCTATAGGATAAAATTTAAAAATTTCAGAGTTGCCATTATGTATGTTGAGGCAGGTATATAGTTATAACCACATACCAAAAAAACTTTGAGGCCAATAATTCGAAGAGTCATAGAAATAATGAGCAATAAATTAGAAATATTGACCAACAAGTCACAAACAACTTATCACATACCTATGACACTCCAGACTCAAAAGAAAACTGGACCACTGTACATTATAAATCTGGAAATAGACACTATAAGAATAATTATAAACACAACACATACCATCAAACTAGGCAATCATATCAATATAGAAAACAACAAACCACACAATCATACCAACATAGAAACCAACAAAGGAGTTAATATCACAATCAGTATGAGACTTCTCATAGATACCAGTCCCACAATCAGTATAATTATCCACACAGACACCAGTGGGAGTTGTGAGGTTCCAGATGGGGGCATGAATGCTGACAATGCTTTTAAGAACAAAAGGTATCATGGAGAAAATACCAGGCACAATTCTTATAATCATTCTGAGAATAACCATACACAATATTTTTCCCATCACGGATCACTGTCATATTCCAACCACCATACATACAAAGAGACCACTTCTAGGGGTAATCATAATCATCAGACACATTCTAATCGTTTCCAACCTCTGTCCTCTGTTTCAGAGGACAATGTCTTTGTAGAACACATGCCTAGAACCAATCCCACACCCTCATCCTCTTCTTTTTTAGACACTGCTCCACAATACCGCAGAATTCCCATAGAGGAACAAAACCCCAAAAAAAGACCTCTTTATATAGATCAAGAGGCTCAAGAGGCAGAGGCCTTACCACCAAGAAAGAAAAATCAAACAAATTAGACAAAGGTATTTTTAATCTGTCTTCCCACTATCCCAAAAGAAATCAAACCACCTTTCTTAGTCAGACAGGGATTTTCAAATGTGGCAAAAAAGGATGTAATACATGTAAATATATTATGTCTGGAAAAAAAACGTTTTCATCTTTGACCACTGGAGAAGTTTTTCCTATAACCAAATTCTTCAACTGCAATTCCAGTTTTATTGTGTATGTTTTGGAATGTTTATGTGGGATGCAGGAAAGCCAGAGTACACTGGGGCGAGCACTGGCGTTATTGCAAGAATTGCAAAAAGAAAAAAATCAAACACAGTGTTCCAGAACATTGCCTCAACAAACATAATGGCAACTCTGACATTTTTACATTTTATCCTATAGACTATATTCCACCATCTACAGACTACAATAGAATTATCAAGCTCAGACAACGTGAAACCTTCTGGATTCACAAACTCAATACTTTGTGGCCATCTGGTTTAAATTCTAATCTGGATCTGGCTGCCTTCAACTAAATATCTCATAAAATACTAATACTTCATACCTACATTTTCTCAGTTTCATGTACTTCTATTTGGAGTTTGGTATATTGTCAGCATTACATGCGTCCTTTGGTATTTCAGTGTTTCTCAATATGATGTTTATATAAATAGTTCACCTTAGTTCATACACGCCAACCTCACACCTCACATACACTTCACAGTCTTTCATGATATTCTTATTATATATATATATATATATATATATATATGTTTGTTTTTAATATTTGTTTTGACATTGGCCTGTACCTGATATTATTATCATGTATTCTATCAACATTAGCAATCAACCTTAGCAATTCTTCAACCCTCCTTTTTTTCCCAGTTTCTAGATTAGTATTCTTATTTTATCCTTCTGTGGTTTTTATCCAATACACCATAGAGAAGTACTTAGGTGTTTAGACACCTTATGCCTTTCCCAAGTTGTCCAATCATCTCTTATGCCATTTTTTGCTTTTTGCCCTTATGTCCCATTTATTACCATGCAAATAGTTCTTGTCCACTATGCTAATATACATTGCCAAGCAGCTCCTCCTGTTTTCGTCTTTTCGTTTCTAGTCCTACTAATATACTTCCTTTGTACCATAGCCTCTATTTTTGCCTGCTCGTATATTATTAGTCCAGTTTTAGGTCACCTTATGTTGCCTTCCCAAATATCCCCTTTTTTCTGCCTAGATCTTACTATGTTATTATTCCTACTATTATCTAGGATCATCAGTAATCATTTATTTTTATTTTTATGACAAGCAATATTTGTACCGTTCACTTTTTATGTTTAGTGGTTCTCCCATCTGGTGTTTATTACCTTCACCCATAGTTATTCACTCCCCATGCCTATTTAATTGCTCTTTATTTAGGATCTTAGTATCATAATTTTAGTTTTTTCTTATCAGTACATATTAGTACTAGGTCCAGGACCATTATCATCACATTATCCACATTATTTAAACCAGAGCTCTTTGAGCATTTTTCTATTACCAATATAATTACAGTTTCCTACAGATAATCATATTAAACATTGATCGCGCTATCTACAGATAACACTTATTACATTTGTTATTTCTTTATTATTATTTTATATTATTTGTGAAAAGTTGCCGCTACACATATTCCCATGTTGAGTTTTATATTGTATGATTGTTCATTGACTTTATACTGTAAGATTTCTTTGTTGTCAATATGTTTCATTTATGGTACGCTTCTCCTGTTTTTTATTAGGATTGTGTAGACCCATTGATTTTAAGTTTTTTATTGTGGCAAATACGTGCATTGCTTTTACTTTTATACTTTGTATCAGGGGGTCGATCCGATAAAAATCGTTGCCCGCAAAAGTCGGCGACGCCAATATTTGCGCGGGTTTGGTATCACATATACGGCGTAACCTAGAAGTTACGCGCATATATTTCTGCCGTCGCCCGTAGTTTTTTGGGCCATAGGCAGGTATACCAAACCAGCGCAGTTTGGTATCCAATATACAGCGTAAGGACTTACGTGGCGAAAATGGAGAAATCTTACTCCATTTTCACCTCGCCACAAAAAGCAGCCGTAAGAAGCCTTACGCTGAGTATTGGAGCCCCGTAACTCTCTAAACTAGCTGCTAAATAAAACCTAACACCTAACGCATGCGCAATGTCTATCTAGCTGTCAACCGCAATCTGCTAAATAAAACCTAACACCTAACGCATGCGCAATGTCTATCTCCCTGTCAACCGCGATCCCCCGCCGCAATCCCTAATAAAATATTTAACCCCTAAACCGCCGCAATCTACATAAACTAACCCCCTACTGTGAGCCCCTAAAACCGCTGCCATCTACCTTATCTATCCCCTAATCTGACCCCTTACGCCGCCGCCACCTATATAAAAATTATTAACCCCTAATTTAATCTACCTACCCCGCCGCCAGCTATATTATCTAGGGTTATAGATAATATAATGTTCCGATCAGCCAATAGAACGCAAGCTCAATCTGATTGGCTGATTGGTTCAGCCAATCGGATTGAACTTGAATCTGATTGGCTGATTCAATCAGCCAATCAGATTTTTCTACCTTAATTCCGATTGGCTGATAGAATCCTATCAGCCAATCGGAATTCGACGGACGCCATCTTGGATGACGTCATTTAAAGGTACCTCATTCGTCGTTCAGTCGTCGGCCGGGATGGATGCTCCGCGTTGGTGGAGAGAAGATTGAAGATGCCGCTTGATGGAAGATGCTGGTGGATGGAAGAAGACTTTGCTGCCGCTTGGATAAAAACATCGCCGGGATGAAGATTTCTTCTTTACCGCTTGGATAGACATCGCCCGGATCGGATGAGGTGTTCTGCCCGGCGTGGTGAAGATAAGGTAGGGAGATCTTCAGGGGGGTAGTGTTAGGTTTATTTAAGGGGGGTTTGGGTTAGATTAGGGGTATGTGGGTGGTGGGTTGTAATGTTGGGGGGTGGTATTGTGTTTTTTTTTCAGGCAAAAGAGCAGTTTTCTTTGGGGCATGCCCCCACAAAAGGCCCTTTTAAGGGCTGGTAAGGTAAAAGAGCTTTGAACTTTTTTTAATTTAGAATAGGGTAGGGAATTTTTTTTATTTTGGGGGGCTTTATTATTTTATTAGGGGGATTAGAATAGGTGTAATTAGCTTAAAAATATTGTAATCTTTTTTTTATTTTTTGTAATTTAGTGTTTGTTTTGTTTTGTAATTTAGTTTAGTTTATTTAATTGTATTTTTAGATAGATATTTGTAGTTTAATTTATTGATAGTGTAGGTGTATTTGTAACTTAGGTTAGGATTTATTTTACAGGTAATTGAGTAATTATTTTAACTAGGTAACTATTAAATAGTTCATAACTATTTAATAGCTATTATACCTAGTTAAAATAATTAACAATTTACCTGTAAAATAAATATAAACCCTAACATAGCTACAATGTAATTATTAATTATATTGTAGCTATCTTAGGGTTTATTTTATAGGTAAGTATTTAGATTTAAATAGGAATATTTTAATTAATAATATTAATATTAGATTTATTTTAATAAGAGTTTAGTTAGGATGTTAGAGTTAGATAGCGTTATTATACTTAATATATATATATATATATATATATATATATATATATATATAATATAATAACGATATTAACAAAGTAAACTGCTCTTTTGCCTACAATCTACATCCCCCTACACCGCGGCCACCTATAATAAATGTATTAACCCCTAATCTAATCCCCCTACACCGCCGCCAGCTATATTAACTATATTAACCCTAATTATATTAGGGTTAATATATATAATATAATAACTATATTAACTATATTAACCCTAATATAATTAGGGTTAATATAGTTAATATAGCTGGCGGCGGTGTAGGGGGATTAGATTAGGGGTTAATACATTTATTATAGGTGGCCGCGGTGTAGGGGGATGTAGATTGTAGGCAAAAGAGCAGTTTACTTTGTGACAAAGCCCCGCCAAAAGCCCTTTTAAGGGCTGGCAAAAGAGCTGAATTCTTTGGGGCATGCTCCGCAAAAAGCCCTTTTAAGGGCTGGCAAAAGAGCTGTTACTTTGGGGCAATGCCACGCAAAAAGCCCTTTTCAGGGCTATTTGTAGGGTTAGACTTAGGTTTAGTGGTAGGGATAGTTTAGTATTTTAGGGGTTAAATAATTTTATATAGATGGCGGCGGGGTAGGGGGATTAGATTAGGGGTTAATAATTTTAAAATAGATAGCGGCGGGGTAGGGGCTCACTTTAGGGGGTAGGTAAGGTAGATGGGGGCGGTGTTAGGGGCTCACTTTAGGGGGTTATAGATTTAATATAGCTGGCGGTGGTTTAGGGGTCAATAACTTTATTAGGTTGCGGCGGTTTAAGGGTTAATACATATTTTATTGTTAGGATAGAGAGGGGGGATAGCGGATAGAGGGTTAGACGTGTCGGGCTATGTTTAGGAGGCGTGTTAGACAGTGCGGGTGATTTAGACTTTAGTCAGGTTTTGTAGGCGCCGGCAGTTTCTAACGTGCAGTAAGTCACTGGCGACGCCAGAAATTTGTACTTGCGCAGATTTCTGGACATCGCTGGTTTATCCGACTTACGGCACGTTAGCATCTGACGGCGCCATATATGGGATAGCTCGAGTTGCGAGCTGAAACTGCGGGCGACGCGGGTTCCCTCGCTTGCGCCGCAAACTACGCCGTATATCGGATTGCGCCCCAGATGTATTGTTAGTTTTTATTGGCGGATTCCCTGCCCTATCATGTTCCACTAGTGTGTTTTTAAAGTCCTAATTAAGGCCTAACCTGTTATACTACCTGATGAAACGGCCAAAGAGCATAACAGCCAAGAAACGCGTTGTATTGCTCTAAATAAATTCCACTTTTTTACAATAGATCTGATTCTGCTGTATTTTTATGCAGTTACTACGTCCAAACAATTGCTAGTCTCTTTCTAACACTGGCCTTATTGAGACTTCACAGATCATTTTTGTAGACTCTGTGTAACGTCAGTGTACAGCTCTCCGGAGTCACCTGTGAAGCTGATCACCTGATTCACATACGCTGAACTGATCTGCATATGCTGTGTGCAGAGGGATTTCCCCCATTGCGGCTACCAGGACCAGCCCACATTTGTGTTTTGCGGATAACAGGCAAGATCCACATATGCTGTGTTCAGAGGGATTTCCCCCATTGCGGCTACCAGGACCAGCCCGCCTTTGTGTTTGACGGATAACAGGCAAGGTCTACCCACCAGCGTACTGACTGCTGTAAAAGGTCAGCCTGCTTATATGCACTAATCGCTAGTACCAACTCTTTTGTGAGTACCTTTTCATCGTTTGCTGTTCCCTCTGGGTTTTTCACCTTATCAGTACGATATCACACCATTAGGCGCTCCACTTTCTAGATTATCCGACTTACCACCGGCTTTGAAGAGGAGCTGCCTTCATTTCTGAATTGTTTGGTGACTGCACAAATTTTGAACATTTACACTCAGAACTCTTTTCGTTTTGTGTTTTTCTACTGAACACTTGTTGTTTTTTTTATTGAATAATCCAACAGACATTTTTTTGCACTACCGATCCAGGTTTTAAATACCGGACATTATTCCTTTTGTCTTGTGGCAAACACATTATTGGTTATTTCATTGTTCCATTACTTTTTAGAACACTGATATGTTTATATTTGCACTTTTTATATGACACATTTTATGCCTATGATTGGTGTTTTTAGTGCACTCCTTATTGCATTGTCCCGCAATTTACATATATTTTTTGCACTTATTGCTTTTTATATTATTATTTTTTTTATCAGTTTTGTAATTCCAATAGCACATTTGTTGTTTCACCATATCTCTAAGCGCACCCTTTTGTATGCTTGTCTGCATACTCTCTTTAAAAACTTTCTATTTTACTCCTATTATTATTTTTTCTTCATTCTCTTTCTATCTTTTATTTGAAAACGCAGGAATCTACGCTTAGGAGCAGGTCTATTTTTGTTTCAGCACCCTTGGTAGCGCTTGCTGATTGGTGGCTACATTTAGTCACCATACAGTCCAAAATAGCAGCACTCACCAATTGTCAAAAAGTTGCAAATGTATTGGGACACCAAGGAAAAACTTAAATAATGTTTACCTGAAAATTTTCTTTTCTTCTGATGGGAAGAGTCTACAGCTGCATTCATTACTTTTGGGAATTCAGAACCTGGCCATCAGGAGGAGGCAAAGACACCCCAGCCAAATGCTTAAATACCTCCCCCACCTCCCCTAGTCATTCTGCTGAAGGAAAAAGGAACAGTAGGAGAAATATTAGGGTGAAAAAGGTGCCAGAAGAAAACAAAAATACGTCCGCCTCCTATGAAAAACGTGGGCGGGGAGCTGTGGACTCTTCCCGTCAGAAGAAAATAAAATGATCAGGTAAGCATAATTTAAGTTTTTCTTCTTAAACGGGAAGAGTCCACAGCTGCATTCATTACTTTTGGGAAAACAATACGCATGCTATAGAGGACACTGAATGCAAAACGGGCGGGTACAAATGCGGCCCCCCTAAGGGCACCACAGCCTAAAAACACCCAAAAACACCCGACAGAAAAAACAGCTTACTAGAGCCAAAGGACAAAAAGGAAAGGCTGAGATAACTGCCCAACAGTTAGAACCAGCAAGGCCCTTGCTAGAGACCGCTCAGGTCATTAGACTCACCACCGATGAGAAGAAAGGGGGGACATCCACCTTCCCCAAGCGGGGAAGAAAATAGACTCAGATAAAAAAATCCGTAAGGACCCATAGAATCCAAAAGGACTAGGACCAAGAAAAGGTAACTCCAAGAGAGTAAACCAGGATGAACAGGGCACCAGTGAAAAGACCCTGCCGACCCAGCAAAGTAAAAGGAGGACTTGTAAATCCCCATCTGCATAAAACAAATGACCAAGTAATGTCCTGAGAACTTAAAAGGGAGAAGGAAAAATCCCTCCCCCCCGGATAGAGCAACCGAAAGACAAACCGTCCCCAGGAGCCGCAGAAAAAACAGCATCAGATATACGAATATGCTCCTCCAAGCCCTAGGCATCCTGCTGCAAAGAAGGACTTGGCAACCACAGGTCGCCACCCTAGCTATTAAAATGCACATGACCATCTCCAGAGAGAAGAACTTTGAAAAGTGCAGGACAGCACCTTCCCAAAAGGGGGAAGGAGAGAACAGAACCAAGAAACGGTAGAAAAAACTACCTGCCAAGGAGGATCCAATACTAAGTCTCTCACTTAAGGAAGGCTCACCATAACTATGATACACGGCAAAGATCACCAGATCAGACAGATCCCTGACTCTTGCTCCGGCAATGGACCTAGCACCAAAGTGACTGATAATGTCCGAAAGACTTAGGGAATTAAAATTACCCTGAATCATCAGGAACACAGGAAGGAAAAAGGGAGGGATCCCGCACCCCCAAGAGCTTGGGTTAAGTAACCCAGACACAGTCCCCTTCCTGAGGACGAAAGGTACAGCCAAAAGGAGATCTTCTACTGGAATTACAGTAAAGGCATGGCACAAGAAATCTATTCCTTCACACTGACATCCCATGTGCAAGGCAGGGGGGGCAACCCCACTAAACAGAGGAATAAAAAGTACCTCCAAGCACCAGGCGGATACTATGGAATGTCAAATTCCCCCCCAGAGGGAGGGAAGCGAAGCCAGAACTTAACAGCTTGCTGGCACACAATCAAGGTGCAAATAGCTGCAGCTGGTTTCAATTTGCAAACCTTCCACTTGCTAGATGGCTACGCTAACCATCAGACTACTACAGTGGGGCTGAAGCACCCCAAAACCGGGAAACTGGGCCGTCCAGAACCAGTCCTAAGGGATCTGGACACAGGCCCCCAAAATTCCAGTCAAAGACAGGACAAACAGACCCGGCACCCGAAAACTCTGAGCTGACTTAAATATTTAATAACCCCTGAGGAACCACTAGGTTCCTTCATCCGGTGTAGACTTTGCACCACAGGCGAAGCAATCACAGTCATATCCAAGACACCTTGAACACTGAACTCCCACGAAATGTCCCATAAGCAGAGAGCTTAGGACACCCACAGCGGGATACAAATCCCAAACTAAAGGGTGATAGGAAATATAGTGAAACCACACAGCCACTCTGGAAGGCCCTAATGCCCTAGGGACAACTTCCACTAAGTCCAAAGACTAAGTAACGTACGAGAAAACAGAAAACTCTACTTAGGAATGCTAGTTGTCACCAGAATCACAAGACAGATGAGAAAACAGGAGCTTGACCTAGGTTCAACCAACAACCTCCTGCTTCAGAAGCGGTGGAGCTAACCACTAAGCCACATATTCCTTAGAAACTGGATTGAGAAGCTAACAAAAATCTCCAAGATCCTTATGATCCATGCAAATTTGGTTGCCTGCAAATAATGACTTAGGCGAGGATATCATAACCCATCAGTGAAAAGGCACTCGCTGTAAGGAACACCTAGTCTCAGCTGGAATCAAACTCTTGACCTTCAGCTTTGAAGGCAGCAAAGTTTACCACTAAGCCATTGTGGGACACCATTCCTGACACCCCAACGGTTTGAGGGTGAAGGAACAGGTATCCTAACCCCTGGCAGAAGACAACCCAAAATGCCTAAGCAGGGGCGACCGAGTAAAAAGTGGGAGACAATATATCTGAAAATCTCCCAAGAAAGACAAGATCCTGGAAGTAGAATAACCAAAAGGCTTTAACTTACAGAAACAGATGACCTGAAGCCAACCCCAAGGAAGGGGACAAAAAGCCCATCAACCTTAACCCGAAGGAAGAGATACCGTCATCAAGGAAAAACAAATTCCAAGAGGGGAACCTCAAAATAGAAAATGAGGACAATCTCCCAGAGTGATCCCTAGTAGTTTCTCAGATTTGCCTTTCTGAACAAGCATTTCCAGTTTATTGCTCTTCCGTTTGGTCTTGCCACAGCTCCCAGAATATTCACAAAAGTTCTTGGAGCTCTATTGGCAGTGATCAGATCTCAGGGAATTGCTATGGCACCTTATCTAGATGACATCTTGGTTCAGCTAGCAAAATTACATACAGAGATGTTGTTGTCCTTTCTACGTACCCACGGGTGGAAAGTAAATCTGGAAAAGATTCCCTAGTTCCAGCTACAAGAGTGTTTTTCCTAGGGACAATCATAGATTCCCTGTCCCTGAAGATTTTCCTGACAGATGTCAGAAAATCCAAACCTCTTGCTACTTGCTTTTCTCTCCAATCTGCTTTTCTTCCAACAGTGGATCAATGCATGGAGGTGATTGGTCTGATGGTGGCTTCAATGGACAGCATTCCTTTTGCTTTGTTCCATCTGCGACCGCTGCAGCTTTGCATGTTCAGTCAATGGAACGAAGACCTTTCAGACTTATCACAGAGGATAAATCTGGACTCCCTGACAAGAGACTCTCTCTCATGGTGGATTTTACAGGAACATTGGTCTTGAGGCACTTGCTTCCTAAGACCTTCCTGGGTAATTGTGACTACGGACGCCAGCCTGTCAGGCTGCGGAGCTGTTTGGGGTTTTCTAAAGCTCAGGGCCTGTGGTATCGGGAAGAGTCTTCTCTTCCCATAAACATTTTGGAGTTGAGAGCAATCTTCAATGCCTTGCCGGCTTGGCATCGATTATCTTTAGTCCGGTTTATCAGATTTCAGTCGGACGACATTACCTCAGTGGCTTACATCAACCACCAGGGAGTTCCTTGGCCATGAAGGAGGTGATTCCCATTTTGCAGTGGGCCGAAGCTCACGACTGTCTTCTATCTGCCATCCACATTCCACAAGTGGACAATTGGGAGACAGATTTTCTGAGCAGACAGATTTTTCATCCCGGGGAGTGGGCTCTCCATCCAGAAGTGTTCTCCAGGATATCCTAAATTGGAGGTTCTGGAGTTGAATCTGATGGCATCTCGTCAGAACGCCAAGCTTCTAAAGTAGGGTTCAGGCAGCCCTGATAGATCTCTGGCGGTTCCTTGAGATTTCAGTCTAGCATTCCTTTTTCCTCCGTTTGCTCTCCTTCCATGGGTCTTTGCTCGTGTCAAGCAGGAGAGAGCATCTGTAATTCTAATAGCTCCTGCATGGCCTCGCAGGATCTGGTTTGCGGACCTGGTGAAGATGTCATCTCTTCCACCTTGGAGGTTACCTCTGAGGAAGGACCTTCTTCTCCAGGGTCCATTCATCTATCCAAATCTAGATTCTCTGAAGCTGACTGCTTGGAGATTCAACGCCTATTTCTGTTCTGACTTGGGTTCTTGGAAGCGGTCATTGATACTATGCTTCAGGCTCGTAAACCTGTTACTCGCAGGATTTTCATAGGGTATGGTGTAAATACCTTTATTTGTGCGAAGCTAAAGGTTTCTCATGGAGTCAGATGAGGATTCCCCGAATTTTATCTTTTTTTTCAGGATGGCCTGGAGAAAAGTTTGTCAGTCAGTACTCTGAAGGGTAGATTTCTGCAGTGTCTATTCTTTTGCACAAAGGTCTGGCAGATTTGCCAGATGTTCAAGCTTTAGTTCATGTCCTGGTCAGAATCAGGCCTGTGTTTAATCCTGTTTCTCCTCCTTGGAGCCTTAACCTAGTTCTTAAGGTTTTGCAGCAGGCTCCGTTTGAGCCGATGCATGTTGTTGATATAATGTTGTTATCTTGGAAGGTTTTGTTTCTCCTTGCTATTTCTTCCACTTGCAGAGATTCTGAGCTTTCAGCTTTGCAGTGTGATTCCCCGTACCTTATCTTTCATGCAGATAAGGTGGCACTTCGTACTAAATTGGGTTTTCTTCCTAAGGTGGTGTCAGATCAAAAAATTAATCTGGAAATTGTAGTTCCTTCTTTTTGTCCTAATCCTTCTTCTCATAAGGATGTTGTGCGTGCTCTAAAGTTTTACCTTCAAGATACTAAAGTTTTTAGGCAATCTTCTGCCCTGTTTGTTTTTTTTCTCTGGAAAGCGTAAAGGTCAGAAGGACACTTCTACTACTCTTTTCCTCTGGTTAATAAGTGTAATTTGTTTGGCTTATGAGACTGCTGGACAGCAGCCTCCTGAGAGAATTACGGCTCATTCCACTAGGGCTGTCTTTTCTTCTTGGGCTTTCAAAAATTAAGCTTTTGTGGAACAGATTTGCCAGGCAGCAACATGGTCCTCTTTGCATACTTTTTCCAAATTCTACAAATATGATACTTTGCCTCGACTGAGGCTTCTTTTGGGAGCAAGGTTCTTCAAGTGGTGGTGCCTTCTGTTTAAGTACTCCTGCCTTTTACTCCCTCCCTGTTCATTCCGTGTCCTCTAGCTTAGGTATTGGTTCCCACTAGTAATTGGAATGATGTTGTGGACTCTCCATGTCATAGGAAAGAAAATAAAATTTATGCTTACCCGATAAATTTCTTTCCGAACATGGAGAGTCCACGACCCCATCCCCTTTTTAATTATAATTCAGCAGTTTTTTTTGAGTAAACCTCAAGCATCTTTTCTCCCTTGTGTTTATTCTTTTTTTCCATTTTCCTTGGGCTGAATTACTGGGGGTTATGGGTAAGGGAAGTTACACTTAACAGCTTTGCTGGTTTGCTCTTTGCCTCTTCCTGCTGGCCAGGAGTTGAATATCCCACTAGTAATTGGAATAGCGTTGTAGACTCTCCATGACCAGAAAGAAATTAATCAGGTAAGCATAAATTTTGTTTTTCAACATATATAGAAGACTACAAAATGTTAGGAGGCAGAACTATAATTTTAGGAACTGTGGATCCTGGAATCTCTCATGCCTATCGTATATATCCTAATTCACCATTAGCCGCTTCAGTCTGTGCTCTCCCATGCAAAGTGTAACTTTGGGTCCACTAAGTATAGAGTGGCCCTTTCTAATTTACTCCTATTATAATTTTTTCTTAGATCTCTTGCTATCTTTATTTAAAAAACAGGAATTTAAAGCTTAGGAGTCAGCCCATTTTAGGTTTAGCACCCTGGATAGTGCTTGCTTATTGGTGGCTAGATTAAGCAAACCAATAAACAAGCATAACCCAGGTTCTGAACCAAAAATGGGCCGACTCTTAAGCTTTACATTCCTACTTTTTAAATAACGATAGAAAGAGAACTAAGAAAAAATTATAATAGGAGTAAATTAGAAAGTTGCTTAAAATGGCATGCTCTTTCTGAATCATTAAAAAAATTGGGTTTAGTGTCCCTTTATGGTATTCATATGTGACCCTTAGGGGTCAATTTATTATAGTGCGAGCGGACATGACACGATGTTGTGTATCATGTCCGCTGCACATCAATAAATGCCGACAGCATACTCTGTCGGAATTTATCATTGCACCAGCAGTTCTAGTGAACCGCTGGTGCAATACCGCCCCCTGCAGATTTGCGGCCAATAGCAGGGGGTGTCAATCAAGGCGGACAGGTTATGGAGCAACGGTCTTTAGAGCTTGAGAAATATGCCCCTTAGAATGAATCCAGTCAGTCATTTCTTTAATAGCAACAACGGGTCTAAGAGAACAGCATGCAGTGTATATCTTTACTACAACTGAAATCCCTAAACAGTACTCACAATAAACCCTTTGACATAAAAGGGTACTGTCAGGCCTTTGTAATCCACTGTTTGTGATGATACAAAGACTTGTAAGTGTCAAGCAAATAGAGTAAAGGATTTGTTCTTTAGTGTGATTCTGACAGCCCTTTTTGTTTGATATACTGAAAGCTTGTGTCTGCTTCTGCAGTGATGTGTTAGTAACACATTCACAGAACTCAGATGCTTAAAGTGTATTCTAAGTAATTGAGAACAGCATTTCCTGCTGGTACGAAGGAATTTCAAAGGCATTATCAATGAATTGAAGACCCTTTTGACACATGACAAAACATTATTATTTTAATTGGTACATTTATCTATATACAGTATGTTTAGGTTTATCATGAAATGCTGATGATTAAAATAGACTTATTTGCCTTCTGAAAGATACCATTTTAATTCTATACCTTTTTTTGCAAACTGCTCATATTCATAAAGAGACTTTTAATGTAAAACAATAGGGCTAGATCACAAGTGTGACGCAAATGGTATTGCGTTAGCGCAATCACGATTTTGCAAGCCATTTTCCTTCTGCTGATTTTACATGTTCAGCAAAATCGCTTAAATCCTTATCGCGATCTAAGTGTTGTGGTAAACTGGGTCCCAAAAATAAAAAGTTGCACAAAACATACATTACAAAGTACACTTATACACATAAATAAATTATTAAAGGGGCAGTCAAGTCCAAAAAAACCTTTCATGTTTCAAATAGGGCATGTCATTTTAAAAATCCAAAAATTTACATTTATCACCAATTTTGCTTTGTTCTCTTGGTATTCTTAGTTGAAAGCTAAATCTAGGAGGTTTATATGCTAATTGAAGGCTGCCTCTAATCTAAATGCATTTTGATAGTTTTTCACCACTAGAGAGCATTAGTTCACGTGTTTCATATAGATAACATTGAGCTCTTGCACGTGAATTTACCATGGAGACAGCTCTGATTGGCTAAAATGCAAGTCTGTCAAAAGCACTGAAATGAGGGGACAGTCTGCTGAGGCTTAGATACAAGGTAATTACAGAGGTAAAACATGTATAATTATAACTGTGTTGGTTATGCAAAACTGGGGAATTGGTAATTAAGGGATTATCTATCTTTTAAAAAAAAAAAAAATTCTGATGTTGACTGCCCCTTTAATCCCTAAACCGCCATCCCTCCACATCGCTAACACTAAATAATACTATTAAACACTAAAAGGCCATCCCCCACATCATAAACTACCAAAATAAACTTTAAATCCCCATCCCCCACATTGCAAAATACCAAATAAACTATTAACCCCATATCTGCCATCCCCACCACATCACAAACTAGCTAAATAAACTATTAACCGCTAATCTGCTATCCCCCACATTGCAAATTACCCAAAAAAACTATTAACCCCTAATCCGCCACCCCCCACATCGCAAACTACCTAAATAAACTATTAACCCCTAAACTGCCACCCTCCACATAGCAAAATTATAAACTAACAGCTAATGGGGCAATGGATAATTTAGGATTTCTTATTTTGGGGGGTTGGGGGATTGTAATGTTTGGGAGTTAGTGTTTTTTTACACAAAAGAGCTGATCGCTTTAGGGTGATGCCCTACAAAAGGTCATTTTAAGAGCTGGGGGTGTCAATCAAGGCGGACAGGTTATGGAGCAACGGTCTTTAGAGCTTGAGAAATATGCCCCTTAGAATGAATCCAGTCAGTCATTTCTTTAATAGCAACAACGGGTCTAAGAGAACAGCATGCAGTGTATATCTTTACTACAACTGAAATCCCTAAACAGTACTCACAATAAACCCTTTGACATAAAAGGGTACTGTCAGGCCTTTGTAATCCACTGTTTGTGATGATACAAAGACTTGTAAGTGTCAAGCAAATAGAGTAAAGGATTTGTTCTTTAGTGTGATTCTGACAGCCCTTTTTGTTTGATATACTGAAAGCTTGTGTCTGCTTCTGCAGTGATGTGTTAGTAACACATTCACAGAACTCAGATGCTTAAAGTGTATTCTAAGTAATTGAGAACAGCATTTCCTGCTGGTACGAAGGAATTTCAAAGGCATTATCAATGAATTGAAGACCCTTTTGACACATGACAAAACATTATTATTTTAATTGGTACATTTATCTATATACAGTATGTTTAGGTTTATCATGAAATGCTGATGATTAAAATAGACTTATTTGCCTTCTGAAAGATACCATTTTAATTCTATACCTTTTTTTGCAAACTGCTCATATTCATAAAGAGACTTTTAATGTAAAACAATAGGGCTAGATCACAAGTGTGACGCAAATGGTATTGCGTTAGCGCAATCACGATTTTGCAAGCCATTTTCCTTCTGCTGATTTTACATGTTCAGCAAAATCGCTTAAATCCTTATCGCGATCTAAGTGTTGTGGTAAACTGGGTCCCAAAAATAAAAAGTTGCACAAAACATACATTACAAAGTACACTTATACACATAAATAAATTATTAAAGGGGCAGTCAAGTCCAAAAAAACCTTTCATGTTTCAAATAGGGCATGTCATTTTAAAAATCCAAAAATTTACATTTATCACCAATTTTGCTTTGTTCTCTTGGTATTCTTAGTTGAAAGCTAAATCTAGGAGGTTTATATGCTAATTGAAGGCTGCCTCTAATCTAAATGCATTTTGATAGTTTTTCACCACTAGAGAGCATTAGTTCACGTGTTTCATATAGATAACATTGAGCTCTTGCACGTGAATTTACCATGGAGACAGCTCTGATTGGCTAAAATGCAAGTCTGTCAAAAGCACTGAAATGAGGGGACAGTCTGCTGAGGCTTAGATACAAGGTAATTACAGAGGTAAAACATGTATAATTATAACTGTGTTGGTTATGCAAAACTGGGGAATTGGTAATTAAGGGATTATCTATCTTTTAAAAAAAAAAAAAATTCTGATGTTGACTGCCCCTTTAATCCCTAAACCGCCATCCCTCCACATCGCTAACACTAAATAATACTATTAAACACTAAAAGGCCATCCCCCACATCATAAACTACCAAAATAAACTTTAAATCCCCATCCCCCACATTGCAAAATACCAAATAAACTATTAACCCCATATCTGCCATCCCCACCACATCACAAACTAGCTAAATAAACTATTAACCGCTAATCTGCTATCCCCCACATTGCAAATTACCCAAAAAAACTATTAACCCCTAATCCGCCACCCCCCACATCGCAAACTACCTAAATAAACTATTAACCCCTAAACTGCCACCCTCCACATAGCAAAATTATAAACTAACAGCTAATGGGGCAATGGATAATTTAGGATTTCTTATTTTGGGGGGTTGGGGGATTGTAATGTTTGGGAGTTAGTGTTTTTTTACACAAAAGAGCTGATCGCTTTAGGGTGATGCCCTACAAAAGGTCATTTTAAGAGCTGTTGGTAGTTTATTTTTAGAATAAAGTTTTTTTTAATTTTGGGGTGTTGTTTTTTAAGGGTTATTAGAAAAGGAATACTTATTTTAATTTTTGGTAATTTCGTTTTTTATTTTCTATAATGGTAGGATTTTTTATTTTTTGTAATGGTAGGATTTTTTATTTTCTGTAATGGTAGGATTTTTTATTTTTTGTAATGGTAGGATTTTTTATTTTTTGTAATGGTAGGATTTTTTATTTTTTGTAATGGTAGGATTTTTTATTTTCTGTAATGGTAGGATTTTTTATTTTTTGTAATGGTAGGATTTTTTATTTTCTGTAATGGTAGGATTTTTTATTTTTTGTAATGGTAGGATTTTTTATTTTTTGTAATGGTAGGATTTTTTATTTTTTGTAATGGTAGGATTTTTTATTTTTTGTAATGGTAGGATTTTTTATTTTTTGTAATGGTAGGATTTTTTATTTTCTGTAATGGTAGGATTTTTTATTTTCTGTAATGGTAGGATTTTTTATTTTTTGTAATGGTAGGATTTTTTATTTTTTGTAATGGTAGGATTTTTTATTTTCTGTAATGGTAGGATTTTTTATTTTTTGTAATGGTAGGATTTTTTATTTTTTGTAATGGTAGGATTTTTTATTTTTTGTAATGGTAGGATTTTTTATTTTCTGTAATGGTAGGATTTTTTATTTTATGTAATGGTAGGATTTTTTATTTTCTGTAATGGTAGTATTTGTCATTTTTTAGTAATGTTAGTTTTTTTGTTTTTTTTAAAGGTAAAATTAGGTTTTTATTTAATTTTACAGGTAAGTTTTTTTATTTTAAGGTAGTTAGGATTTTTTTTAGTTAATTTAGGGGTATTTTAATTTGGGTTAAGTTAGGGGGTGCTAGGTTAGGGGGTTTAGATGTTAGTTTATAACTTTGCATTGTGGGGGGATTAGGGGTTCATAGTTTGTTTAGTTACTTCCCAATGTGGGGGGATGGCGGTTTAGCGGTTAATATGTTTATTTAGTGTTTGTGATGTGGAAGGATGGCGGATTGCAATTTAAGGGGTTGGCAGTTTAGGGGTTAACAGTTTATTTAGGTAGTTTGCGATGTGGATTTATGGTAGGGTGTTAGGTTCTTTTCTCCATTGATTTCTATGGGGGGGGGGATACATGCACCCGCATGCGAAAACTCCACTTAGGATATTTGCGCTTTTTGGGTTACTGCTAGTGCAAAATATGTTTTTTTTTTCTAACTTCTAATACCAGCGGAACCCCTAGAAGCGCAAAAAGCTTAATGCTAGCTATTTTTTTTTTTTTTTACAGCGGCAACTGGTAATCTAGCCCATAATGTTTTAAAACACATTGGGCCAGATTACAAGTGACGATTGTGAGGGACACGATAAGCAATATCGCTGGACCGAGCTAACATTAGTGAGCAACTTGCTATTACAAGTCCATGGTAAATCCCATTTACCAGAGAAGGGTTAGCATGTCCGACATCGATCAAGCGCAACCAATACTTTCAATGCATATTGCGACCATGCTAAAATAGAGCTCATATTACAAAGTTGAAAGTTATAGGTTGTGCTCTAGCTAAAGTCGAAACGATGCTAGAATATTTAGCACAACTTGATACCTGAAGTAAAGTGTAAAGGTTAAAAAACTATTCAGAAAACACATACAAAACATACAAAAATAATGTATTACACTTTATAATAAAAAATATCACTTTAATATTGTTAAAAAGGTTTTAAAGGAGTTAAAAAGGGAAATGGCATATAGCAAAGGGATTGGCTGAAAAGGGTTCCAATTGGTATATATATATATATATATATATATATATATACTGTATATATAGTTCTGTTATTCATGCACTCACTACCAGCCTTCTTATTAATGTTAGTCCGGGTGTCTCCTCCAGCAAACAGTCGACGTTTAGGCTTACAGTGCAATCCTTTATCAAGACTATCTGATCATGTTAGACGCAATAGGTAGCAGCCTCACAATGGCGATATACACGCTGAGAAATTGAGCCTAACATGATCAGATAGTCTTGAAAAAGGCTTGAACTGTAAGTCGAAACGTCGACTTGTATCTGATGAAGGATTGAATATTGATATATGAATAAAATTGTGTTAAAAGAAGTCCTGTGAGTGCCCTCATACATGAAATTTCTGGTATATATAATATGTGTGAGTGTGTGTCTAAATATGTATATGTGTGAATGTATACATAACTATGTATGCATTTATATGTGTAAATATGTATCCACTCAAAAATCTTTAAATGTTAGAACACATAGGGCCAGATTACAAGAGGAGCGCTAAATATCCCTTTGATGAAAGTGATATTTGTGCTCCACTGTGTAATACCAGCGCACGATAATGTGCGCTGGTATTACAAGTTTTTAGCAATGCAAGCTTGACCTTGCGTTTACATAACTGAGAAGCATGGCGCTCATGAAAGCAGGCTTCCATAGGCTCCTATGGGAGCCTAGTTCTGATGCCATCTCTTCAGCGCCAGCGAAGGGTGTAAATCGTGCAGCGATGGCAGCAAATATATATGTATATGCTTATATATATATATATATGTATTTGTTAATATGTGTATAAACACATACATATATATATGTATAAAAGCATAAACATATATATTTACAGGGAACACACAGTTCCCATAGATGTAAAGGCACTTTTCACCCCACTCTCACCAACTTTACCCCCAAAATACTGCCTAGTGCAGTAATTTTATTAAAAAATAAGGATGCTGCCATCTTTATTTTTTTAATAAAATACACTAGACAGTATTTTGGGGCCATTTGGGGCAGATTTATAAAATTTACCAGAGATCCAATCTCTGGTTAATTTTATTAACGCTAATTGCTAATGTGAGCTCGCGGTAGCAATAACCAGCCACTTGTAATATCTGATTAATTATTTAATAAAATTTGTCCATTTGCGACTTGTAATCTAACCCATAGGGCTTTTTATTCAAGTCCAATCAATTAACAGTCCATCATCAAATCTTGGAATTATGTGGTTTTCAAATGGTTTATATATATATACATACTTAAGATATCCAAAGCACAAATTATTTGCACAATTTAACATAAATTGATTTAATGATAATTTGTGTAGCAAACACTGAAAACATTTAATATTAGCTAATTTTAGCTTAATATTGGCTTAAATCTTAGCCAGATGGTCAGTAAAATCAGCTGGCCCACTAAATAGGTCCTGGGGAGAACACACTTTCTCTCTCTCTCTCTCTCCCCCCCCCCTCTCTCCCTCTCTCTCTCTCTCTCTCTCTCTCCCCCCCCCCCCCTCTCTCTCTCTCTCTCTCTCTCTCTCTCTCTCTCTCTCTATATATATATATATATATATATATATATATATATATATATATATATATTAGAGGGTTAAGATGCACTCTCACAAACAGATGCAACAGCAGATAATGGAATAACACAGGAATTAGACTGATCACACTCACTAGATTAAGCAAACAATTTTTTTTTGTTTATTTCATAGGTCACGTTTCAGGTGCAAAACCCCTTCCTCAAACCAAACCAGAATGATATTACAAACAATCTTTTAAAGCATACAAGACCCCTCCCCCAGTAGATAATTAGACCCACAGGTGTTTTTTACCATAGAGACCACAGTGTAAAGAAATGATGTAAAAGGATAGTGCATACTAGAAAAATATAGAACATCAAGTTTTAAAAATAGTTGCTATTTACCAAACCTAACAAGTGAAGTATTAGAAAATAGCATGGGAAAATATATATTTGTTGAGCAATGTCAGTGCTTCTTATCACATCTATTTTCTAATACTTCCCTTGTTAGGTTTGGTAAATAGCAACTATATCTTAAACTTGATGTTCTATATTTTTCTACGTTACTTCAGCAGGCTTGATTTCTTGGGGAAAAAAATGTTCTTTTGCCAATGGAATTTCTTGTTTGATTAAAGTTAAATATAGTAAGCATACTCAGTCCACATTTTAATAAATAGTCACTTCCTGATTTAGTAAAGAATTAAAGAAAATTATTTGAATCATGCTATTAAATTATGAAACTTGTACACAAGATATTTTGAAGACTGAATCAGTTAGTCACTTAAGGGTTGAGCACAATCTTTCTAATATTGGTTAACAATAACTTGTTTGAAAGCGTACAGCTGCGAACAAGTTTTGCATAAGAAAAACTCTAGATATGTGCATTTGGATCCTTCATGAGGATCCAAATGCAGAAGTAGGCAACCACTCGTAACGTTCGGCTCTTTTCGTAAACAGATTTATTCTTGTGAAAGATCACCACTAAGGATGGGCGAATGAGTAAATTTCCGAATTCGAATGTTACAACCAATGTTATTACCGAAATTCAAATTACAAATCCGAATGTTGATACGAACGAATATTCTTCAAAATTTTTACAATCGAATGCTATTTACAGTTTTCGAATGTCACTTTCGAATTCAAATGTTTATAATTAGATTGAATGTCCACATTCGAAATTTCGAATGTAACATTCTATTTAACAAATACTATTCAGTAGTTCAATAGTTCATGTGGTAGTAAATTGATACATAATAGATACAAATACATCAATTTGAATGTTTCTATTTCGATCGAATATTGCATAATTCGAATATTACATTTAAAGAAAGCATTAGAAATACTATTACAAATATATAAATTCGAATTTTTCTAAACAAATATTTTCGAATGTAATCGTAAAATTTGAAACCAAACATTTGAAAATCGAATGTTAGAATGTTATGTAAACATTCGAAATTCGATTCGAACGAATGTGTTAAAATTTGTTTCATTTTTCGAATGTTGAGAAACATTCGCCCATCCATGATCACCACAATAAGATCTGGATTTGTACAGATCTTAGTGTGGTGATCTTTCACAAGAACAAATCTGTCTCCGAAAAGAGCTCAATGACCACCTACTTCCACAAGAAGGATCTAAATAAACATATCTAAAAAAAACTCCCTAAGACATGTTTTCAGTCAAGTACTTGTTATCAGGATCAAAACTAGGAATCCAACTAAAACTTTCATATACAATGGCCCTATCACACCTCTTGAAGTAACAGCCCAGTTCTTTTAAAATAAACAATTTGTTCAGTGTATTATGATAGATAAATTGTTGGGAAAACTGAAATATCACCTATGTTTATGAAATAATTTCTATATAAGGGAAAAGGACTTTTGGATAAAATGATTGATTTGATGCAGTAAGTATCACTTTGTTCATCAAATCTTTGACTCACATCTCATTCACTAAAACTTTTAACCAATTAGCAATTTGTAAAAGAATCTTTCAGGCTAGGAAGAATTGGCTCTTTGATCATTGTTACTTGCCACAACCAAATATTAAAGGACCAGTCAACACTGTAGATTTGCATAATCAACAAATGCAAGATAACAAGACAATGCAATAGCACTTAGTCTGAACTTCAAATGAGTAGTAGATTATTTTTCTGACAATTTCAAAAGTTATGTCTATTTCCACTCCCCTTATACCATGTGACAGCCATCAGCCAATCACAAATGCATACACGTACCATGTGACAGCAATCAGCCATTCACAAACACATACACACTTATTCTTGCACATGCCCAGTAGGAGCTGGTGACTCAAAAGCTTTAAATATAAAAAGACTGTGCACATTTTGATAATGGAAGTAAATTAGAAAGTTGCTTAAAATTGATTGCTCTATCGGAATAATGAAATTTTAATTTTGATTGAGTGTCCCTTTAAGATTTTATCTTAAAGGGACAGTAAAGTCAAAATTAAACTTTCATGATTCAGATAGAGCAATCAATTTTAAGCAACTTTCTAATTTACTGCTATTATCAATTTTTCCTCCTTCTCTTGGTATCTTTAATTGAAAAGCAAGAATGTAAAGCTTAAGAGCCGGCCTATTTTTGGTTCAGAACCTGGGTTGCTCTTGCTTATTGGGTAGCTAAATGTAGCTACAAATCACGAGCCCTAGCCAAGGTTCTGAACCAAAAATGGTCCGGCTCCTTGGCTTACATTCCTACTTTTTCAAATAAAGATAGCAAGGGAACAAAGAAAAATTAATAATAGGAGCAAATTAGAAAGTTGCTTAAAATTGTATGCTCTATCTGAACCATGAAAGAAAAAAAAGAAAATGTATTCTTACCTGATAAATTTGTTTCCTCTTGGACATGACGAGTCCACGGATCATCTTCATTACTTATGGGATAGTCTCCTCCTGCCTGCAGGAGGCGGCAAAGAGCACCTACAGCAAAGCTGCTAAGTAGTCCCTCCCTTCCCCTCTAACCCAGTTATTCAACCGAAGTTAGGAAGAGAAAGGAATAACCAAAGGTGCAGAGGTGTCTGAAGTTTAGAAAAAATAACATCCTGTCTAAACAGACAGGGCGGGCTGTGGACTCGTCATGTCCAAGAGGAAACAAATTTATCAGGTAAGAATACATTTTATTTTCCTCTTAAGGACATGACGAGTCCACGGATCATCTTCATTACTTATGGGATACAATACCCAAGCTTAAAGGAGACAGATGATACGGGAGGGACAAGACAGGATACCTAAACAGAAGGCACCACTGCTTGAAGAACCTTTCTCCTAAAAGCCGCCTCAGCTGAGGCAAAAGTATCAAATTTGTAGAATTTAGAAAAAGTGTGAAGAGAGGACCAAGTAGCAGCTTTACAAATCTGTTCAACAGTCGCTTCATTCTTGAATGCCCATGAGGAAGACACAGCTCTAGTAGAATGAGCCGTAATCCTCTCAGGATAAAGAAAGCAAAGTAGCTGTCGCCTTTTGACCCCTTCGTTTCCCTGAGAAAACAACAAATAAAGAGGAAGACTGATGAAAATCCTTTGTCGCCTGTAAATAAAACTTCAAAGCATGAACAACATCAAGATTGTGCAAAAGACGCTCCTTCTGAGAAGAAGGATTAGGGCACAATGAACAATATCCTGGTTAATGTTTCGGTCTGAAACTACCTTAGGAAGAAAACCCAACTTGGTATGCAAGACAACCTTATCTGCATGAGAAATGAGATAAGGGGAAATGCATTGCAACACCAAGAGCTCAGACACTCTACAAGCAGAAGAAATAGCAACCAGAAATAAAACTTTCCAAGACAGAAGTTTAATGTCCAAAGAATGCATAGGTTCAAATGGAACCCCTTGAAGAACATTAAGAACCAAATTAAGACTCCATGGAGGAGCAACAGGCTTAAATACAGGTCTGATCCTGACCAGAGCCTGACAGAAAGATTGAACATCTGGAACCTCTGCCAGACGTTTATGTAGTAACACCGACAAGGCCGAAATCTGACCCTTTAAAGAACTAATCGACAAACCCTTCTCCAATCCCTCTTGGAGAAAAGCTAAAATTCTCGGAATCCTAATCTTACTCCACGAGTAGCCATTCGATTCCAATAAAGATATTTATGCCATATCTTTTGGTAAATCTTTCCAGTTACCGGCTTACGAGCCTGAACCAAGGTCTCAATGACCGCATCAGAAAAACCTTGTTTTGACAAAATCAAACTTTAATTTCCAAGCAGTCAGCTTCAGAGAAACTAGATTTGGGTGAAGGAAGGGACCTTGAATGAGAAGATCCTTCCTCAATGGAAGTCTCCAGGGTGGTAGAGACGACATGCCTACCAGGTCCGCATACTAAGTCCTGCGAGGCCAGGCTGGAGCAATGAGGATCGCCGGAGCACTCTCCTGTTTGATTTGAGCAATGACCTGAGGAAGAAGTGCAAACGGGGAAAACAGCTATGCAAGCTTGAAGGACCAAGGAACTGCCAGAGCATCTATCAGTTCCCGCCTGTGGATCCCTGGACCTCGACCCGTACCATGCCATGAGATCCAATTCCGGTTGACCCCATTTGAGGATCAGACTTGAGAACACTTCCGGATGAAGTTCCCACTCGCCCGGATGGAAAGTCTGTCTGCTCAGAAAATCCACCTCCCAGTTGTCCACCCCTGGGATGTGGATCGCTGACAGATGACAAGAGCCGTTCTCTGCCAACTGAATGATCTTGGATACTTCTGACATCGCCAAGGAACTCCTCGTTCCTCCCTGTTGATTGATGTAGGCGACAGTCATTATGTTATCCGATTGAAATCTGATGAACCGGGCCGAAGCCAACTGAGGCCAGGCCAGAAGTGCATTGAAAATCGCTCTCAGTTACAGAATGTTGATAGGACCACCATTGAAGAGAGTCTCTTGTCTCCTTCTCCATGACTATTTGAGGAGACAAGTCCACATAATCTCCATTCCACTGTCTAAGCATGTTCAGCTGCAGAGGTCTGAGATGGAACCGAGCAAATGGGACGATGTCCATCGCCGCAACCATCAATCCGATTACCTCCATACACTGGGCCACAGATGGATTCGGAGTGGTTAGGAGAACTCGACAGGAATCTATAATCTTTGATTTCCTGACTTCTGTCAGAAAAATCCTCATTTGAACAGAGTCTATTAAAGTTCCCAAAGGTAACCCTTGTCTTTGGGACTAGAGAACTCTTTTCTAAATTTACCTTCCACCCATGAGATCTCAGGAAGGCTCAGGAGCTCAATGACCACCTACTTCCACAAGAAGGATCTAAATAAACATATCTAAAAAAACTCCCTAAGACATGTTTTCAGTCAAGTACTTGTTATCAGGATCAAAACTAGGAATCCAACTAAAACTTTCATATACAATGGCCCTATCACACCTCTTGAAGTAACAGCCCAGTTCTTTTAAAATAAACAATTTGTTCAGTGTATTATGATAGATAAATTGTTGGGAAAACTGAAATATCCCCTATGTTTATGAAAGTAAGTATCACTTTCTTCATCAAATCTTTGACTCACATCTCATTCATTAAAACTTTTAAACAATTGGCAATTTGTAAAAGAATCTTTCAGGCTAGGAAGAATTGGCTCTTTGATCATTGTTACTTGCCACAACCAAAGATTTTATCTTAAAAGGACAGTAAAGTCAAAATTAAACTTTCATGATTCAGATAGAGCAATCAATTTTAAGCAACTTTCTAATTTACTGCTATTATCAATTTTCCTCTTTCTCTTGGTATCTTTAATTGAAAAGCAAGACTGTAAAGCTTAAGAGCCGGCCTATTTTTGGTTCAGAACCTGGGTTGCTCTTGCTTATTGGGTAGCTAAATGTAGCTACAAATCACGAGCCCTAGCCAGGGTTCTGAACCAAAAATGGTCCGGCTCCTTGGCTTACATTCCTACTTTTTCAAATAAAGATAGCAAGGGAACAAAGAAAAATTAATAATAGGAGCAAATTAGAAAGTTGCTTAAAATTGTATGCTCTATCTGAACCATGAAAGAAAAAAAAGAAAATGTATTCTTACCTGATAAATTTGTTTCCTCTTGGACATGACGAGTCCACGGATCATCTTCATTACTTATGGGATAGTCTCCTCCTGCCTGCAGGAGGCGGCAAAGAGCACCTACAGCAAAGCTGCTAAGTAGTCCCTCCCTTCCCCTCTAACCCAGTTATTCAACCGAAGTTAGGAAGAGAAAGGAATAACCAAAGGTGCAGAGGTGTCTGAAGTTTAGAAAAAATAACATCCTGTCTAAACAGACAGGGCGGGCTGTGGACTCGTCATGTCCAAGAGGAAACAAATTTATCAGGTAAGAATACATTTTATTTTCCTCTTAAGGACATGACGAGTCCACGGATCATCTTCATTACTTATGGGATACAATACCCAAGCTTAAAGGAGACAGATGATACGGGAGGGACAAGACAGGATACCTAAACAGAAGGCACCACTGCTTGAAGAACCTTTCTCCTAAAAGCCGCCTCAGCTGAGGCAAAAGTATCAAATTTGTAGAATTTAGAAAAAGTGTGAAGAGAGGACCAAGTAGCAGCTTTACAAATCTGTTCAACAGTCGCTTCATTCTTGAATGCCCATGAGGAAGACACAGCTCTAGTAGAATGAGCCGTAATCCTCTCAGGATAAAGAAAGCAAAGTAGCTGTCGCCTTTTGACCCCTTCGTTTCCCTGAGAAAACAACAAATAAAGAGGAAGACTGATGAAAATCCTTTGTCGCCTGTAAATAAAACTTCAAAGCATGAACAACATCAAGATTGTGCAAAAGACGCTCCTTCTGAGAAGAAGGATTAGGGCACAATGAACAATATCCTGGTTAATGTTTCGGTCTGAAACTACCTTAGGAAGAAAACCCAACTTGGTATGCAAGACAACCTTATCTGCATGAGAAATGAGATAAGGGGAAATGCATTGCAACACCAAGAGCTCAGACACTCTACAAGCAGAAGAAATAGCAACCAGAAATAAAACTTTCCAAGACAGAAGTTTAATGTCCAAAGAATGCATAGGTTCAAATGGAACCCCTTGAAGAACATTAAGAACCAAATTAAGACTCCATGGAGGAGCAACAGGCTTAAATACAGGTCTGATCCTGACCAGAGCCTGACAGAAAGATTGAACATCTGGAACCTCTGCCAGACGTTTATGTAGTAACACCGACAAGGCCGAAATCTGACCCTTTAAAGAACTAATCGACAAACCCTTCTCCAATCCCTCTTGGAGAAAAGCTAAAATTCTCGGAATCCTAATCTTACTCCACGAGTAGCCATTCGATTCCAATAAAGATATTTATGCCATATCTTTTGGTAAATCTTTCCAGTTACCGGCTTACGAGCCTGAACCAAGGTCTCAATGACCGCATCAGAAAAACCTTGTTTTGACAAAATCAAACTTTAATTTCCAAGCAGTCAGCTTCAGAGAAACTAGATTTGGGTGAAGGAAGGGACCTTGAATGAGAAGATCCTTCCTCAATGGAAGTCTCCAGGGTGGTAGAGACGACATGCCTACCAGGTCCGCATACTAAGTCCTGCGAGGCCAGGCTGGAGCAATGAGGATCGCCGGAGCACTCTCCTGTTTGATTTGAGCAATGACCTGAGGAAGAAGTGCAAACGGGGAAAACAGCTATGCAAGCTTGAAGGACCAAGGAACTGCCAGAGCATCTATCAGTTCCCGCCTGTGGATCCCTGGACCTCGACCCGTACCATGCCATGAGATCCAATTCCGGTTGACCCCATTTGAGGATCAGACTTGAGAACACTTCCGGATGAAGTTCCCACTCGCCCGGATGGAAAGTCTGTCTGCTCAGAAAATCCACCTCCCAGTTGTCCACCCCTGGGATGTGGATCGCTGACAGATGACAAGAGCCGTTCTCTGCCAACTGAATGATCTTGGATACTTCTGACATCGCCAAGGAACTCCTCGTTCCTCCCTGTTGATTGATGTAGGCGACAGTCATTATGTTATCCGATTGAAATCTGATGAACCGGGCCGAAGCCAACTGAGGCCAGGCCAGAAGTGCATTGAAAATCGCTCTCAGTTACAGAATGTTGATAGGACCACCATTGAAGAGAGTCTCTTGTCTCCTTCTCCATGACTATTTGAGGAGACAAGTCCACATAATCTCCATTCCACTGTCTAAGCATGTTCAGCTGCAGAGGTCTGAGATGGAACCGAGCAAATGGGACGATGTCCATCGCCGCAACCATCAATCCGATTACCTCCATACACTGGGCCACAGATGGATTCGGAGTGGTTAGGAGAACTCGACAGGAATCTATAATCTTTGATTTCCTGACTTCTGTCAGAAAAATCCTCATTTGAACAGAGTCTATTAAAGTTCCCAAAGGTAACCCTTGTCTTTGGGACTAGAGAACTCTTTTCTAAATTTACCTTCCACCCATGAGATCTCAGGAAGGCTCAGGAGCTCAATGACCACCTACTTCCACAAGAAGGATCTAAATAAACATATCTAAAAAAACTCCCTAAGACATGTTTTCAGTCAAGTACTTGTTATCAGGATCAAAACTAGGAATCCAACTAAAACTTTCATATACAATGGCCCTATCACACCTCTTGAAGTAACAGCCCAGTTCTTTTAAAATAAACAATTTGTTCAGTGTATTATGATAGATAAATTGTTGGGAAAACTGAAATATCCCCTATGTTTATGAAAGTAAGTATCACTTTCTTCATCAAATCTTTGACTCACATCTCATTCATTAAAACTTTTAAACAATTGGCAATTTGTAAAAGAATCTTTCAGGCTAGGAAGAATTGGCTCTTTGATCATTGTTACTTGCCACAACCAAAGATTTTATCTTAAAAGGACAGTAAAGTCAAAATTAAACTTTCATGATTCAGATAGAGCAATCAATTTTAAGCAACTTTCTAATTTACTGCTATTATCAATTTTCCTCTTTCTCTTGGTATCTTTAATTGAAAAGCAAGACTGTAAAGCTTAAGAGCCGGCCTATTTTTGGTTCAGAACCTGGGTTGCTCTTGCTTATTGGGTAGCTAAATGTAGCTACAAATCACGAGCCCTAGCCAGGGTTCTGAACCAAAAATGGTCCGGCTCCTTGGCTTACATTCCTACTTTTTCAAATAAAGATAGTAAGGGAACAAAGAACAAATAATAATAGTAGCAAATTAGAAAGTTGCTTAAAATTGCATGCTCTATCTGAACCATGAAAGAAAAAAAAGAAAATTTATTCTTACCTGATAAATTTGTTTCCTCTTGGACATGACGAGTCCACGGATCATCTTCATTACTTATGGGATAGTCTCCTCCTGCCTGCAGGAGGCGGCAAAGAGCATCTACAGCAAAGCTGTTAAGTAGTCCCTCCCTTCCCCTCCAACCCAGTCATTTGACCGAAGTTAGGAAGAGAAAGGAATAACCAAAGGTGCAGAGGTGTCTGAAGTTTAGAAAAAATAACATCCTGTCTAAACAGACAGGGCGGGCCATGGACTCGTCATGTCCAAGAGGAAACAAATTTATAAGGTAAGAATACATTTTATTTTCCTCTTAAGGACATGACGAGTCCACGGATCATCTTCATTACTTATGGGATACAATACCCAAGCTTAGAGGAGACAGATGATACAGGAGGGACAAGACAGGATACCTAAACAGAAAGCACCGCAGCTTGAAGAACCTTTCTCCCAAAAGCCGCCTCAGCTGAGGCAAAAGTATCAAATTTGTAGAATTTAGAAAAAGTGTGAAGAGAGGACCAAGTAGCAGCTTTACAAATCTGTTCAACAGTCGCTTCATTCTTGAATGCCCATGAGGAAGCCACAGCTCTAGTAGAATGAGCCGTAATCCTCTCAGGATAAAGAAAGCGAAGTAGCTGTCGCCTTTTGACCCCTTCGTTTTCCTGAGAAAACAACAAATAAAGAGGAAGACTGATGAAAATCCTTCGTTGCCTGTAAATAAAACTTCAAAGCACGAACAACATCAAGATTGTGCAAAAGACGCTCCTTCTGTGAAGAAGGATTAGGACACAATGAAGGTACAACAATCTCCTGGTTAATGTTTCGGTCTGAAACTACCTTAGGAAGAAAACCCAACTTGGAATGCAAGATAACCTTATCTGCATGAAAAATGAGATAAGGGGAAGCGCATTGCAACGCCGAGAGCTCGGACACTCTACAAGCAGAAGAAATAGCAACCAGAAATAAAACTTTCCAAGACAGAAGTTTAATGTCCAAAGAATGCATAGGTTCAAATGGAACCCCTTGAAGAACATTAAGAACCAAATTAAGACTCCATGGAGGAGCAACAGGCTTAAATACAGGTATGATCCTGACCAGAGCCTGACAGAAAGATTGAACATCTGGAACCTCTGCCAGACGTTTATGTAGTAACAACGACAAGGCCGAAATCCGACCCTTTAAAGAACTAGTCAACAAACCCTTCTCCAATCCCTCTTGGAGAAAAGCTAAAATTCTCGGAATCCTAATTTTACTCCACGAGTAGCCATTTGATTCCAATAAAGATATTTACGCCATATCTTTTGGTAAATCTTTCCAGTTACCGGCTTACGAGCCTGAACCAAGGTCTCAATGACCGCATCAGAAAAACCTCGTTTTGACAAAATCAAACGTTTCATTTCCAAGCAGTCAGCTTCAGAGAAACTAGATTTGGGTGAAGGAAAGGACCTTGAATGAGAAGATCCTTCCTCAACGGAAGTCTCCAGGGTGGTAGAGACGACATGCCTACTAGGTCCGCATACCAAGTCCTGCAAGGCCAGGCTGGAGCAATGAGGATCACCGGAGCCCTCTCCTGTTTGATTCAAGCAATGACCCGAGGAAGTGCAAACGGGGGAAACAGGTATGCTAGCTTGAAGGACCAAGGAACTGCCAGAGCATCTATCAGTTCCGCCTGTGGATCCCTGGACCTCGACCCATACCATGCCATGAGATCCAATTCCGGTTGACCCCATTTGAGGATCAGACTTGAGAACACTTCCGGATGAAGTTCCCACTCGCCTGGATGGAAAGTCTGTCTGCTCAGAAAATCTGCCTCCCAGTTGTCCACCCCTGGGATGTGGATCGCTGACAGATGACAAGAGCGGTTCTCTGCCAACTGAATGACCTTGGATACTTCTGACATCGCCAAGAAACTCCTTGTTCCTCCCTGTTGATTGATGTAGGCGACAGTCATTATGTTATCCGACTGAAATCTGATGAACCGGGCCGAAGCCAACTGAGGCCAGGCCAGAAGTGCATTGAAAATCGCTCTCAGTTACAGAATGTTGATAGGACCACCATTGAAGAGAGTCTCTTGTCTCCTTCTCCATGACTATTTGAGGAGACAAGTCCGCATAATCTCCATTCCACTGTCTAAGCATGTTCAGCTGCAGAGGTCTGAGATCGGACGATGTCCATCGCCTCAACCATCAATCCGATTACCTCCATACACTGGGCCACAGATGGATTCAGAGTGGTTAGGAGAACTCGACAGGAATCTATAATCTTTGATTTCCTGACTTCTGTCAGAAAAATACTCATTTGAACAGAGTCTATTAAAGTTCCCAAAAAGGTAACCCTTGTCTTTGGGACTAGAGAAATCTCTTCTAAATTTCCCTTCCACCCATGAGATCTCAGGAAGGCTATGACCAGGTTGGTATGAGACTTTGCTTGATGGTAAAATGGCGCCTGGATTAGAATATTGTCCAGGTAAGGTGCTACTGCAATGCCCCATGGTCTTAGGACCGCCAAAAGAGACCCCAGAACCTTTGTGAAAATTCTGGGTGCTGTGGCCAACCCAAAAGGAAGAGCCACAAACTGGAAATGTTTGTCCAGAAATGCAAATCTTAGGAACTTGTGATGTTCCCTGTGGATAGGAACATGAAGATATGCATCCTTTAAGTCCACTGTTGTCATGAATTGACCCTCCTGGATCAACGGTAGAATAGTGCGAATAGTCTCCATCTTGAATGATGGGATTCTGAGAAATTTGTTTAGACTCTTGAGGTCTAAGATCGGCTTGAAAGTTCCCTCCTTTTTGGGAACTACGAACAGATTGGAATAAAAACCTTCTCCTTGTTCCTGAGTAGGAATTGGAACAATAACTCCTATGGAGAAGAGGTCTCTTACACAACATAAGAATGCCTCTCTCTTTATCTGGTTTGCAGATAACCTTGAAAGGAGAAACCTTCCTCGAGGAGGAAAGGCTTTGAACTCCAGTCTGTATCCCCTGGAAACAATCTCTATAGTCCAGGGGTCCTGAACATCTCCCCCACAGGATCCTTAAAGGCACAGCTATCCTCAATAGGAATAGTTGTACGTTTAGCCAGGGTGGAAACAGCTCCTTCCACCTCTAAAAGAAGCTATGGTAAAACCACTCCTAAAGAAACCTTTATTAGACCCAGACTGCATGACTAATTACAGACCAGTATCCAACCTCCCATTTCTGGGGAAAATAATTGAAAAAGTAGTGGCAACTCAACTGGAAGCCCATCTATCACGTCTAAACATATTCGATCCTTTCCAGTCAGGCTTCAGATGCTGCCACAGCACTGAAACAGCGCTAGTCTGAGTGCTAAATGATCTCCTCATGGCAAGAGACAAAGGTGATTACTCCATTCTAATCCTCCTGGATCTCTCAGCTGCATTTGACACCATTGACCATAGGATTCTAATAGAGCGCTTGCAGTACATCTGTGGTCTAGGAGGCACAGTCCTTAACTGGTTTAAATCCTTCCTCGCTGGTAGATCACAGAGAGTAATATCAGGATCAAGCTCATCAGCACCAACAGAACTGGCCTGCAGAGTTCCACCAGGATCTATCCTGTCTCCCATGCTATTCGCAATTTACTTACTACCACTGAGGGACATCATTAACCGACATGGCCTAAGGTATCATTGTTACGCTGATGACACACAACTCTACTTCTCCTTTGCTCCAAATACTACAGACCCAGCATGCCGCATAAACAGTTGCTTAACAGACCTCATAGAATGGATAAATGCTAGCTGTCTCAAAGTGAACCCGGACAAAACAGAGTTACTCTTGGTGAGGGGACCCAGGGCATCAAAAATATCCCACGATCACCCAACTGGCCTGGAGGTTGGAGGCTCTGAACTCGTTAGTTCGGCAAAGGTACGAAACCTCGGAGTGCTGATTGACGCTGGACTATCTTTTAAACAGCAGATTTCCTCTGTAATAAAATCTGCCTACTTTCATCTGAAAAACATAGCCAGGATACAACACTTAATTCCACCGGATGATATGCCAACATTAATCCATGCATTTGTATCCTCTAGGCTAGATTACTGCAATGCACTTTACTTGGGCCTCCCAAAAAAAGAACTCCATCGCCTTCAGACAGTACAAAACGCAGCAGCAAGACTATTGACCAATCAAACTTGCTCCTGCCACATAACACCTGTTCTCCACTCCCTGCATTGGCTTCCAATTAAATGGCGAACATTTTTTAAAATTGGCCTGCTGACCTTCAAAGCCTTAAACAACCAAGGCCCACAGTACCTGAAAGAGCTCCTGACACCCTACATCCCATCCCGTTCCCACCTCTTCCATCAGGCATTCAGTCCGCCTATCTGACCTTCAGAAACTCCTAACTTTTATGTCTTATGTTGGTACAGTATATTTGTAAAGTGCTTTGAGTCTCACAGGGAGAAAAGCGCTATATAAATCGCAAATTATTATTATTATTATTACTGTCTGCCAATTTTCCTTTATAGCGTCCGCTATAGGGAACATTTTCTTAAAGACCGGTGATGGAGAAAAAGGAATACCTGGTCTATCCCATTCCTTAGAAATAGTCTCCAAAGCCTTCTTAGGTATTGGAAAAACATCTGAATACGAGGGAGTTTCAAAATATTTATCCATCTTACACAACTTTTCAGGAGCCACTACTACTGTAGAGTCACAATCATCTAAAGTTGATAATACCTCCCTAACGGCTAGACTTAGAGTTTGGTGGTAGCCGTCAAAACCAGCGTTAGAGGCTCCTAACGCTGGTTTTGGGCTACCGCTGGTATTTGGAGTCAGTCAGGAAAGGGTCTAACGCTCACTTTGCAGTCGCGACTTTTCAATACCGCAGATCCCCCTACGCCATTTGCGTATCCTATCTTTTCAATGGGATCTTTCTAACACTGGTATTTAGAGTCTTGGCTGAAGTGAGCGTTAGAAATCTAACGACAAAACTCCAGCCGCAGAAAAAAGTCTGCCGACCGGAGCTCACCGCTACTCTAATAAATTTTTTAACCCCTAAAACTAAGTCTAACCCTAACCCTAACACCCCACTAAGTTAAATATAATTTTTATCTAACGAAATAAATTAACTCTTACTAAATAAATTATTCCTATTTAAATCTAAATACTTACCTGTAAAATAAACCCTAATATAGCTACAATATAAATAATAATTATATTGTAGCTATTTTAGGATTAATATTTATTTTACAGGCAACTTTGTAATTATTTTAACCAGGTACAATAGCTATTAAATAGTTAATAACTATTTAATAGCTACCTAGTTAAAATAATTACAAAATTACCTGTAAAATAAATACTAACCTAAGTTACAATTAAACCTAACACTAGACTATCAATAAATTAATTAAATAAAATACCTACAATTATCTACAATTAAACCTAACACTACACTATCAATAAATTAATTAAATACAATACCTACAAATAAATACAATTAAATAAACTAACTAAAGTACAAAAAATAAAAAAGAACTAAGTTACAAAAAATAAAAAAATATTTACAAACATTAGAAAAATATTACAACAATTTTAAACTAATTACACCTACTCTAAGCCCCCTAATAAAATAACAAAGACCCCCAAAATAAAAAAATGCCCTACCCTATTCTAAAATTAAAATAGAAAAGCTCTTTTACCTTACCAGCCCTTAAAAGGGCCCTTTGCGGGGCATGCCCCAAAGAATTCAGCTCTTTTGCCTGTAAAAAAAACCATACAATACCCCCCCCAACATTACAACCCACCACCCACATACCCCTAATCTAACCCAAACCCCCCTTAAATAAACCTAATACTAAGCCCCTGAAGATCTCCCTACCTTGTCTTCACCACACCGGGTCCCGATCTGTCCAGAAGAGCCTCCGAAATCTTCATCCAAGCCCAAGCGGGGGCTGAAGAGTGACGTCCATCCTCCGGCTGAAGTCTGGATCCAAGCGGTGGCTAAAGAATTCCACCTTCGGGCAGAAGTCTTCATCCTATCCGGGCAGAAGAGTCGATCCGGACCGGTAAACATCTTCATCCAAGCCGCATCTTCTATGTTCTTCCATCCGATGACGACCGGCTCCATCTTGAAGACATCCGGAGCGGATCCATCCTCTCCTTCCGACGACTAGACGACGAATGAAGGTTCCTTTAAGGGACGTCATCCAAGATGGCGTCCCTCGAATTCCGATTGGCTGAAAGGATTCTATCAGCCAATCGGAATTAAGGTAGGAAAATTCTGATTGGCTGATGGAATCAGCCAATCAGAATCAAGTTCAATCCGATTGGCTGATCCGATCAGCCAATCAGATTGAGCTCGCATTCTATTGGCTGTTCCGATCAGCCAATAGAATGCGAGCTCAATCTGATTGGCTGATCGGATCAGCTAATCGGATTGAACTTGATTCTGATTGGCTGATTCCATCAGCCAATCAGAATTTTCCTACCTTAATTCCGATTGGCTGAAAGAATCCTATCAGCCAATCGGAATTCGAGGGACGCCATCTTGGATGACGTCCCTTAAAGGAACCTTCATTCATCGTCTAGTCGTCGGAAGAAGTGGATGGATCCACGCCGGATGTCTTCAAGATGGAGCCGGTCGTCATCGGATGGAAGAACATAGAAGATGCGGCTTGGATGAAGATGTTTGCAGGTCCGGATCGACTCTTCTGCCCGGATAGGATGAAGACTTCTGCCCGAAGATGGAATTCTTTAGCCGCCGCTTGGATCCAGACTTCAGCCGGAGGATGGACATCACTCTTCAGCCCCCGCTTGGGCTTGGATGAAGATTTCGGAGGCTCTTCTGGACAGATCGGGACCCGGTGTGGTGAAGACAAGGTAGGGAGATCTTCAAGGGCTTAGTGTTAGGTTTATTTAAGGGGGGTTTGGGTTAGATTAGGGGTATGTGGGTTGTAATGTTGGGGGGGGGGTATTGTATGGTTTTTTTTTACAGGCAAAAGAGCTGAATTCTTTGGGGCATGCCCCGCAAAGGGCCCTTTTCAGGGCTGGTAAGGTAAAAGAGCTTTTCTATTATAATTTTAGAATAGGGTAGGGCATTTTTTATTTGGGGGTCTTTGTTATTTTATTAGGGGGCTTAGAGTAGGTGTAATTAGTTTAAAATTGTTGTAATATTTTTCTAATGTTTGTAAATATTTTTTATTTTTGTAACTTAGTTCTTTTTTATTTTTTGTACTTTAGTTAGTTTATTTAATTGTATTTATTTGTAGGTATTGTATTTAATTAATTTATTGATAGTGTAGTGTTAGGTTTAATTGTAGATAATTGTAGGTATTTTATTTAATTTATTTATTGATAGTGTAGTGTTAGGTTTAATTGTAACTTAGGTTAGGATTTATTTTACAGGTTATTTTGTAATTATTTTAACTAGGTAACTATTAAATAGTTATTAACTATTTAATAGCTATTGTACATGGTTAAAATAAATACAAAGTTGCCTGTAAAATAAATATTAATCCTAAAATAGCTACAATATAATTATAATTTATATTGTAGCTATATTAGGGTTTATTTTACAGGTAAGTATTTAGCTTTAAATAGGAATAATTTATTTAATAAGAGTTAATTTATTTTGTTAGAATAAAATTATATTTAATTTAGGGGGTGTTAGTGTTAGGGTTAGACTTAGCTTTAGGGGTTAATACATTTATTAGAGTAGCGGTGAGATCCGGTCGGCAGATTAGGGGTTAATAATTGTAGGTAGGTGGAGGCGACGTTGGGGGTGGCAGATTAGGGGTTAATAAATATAATATAGGGGTCGGTGGTGTTAGGGGCAGCAGATTAGGGGTACATCGGGATAATGTAGGTTGCGGCGGTGTACGGAGCGGCAGATTAGGGGTTAATAATAATATGCAGGGGTCAGCGATAGCGGGGTCGGCAGATTAGGGGTTAATAAGTGTAAGGTTAGGGGTATTTAGACTCGGGGTACATGTTAGGGTGTTAGGTGCAGACTTAGGAAGTGTTTCCCCATAGGAAACAATGGGGCTGTGTTAGGAGCTGAACGCTGCTTTTTTGCAGGTGTTAGGTTTTTTTTCAGCTCAAACAGCCCCATTGTTTTCTATGGGGGAATCGTGCATGAGCACGTTTTTGAAGCAGGCCGCGTCCGTAAGCACCACTGGAATTTAGAGTTGCAGTGGCGGTAAATAGGCTATACACTCCCTTTTTGGAGCCTAACGCAGCCCTTCTGTGAACTCTAAATACCAGCGGTATTTAAAAGGTGCGGGCGAAAAAAAGCACGCGTAGCTAACGCACCCCTTTGGCCGCAGAACTCTAAATCTAGCCGTTAGTAACAGGCAGAGTTGTTCTAACTTAAACCTGAAAGAAACCACCTCCGAATCTGAAAGGGGAACAGAACTTCCAGAATCAGAAAGCTCACCCTCAGACAAAGACTCCGAACCCTCCAACTCATGCTCTTGAGAGGGTAAATTTGAAAATGACACCAATGCATCAGTATCCTTACTGACTCTATGGTCACTCCTTCTCTTACGTCTGTCTTGAAACATGGGAAAGGCAGATAATGTATCAGAAATAGAAGAAGACACTACCTTAGCTATATCCATTAAATAAATATTTGAAGCTAAAGTATTAGTACAGGGCACTGCTTGAGCGGGCGAAATCTCTTGGGTCATTTGGGGAGACCGCTGCAAAATACTTTGAATCTCATCTTGAGACCCCTGAGAAGCATCTGCCTTAGAAGAGGCTTGCTCATGAAATATCCTTTCTTTGTAACTCAAAGCCCTCTCAACACATGAGGGACAAAAAGCAATAGGGGGTTCAACCTGAGCATTCAAGCACATAGAACAAAGAGCAGATTGATCAGCTTCAGTATCCATCTCTCGCATAAAATAAAAACTTTTTTTTTTAAATACATGCAACTGTGACTTTAAAACAGAACCAAGGGATAGCCAGCAAGGGTAAATCCCCAACAAGTAATTTTGAGATAAAAAAAATTAACTTAGACCGTTATGGAAATAATCAGCCTGTGCCTTTAAATTTTAAACCCAAAAATTTTTACTGCCATTTTTATAATATAGCAAAAAATACAAGATAACGCTTTTCCAGACACATCCACCTCAGCAGCCTGCTGAGGTGCCTACCTGCCACCAAACAAGCGATTGACCTCCCAGGACCACCGGATGCCGATATCAGAGGACTGGAGGAAAAACAGAACACACCGCTTGCCGGGAGCACTACCACCGCCTGACCATTATTTTATAAACAGAGGCCATGTGGCAACAGAAACTCCATGCGACTTCTCAGTCCGGGTAGCAGCCAGAATGAGGAAGCGCGTGGAAATAGGCCCCGCCCATCATGGGCGTACATCAAATAAGTCTATCTAGCCCGGTATCCATGTTAAAAAAAAAAGTGCACCGGAGCCCTAATAAAAATAATGAAAGCAGTCTCCCCATTGCCTGTACATACTGATTTTGCCACAACATAACCCCTATATCATAATAAGAGAAGTTTTGTCCCAGAGCTGCACTAGCAGCATAGTGTAAAAATAAGGGTAAGTAAAGTGCCATAATCACTCTGCCTGTGGTTCCAGAATGAAAAATAAATAGCACTTACCTCCATGCTGCCTGATAACAGGGTCGTCCAACAGGGGTAAGAGGATCCTACTTCTCCCTCTCATAGCCCTGTGGAAGCAGATCAGCCTGAGTTACCATGCGCTTAGGCTATCTATAATGGGGCAGCAACATCTTAGGAGGCGCAGTGAGAATTATGTCCCACCAGTTCCTAATGCCTTAAAGCCACCAAAAAGCCCTACTGTAGAGACTGATTAGGTCTAGGCTACACCAGAGAGCAAAGTAGTACATTCTGGCACTACTTAAAAATAACAAACTCTTGATTGAAGAATCTTTTTCTAACACCTCACTTTGCCATCTCCTATTACTAACGTAGGCAAAGAGAATGACTGGGTTGGAGGGGAAGGGAGGGACTATTTAACAGCTTTGCTGTAGGTGCTCTTTGCCGCCTAGTGCAGGCAGGAGAATATCCCATAAGTAATGAAGATGATCCGTGGACTCGCCATGTCCTTAAGAGGAAATTGGGTTTACTATCCCTTTAAGGAGCAAAATGCCTTAATTAAAATTTAAGTTAAAACTCGATGACTAATGAAATGTAACGTCCATCCCGAGGATTGAACCTAGGTTTCCTGATTTCCAGTCTGCTGCTGAATCTTAGCTGCTGTTTTAGTCTCCGCCAGCGGGATTTGTTTTTCCTGAGCATTCTTGGAGTACTGTTGCCTGTAGTGGCTTGCTCTCCTGCTCCACCTGCTTACCAGCTGCAGGTAATTACAGCAATCAGCCTGCTATTTAAGTCAGACTCTCAGTTCAACCTGGGCTCTTGCATTGTGAGGCTAACTCCTGTGTTGGTGCATCTGATACTGTTTTTCCTGCTTCAACCTTCCAGTTTTTTTTACCTTGGTTTGTGACATGACTGTTCTACTGGATTCTCCTTTGGTCTGTTTACTCTTCCGGATTTTCCAAAGGTATTCTGTCTAGATTCTGGCTGGACTCCTGGTTTTGACCTACAGACTATATAAGGGACTCTATGTCAGGACTCTTTGCCTGCTTGCTTACAGCTAATAACTCTGCATGTTCATCTGGTTCCTGAAGCAGCAGTACAAGTGTATTATGTTTGTAATATATTTGTTCTTGATGTAGCTGTATCCTACTGGCCAGTTGCAGAGTTACCTGTCTAATGCATATCTACGCTTCCTGCCTGCTATTGCAGAGTTACCTTTCTACAGCATATCTACGTATTCTTGCTGTCTACTGCATATCTACATACCTGCCTGCCATTGCAGTTACCTGTCTATTGCATATTTACGTTTCCTGCCTGCCATTGCAGTTACCTGTCTATTGCATATTTACGTTTCCTGCCTGCCATTGCAGTTACCTGTCTATTGCATATTTACGTTTCCTGCTTGCCATTGCAGTTACCTGTCTATTGCATATTTACGTTTCCTGCCTGCCATTGCAGTTACCTGTCTATTGCATATTTACGTTTCCTGCCTGCCATTGCAGTTACCTGTCTATTGCATATTTAAGTTTCCTGCCTGCCATTGCAGTTACCTGTCTATTGCATATTTACGTTTCCTGCCTGCCATTGTAGTTACCTGTCTATTGCATATTTAAGTTTCCTGCCTGCCATTGCAGTTACCTGTCTATTGCATATTTACGTTTCCTGCCTGCCATTGCAGTTACCTGTCTATTGCATATTTACGTTTCCTGCCTGCCATTGCAGTTACCTGTCTATTGCATATTTACGTTTCCTGCCTGCCATTGCAGTTACCTGTCTATTGCATATTTACGTTTCCTGCTTGCCATTGCAGTTACCTGTCTATTGCATATTTACGTTTCCTGCCTGCCATTGCAGTTACCTGTCTATTGCATATTTACGTTTCCTGCTTGCCATTGCAGTTACCTGTCTATTGCATATTTACGTTTCCTGCCTGCCATTGTAGTTACCTGTCTATTGCATATTTACGTTTCCTGCTTGCCATTGCAGTTACCTGTCTATTGCATATTTACGTTTCCTGCTTGCCATTGCAGTTACCTGTCTATTGCATATTTACGTTTCCTGCCTGCCATTGCAGTTACCTGTCTATTGCATCTATCGAGATTTGAAAGGAAACCAATGGCACTACTAGCGTATATGACCTTATTCCTACACTTATTTAATAATTTGTCAGGATGTGGGTGCTGTGTATAAAACCGTATTTAGCAAAGAAAGAGAAAGTATACACTTATAGCACTCCTAGGTCTGTAAATGAATTAAATCTAACTGGATGATACAAATTATTCCCTAAGGAATAAGTGGAAGGGGAGAAAACAGATTACAATTAAAATATAACTTTTATTGGGTTTACGTTAAAAGTAGGAATATACTTAAAATCACTCTTAAGCACCGATTTTCCTGATGTCAGCAAATTAGTATAAGTCAAGGTTATTGCTCCTAGTACTTAGGTGTTGATTGTGGGCTGGAATAGGTGCTGCTATATACTTGTATCAGGAGACCTGATATACCAATTTATTGAAGTCCAAAGTTACTAATTCTTATGTGAGAATTAAGTATATGATATATTCTTTATATCTCAATAGTGATATATCTTAGCGTAGCCTGATTTAGATTAAATACTGGATATATAATTTTTAATATTTCTGCTTGTTGCCAAAGTGGAATTATATATACCCAATTGATTATTTGGATTCTGAATAGAATCTCTTGACTCCGCTTTAGAGTATTAGCAGTTGCCTACCTCCGGATTGAAGAGTAGGTTGTTCCCTCCATTATAACAAAAGCTAACCTTCATATATGTTTTTAAATTGTATCTGAATAATTGAGCTACAATTTTATCTTTATTGAGACAATGTATATTGTTGTAGTACTTAATAGACTTATGTGTATTGGTTTCTCTGCGATTGTGAATAACATTCGTTGCTGTTTGGTGTGCTTAAACAATAATTTCAAAGATTATATTCTTTAATCTTTGCACTTAAACTGTATGTGCTTACGACTTGTGAATCATACACAGTTTGTATTTTATGAATGAACTTCGGTAAGATTTATCTTCTCACAGTTTCTTTAGTATTAGTTTAAATAGCTCTCTGTGATGCGGTAGTAGATAACCTTATATGTCGCAACTTTGGAGCTTATCTGATTCTATCATCACAGAATGATTAGATACCCATCTGGATAACTCATAATATACTAGTGATTAAATAATGTAGTTTCTTAGTATGATGGAACGTATCTGTTCTCAGTGACAACAAAGTTTAAACAGATAGATGTACAAGCATTCCGCTTATTTTGTGAGTCTCCAAAATTATAACCTAATGTTCATATCAATTTCACACTTGCAGTAAATTATACTTAATCTGTGTACATTTCACTTTGCATACAGACAGGATTGCCCCGGAAATAGGTTTGTGCACTGTTTTGTTGTATAAGCTGTATTAACGGCAAAAATTATGCATACGTGATCAAGCTGCACATACTCATCTAGTCCAAAGCTAATATGATAGTACTCTAAATATATTTTGTGCACCTTAGTTATGTAAAACACAGTTATCTTACAACAAGCGGTATCATGGATGTGGATGTATACCAAATACAGCTCGAAATGAGTTAAATTATTAGGCAGTAACGCCAAACAAAGTTCTATTATTAAGTCTTTATATATTTTGCAAATTTAAGTTAGCTCATATAGGAGAGATAGTACTTGCAATAATATTCAGTACCAGCACCATATATTCAACACCTGATTAGATCTGAGCGTTCATTTTCAAGTGAAACCGTGGCTGACTACAGTAATTTGCGGTAGCTTAAGGCTGTCTAAAAACACAGGAGCTCCTAGGACTCCTCACCATTGCCCTATCGTCCCTAACATGTTTCGCAACTAAACGTTGCTTTTTCAAAGGTGAACGCGCCGCAATATTCGCGGCTATTTAAGGCCGTTAGAAACACGCCCCCAATAGGCGTGTAATGTAATTCAGACCAATGATGTGAGATGAATTAATGATTGACATGTGAAGACGCATCTGAATACTACTGTTAGAGCAGTTCACTTAATTCTAATTATGAGCTTATTCTTGAGTCAACAACAACCCCCTGGACGGCCAATTGTATCTGGCATTAACAGCCTTACGGAAAAAGCGAGCAGATACATTGACTTCAGACTCAGGAATTATCTCCGTCAATTGTCATCTTATGTACAAGACACCACTGATGTCTTGGTTCAGCTACAAAATGTACACCTTTTACCATCTACTTGGTTAGTTACAGCTGATGTTGAATCACTATATACCTGTATAAATCACAATCTTGGTATAGAAGCTGTACAGTGGTTTCTCTCCATGGGATCTGAGGAAGACCCAGCTCATGACAGTTTTATTCTACAATTGTTAAAATTCATTTTAACACACAATTTCTTTACTTTTGATAATGGCTTTTACCTTCAAACCAGAGGCACGGCAATGGGCACCGCCTGTGCCCCCACCTATGCTAATCTCTTTCTAGGCTGGTGGGAGCAAAAACATGTGTTCTCAGATGACAATACTGAGGATTTAAACAAAATACCATTATGGATGAGATACATAGACGATGTGCTCTTCCTATGGGAGGGCACTCGTGCAGAATTGGACCAATTCATGGCCAAATTGAACATCAACACACTAAACATCAAATTGACCTATGAAGCAAGTCAAAAAAGTATAGACTTTCTGGATTTAAAAATTACAAAAACAACAACAGGCACAGTGGAAACAGATGTCCATCGTAAGAAAACTGCTACCAACAGTCTACTTTTTAGTACAAGTGCTCATGCCCCCAACACAGTAAAAGCGCTCCCCACAGGAGAATTCCTCAGGATGAGACGCAATTGCTCCACAGAAGAGAATTACAAAATAAGAGCAAAAGAACTAACGGAGAGACTAATCTCAAGAGGTTACAGCAAAAGAACAATAAAAAAAGCAGAATTTAGAGCTAAAAATACCATGAGACATGAACTGCTGAAAACGAAAACTAAATCAAAACAGGAACAAGTGAGATTTATCTCCACCTACAACCCCAAAAGCTCTCAAGTTCTTAATATTATGCAGAATAATTGGCACATCCTAACCTCTGATCCTGTAATCTCCAAAATCGTAGGAGAAAAAGTACAAACTGGTTTCAGAAGGACTCGTAATCTAAAGGATCTTATTAGCCCCAGCCACTTACAGGGACCAAGAACTGTGGGAGCCTTCAAGAAAGGATCATTTAAATGCGGAACATGCAGCACCTGTAGCTTCATGGTCAACAAACAAGAAATCACTGACCACTTTGGGAAAATCCATAAAATTGAATCCTACATCAATTGCCATACAGAAGGAGTCATATACGTCTTACAATGCAAATGTAACCTGGTATACGTTGGTATGACAACAAGAAAAATAAGACTAAGACTCCAAGAACATCTGAGGAATATAAAAAATGCAACTAAAGATCTGCAAGAAGGGAAAAATTTGACATCTGTAGCCAGACATTTCTTGAAAAGACATAATTCCAAACAGTCGGATCTAAAATGCTTTGGGATCCAGAAAATACATTTGGGCATAAGAGGTGGTAATGTAGAGGACGTCCTGCTCAGAGCAGAGAGCAAATGGATCTTTCTCTTGAACTCAGTCCAACCATATGGATTAAATGAAGTAAATAATTTTACCCCTTTTTTGTAAAATCTGATTGTCTATGGAAGGTAGACAGCGAATCACAGAAACAGTACGTTGTCAACGTTACACGTAATATACACTCACACACTAAGTCACTAGACAAGTGATGGTGCACTCACTTCAACACCACGGAAAGTGATTTTTTATTATGATTTTTTATTATGGTTTTTTCACGCCCCTATACTATTGTATATATTCCCTTTATTTCATATCTCCTCTACAATGATTATAACCACACATGAGATTAAAATCCCCCCTGTTCACAATATAATGTACACAGCAATTCCAGTCAGGTTGATGTCATAACACACATTCTCCCTCCCCCCTTTTTTTTTTTTTTTGATTCATTCCTGTACTGTATTGATGAATCCTTTTATTTATTATTTGTCATCTTATGTTTGGAATCACGATGCAACACGTTAGTTCACAATATAATCATCCCCATATACTATATATTGGGTTTCACATAGATCACAATCATAGGTATAGTTAGGTTTAGTAACAAAATAATAATACTTCAGGATAAAAAAATATGTATATCATAATGATACTAACTTTTGCACAGAGTAACTGTGGTTAATACAATATCAGCCACCTCTGTCAACATATTTGGAAAATAAAACTTTTCAAAAAGACTAATTGCTTTTTCTATACCATATTCGCATCAGTATTTAATTTCAGGCTTGGGAAGAACTCAAGAATAAGCTCATAATTAGAATTAAGTGAACTGCTCTAACAGTAGTATTCAGATGCGTCTTCACACGTCAATCATTAATTCATCTCACATCATTGGTCTGAATTACATTACACGCCTATTGGGGGCGTGTTTCTAACGGCCTTAAATAGCCGCGAATATTGCGGCGCGTTCACCTTTGAAAAAGCAACGTTTAGTTGCGAAACATGTTAGGGACGATAGGGCAATGGTGAGGAGTCCTAGGAGCTCCTGTGTTTTTAGACAGCCTTAAGCTACCGCAAATTACTGTAGTCAGCCACGGTTTCACTTGAAAATGAACGCTCAGATCTAATCAGGTGTTGAATATATGGTGCTGGTACTGAATATTATTGCAAGTACTATCTCTCCTATATGAGCTAACTTAAATTTGCAAAATATATAAAGACTTAATAATAGAACTTTGTTTGGCGTTACTGCCTAATAATTTAACTCATTTCGAGCTGTATTTGGTATACATCCACATCCATGATACCGCTTGTTGTAAGATAACTGTGTTTTACATAACTAAGGTGCACAAAATATATTTAGAGTACTATCATATTAGCTTTGGACTAGATGAGTATGTGCAGCTTGATCACGTATGCATAATTTTTGCCGTTAATACAGCTTATACAACAAAACAGTGCACAAACCTATTTCCGGGGCAATCCTGTCTGTATGCAAAGTGAAATGTACACAGATTAAGTATAATTTACTGCAAGTGTGAAATTGATATGAACATTAGGTTATAATTTTGGAGACTCACAAAATAAGCGGAATGCTTGTACATCTATCTGTTTAAACTTTGTTGTCACTGAGAACAGATACGTTCCATCATACTAAGAAACTACATTATTTAATCACTAGTATATTATGAGTTATCCAGATGGGTATCTAATCATTCTGTGATGATAGAATCAGATAAGCTCCAAAGTTGCGACATATAAGGTTATCTACTACCGCATCACAGAGAGCTATTTAAACTAATACTAAAGAAACTGTGAGAAGATAAATCTTACCGAAGTTCATTCATAAAATACAAACTGTGTATGATTCACAAGTCGGAAGCACATACAGTTTAAGTGCAAAGATTAAAGAATATAATCTTTGAAATTATTGTTTAAGCACACCAAACAGCAACGAATGTTATTCACAATCGCAGAGAAACCAATACACATAAGTCTATTAAGTACTACAACAATATACATTGTCTCAATAAAGATAAAATTGTAGCTCAATTATTCAGATACAATTTAAAAACATATATGAAGGTTAGCTTTTGTTATAATGGAGGGAACAACCTACTCTTCAATCCGGAGGTAGGCAACTGCTAATACTCTAAAGCGGAGTCAAGAGATTCTATTCAGAATCCAAATAATCAATTGGGTATATATAATTCCACTTTGGCAACAAGCAGAAATATTAAAAATTATATATCCAGTATTTAATCTAAATCAGGCTACGCTAAGATATATCACTATTGAGATATAAAGAATATATCATATACTTAATTCTCACATAAGAATTAGTAACTTTGGACTTCAATAAATTGGTATATCAGGTCTCCTGATACAAGTATATAGCAGCACCTATTCCAGCCCACAATCAACACCTAAGTACTAGGAGCAATAACCTTGACTTATACTAATTTGCTGACATCAGGAAAATCGGTGCTTAAGAGTGATTTTAAGTATATTCCTACTTTTAACGTAAACCCAATAAAAGTTATATTTTAATTGTAATCTGTTTTCTCCCCTTCCACTTATTCCTTAGGGAATAATTTGTATCATCCAGTTAGATTTAATTCATTTACAGACCTAGGAGTGCTATAAGTGTATACTTTCTCTTTCTTTGCTAAATACGGTTTTATACACAGCACCCACATCCTGACAAATTATTAAATAAGTGTAGGAATAAGGTCATATACGCTAGTAGTGCCATTGGTTTCCTTTCAAATCTCGATAATTCCAATACCTGATTCTCAGGCCTCTTACCAATAGAGCACACACACTATTTAATCTAACTTACCATCATGTCTTCAAAATGGGAGCAAGACAGACAATCTAGACAAAGAAAAAGAGAAACAGACCTTAATGATGTATTCAAAAATCCACCCACTAATGCCTCAAATATACAAGATAAAATGAACTCAACCCTCAGGGAAGTACACAAATTAATGTTCAAACAAGATAAGTTATGGTGGAATCATCATTTCTTCGAGAAATATATAGAATTAAAGTTAATCCCAAAAGGATTGAGAATACAATTATTCCCAGCATTCGAGTTCCGTAACCCATCACACAATATTGAATGGGAAGAAGCATTAACAGAATGCTCAGGAAAATTGATGAAAATACTCATAAAACATGATAAGGAAGAATATGACTGTTTGGAAATCAAAGTTCAGGAATTAAATAAACAATTAGAAGAATTTGAATCTCTATCCAATTTTGAAGAAACATACAAACAATATCAAAAGGAACTGGATAAGTACGAAAATGAAATAAAACAAACAAAACAAGGCAAACTAAGCAGAGATAAAACAGATTATGCAAATCAAAAGGTGTATAAATGGAAAATTAGAACCAATACTAACAAAGGGCGTCAATCTAGGGTAAACTTGGTTCAAAGTGATGTCTCAGACACAGAGGGAGAAGAATCTGAAACCCTAGAATCAGATGTGGAACCACAAACACCAAACTTGGAGAGAAATATAAGAATAACAAGAGGAAAAAGGAAAGATTTTTTAGGGGCAGGAGCCTCTTCGAGCGGAGATACACCAGAAGAGGCAGGGGGAAAACCAAAAAGACAAAACAAAAGTCAAACATCAAACAGAACCAACAAGAAAAACTGGAAACCCTATCAAAGGGCTCCCAGCCCCTTCTCGCAAATCAAAATGACTCACTGAGAATTATAAACTTATCACAAAAACTTCTATCGGAAGCACATACCCAAGTTTTATCCAAAGGTATGTCATTCTGCCCTACACCAAAACTTGATAAATTCGAATTAATCAAAGATGTACACCTATTTGTTCGTAAAATAGCACTAAAGAGAATCTACAGTAGAAATAAAACTCAATCAGAACCTACAGAAGCAATCTTAACACAACACTGGACAGAAGATGAGAGAGAAACTTTAGAAATACTAGAAAATCTATTGACAGAGAATACGTCTGGACAAGATCAATCAGCTGATTCCTTGACAGAAAGAAAATGGCGAGATAAGATAATAAATAAGTCATCTTTTATGCCCAAGATAAATCAATGCCCTCAACTGCAGGTGTTCACTGATGTAGTTTGTAATGAAATACTGCAGCTATCAGATAAAGTAATTGAAAAAAACTTGACAACTCAGGAACAAAAGGCATTAAATGACATGAGAAACTGGGATGATGTCATCATCCGAAACTCAGACAAGGGGGGAAATATAGTTTTGTGACCCATTGATATGTACAAGAAAGAAACAGACAAACAACTCAAGGACACATCGTGCTATAAGAAGTTAAGTTTTAATCCAAATAAAACATTTCTCCTTGAATATATGAATATCATAGAAATGGCTAAATTCGATAATCTACTCACAAACAAAGAATACCAATATCTCAAAGTGAAGGAACCAACAGTAGCAACTTTCTACCTAATCCCTAAAATTCACAAAAATCAACAACAACCCCCTGGACGGCCAATTGTATCTGGCATTAACAGCCTTACGGAAAAAGCGAGCAGATACATTGACTTCAGACTCAGGAATTATCTCCGTCAATTGTCATCTTATGTACAAGACACCACTGATGTCTTGGTTCAGCTACAAAATGTACACCTTTTACCATCTACTTGGTTAGTTACAGCTGATGTTGAATCACTATATACCTGTATAAATCACAATCTTGGTATAGAAGCTGTACAGTGGTTTCTCTCCATGGGATCTGAGGAAGACCCAGCTCATGACAGTTTTATTCTACAATTGTTAAAATTCATTTTAACACACAATTTCTTTACTTTTGATAATGGCTTTTACCTTCAAACCAGAGGCACGGCAATGGGCACCGCCTGTGCCCCCACCTATGCTAATCTCTTTCTAGGCTGGTGGGAGCAAAAACATGTGTTCTCAGATGACAATACTGAGGATTTAAACAAAATACCATTATGGATGAGATACATAGACGATGTGCTCTTCCTATGGGAGGGCACTCGTGCAGAATTGGACCAATTCATGGCCAAATTGAACATCAACACACTAAACATCAAATTGACCTATGAAGCAAGTCAAAAAAGTATAGACTTTCTGGATTTAAAAATTACAAAAACAACAACAGGCACAGTGGAAACAGATGTCCATCGTAAGAAAACTGCTACCAACAGTCTACTTTTTAGTACAAGTGCTCATGCCCCCAACACAGTAAAAGCGCTCCCCACAGGAGAATTCCTCAGGATGAGACGCAATTGCTCCACAGAAGAGAATTACAAAATAAGAGCAAAAGAACTAACGGAGAGACTAATCTCAAGAGGTTACAGCAAAAGAACAATAAAAAAAGCAGAATTTAGAGCTAAAAATACCATGAGACATGAACTGCTGAAAACGAAAACTAAATCAAAACAGGAACAAGTGAGATTTATCTCCACCTACAACCCCAAAAGCTCTCAAGTTCTTAATATTATGCAGAATAATTGGCACATCCTAACCTCTGATCCTGTAATCTCCAAAATCGTAGGAGAAAAAGTACAAACTGGTTTCAGAAGGACTCGTAATCTAAAGGATCTTATTAGCCCCAGCCACTTACAGGGACCAAGAACTGTGGGAGCCTTCAAGAAAGGATCATTTAAATGCGGAACATGCAGCACCTGTAGCTTCATGGTCAACAAACAAGAAATCACTGACCACTTTGGGAAAATCCATAAAATTGAATCCTACATCAATTGCCATACAGAAGGAGTCATATACGTCTTACAATGCAAATGTAACCTGGTATACGTTGGTATGACAACAAGAAAAATAAGACTAAGACTCCAAGAACATCTGAGGAATATAAAAAATGCAACTAAAGATCTGCAAGAAGGGAAAAATTTGACATCTGTAGCCAGACATTTCTTGAAAAGACATAATTCCAAACAGTCGGATCTAAAATGCTTTGGGATCCAGAAAATACATTTGGGCATAAGAGGTGGTAATGTAGAGGACGTCCTGCTCAGAGCAGAGAGCAAATGGATCTTTCTCTTGAACTCAGTCCAACCATATGGATTAAATGAAGTAAATAATTTTACCCCTTTTTTGTAAAATCTGATTGTCTATGGAAGGTAGACAGCGAATCACAGAAACAGTACGTTGTCAACGTTACACGTAATATACACTCACACACTAAGTCACTAGACAAGTGATGGTGCACTCACTTCAACACCACGGAAAGTGATTTTTTATTATGATTTTTTATTATGGTTTTTTCACGCCCCTATACTATTGTATATATTCCCTTTATTTCATATCTCCTCTACAATGATTATAACCACACATGAGATTAAAATCCCCCCTGTTCACAATATAATGTACACAGCAATTCCAGTCAGGTTGATGTCATAACACACATTCTCCCTCCCCCCTTTTTTTTTTTTGATTCATTCCTGTACTGTATTGATGAATCCTTTTATTTATTATTTGTCATCTTATGTTTGGAATCACGATGCAACACGTTAGTTCACAATATAATCATCCCCATATACTATATATTGGGTTTCACATAGATCACAATCATAGGTATAGTTAGGTTTAGTAACAAAATAATAATACTTCAGGATAAAAAAATATGTATATCATAATGATACTAACTTTTGCACAGAGTAACTGTGGTTAATACAATATCAGCCACCTCTGTCAACATATTTGGAAAATAAAACTTTTCAAAAAGACTAATTGCTTTTTCTATACCATATTCGCATCAGTATTTAATTTCAGGCTTGGGAAGAACTCAAGAATAAGCTCATAATTAGAATTAAGTGAACTGCTCTAACAGTAGTATTCAGATGCGTCTTCACACGTCAATCATTAATTCATCTCACATCATTGGTCTGAATTACATTACACGCCTATTGGGGGCGTGTTTCTAACGGCCTTAAATAGCCGCGAATATTGCGGCGCGTTCACCTTTGAAAAAGCAACGTTTAGTTGCGAAACATGTTAGGGACGATAGGGCAATGGTGAGGAGTCCTAGGAGCTCCTGTGTTTTTAGACAGCCTTAAGCTACCGCAAATTACTGTAGTCAGCCACGGTTTCACTTGAAAATGAACGCTCAGATCTAATCAGGTGTTGAATATATGGTGCTGGTACTGAATATTATTGCAAGTACTATCTCTCCTATATGAGCTAACTTAAATTTGCAAAATATATAAAGACTTAATAATAGAACTTTGTTTGGCGTTACTGCCTAATAATTTAACTCATTTCGAGCTGTATTTGGTATACATCCACATCCATGATACCGCTTGTTGTAAGATAACTGTGTTTTACATAACTAAGGTGCACAAAATATATTTAGAGTACTATCATATTAGCTTTGGACTAGATGAGTATGTGCAGCTTGATCACGTATGCATAATTTTTGCCGTTAATACAGCTTATACAACAAAACAGTGCACAAACCTATTTCCGGGGCAATCCTGTCTGTATGCAAAGTGAAATGTACACAGATTAAGTATAATTTACTGCAAGTGTGAAATTGATATGAACATTAGGTTATAATTTTGGAGACTCACAAAATAAGCGGAATGCTTGTACATCTATCTGTTTAAACTTTGTTGTCACTGAGAACAGATACGTTCCATCATACTAAGAAACTACATTATTTAATCACTAGTATATTATGAGTTATCCAGATGGGTATCTAATCATTCTGTGATGATAGAATCAGATAAGCTCCAAAGTTGCGACATATAAGGTTATCTACTACCGCATCACAGAGAGCTATTTAAACTAATACTAAAGAAACTGTGAGAAGATAAATCTTACCGAAGTTCATTCATAAAATACAAACTGTGTATGATTCACAAGTCGGAAGCACATACAGTTTAAGTGCAAAGATTAAAGAATATAATCTTTGAAATTATTGTTTAAGCACACCAAACAGCAACGAATGTTATTCACAATCGCAGAGAAACCAATACACATAAGTCTATTAAGTACTACAACAATATACATTGTCTCAATAAAGATAAAATTGTAGCTCAATTATTCAGATACAATTTAAAAACATATATGAAGGTTAGCTTTTGTTATAATGGAGGGAACAACCTACTCTTCAATCCGGAGGTAGGCAACTGCTAATACTCTAAAGCGGAGTCAAGAGATTCTATTCAGAATCCAAATAATCAATTGGGTATATATAATTCCACTTTGGCAACAAGCAGAAATATTAAAAATTATATATCCAGTATTTAATCTAAATCAGGCTACGCTAAGATATATCACTATTGAGATATAAAGAATATATCATATACTTAATTCTCACATAAGAATTAGTAACTTTGGACTTCAATAAATTGGTATATCAGGTCTCCTGATACAAGTATATAGCAGCACCTATTCCAGCCCACAATCAACACCTAAGTACTAGGAGCAATAACCTTGACTTATACTAATTTGCTGACATCAGGAAAATCGGTGCTTAAGAGTGATTTTAAGTATATTCCTACTTTTAACGTAAACCCAATAAAAGTTATATTTTAATTGTAATCTGTTTTCTCCCCTTCCACTTATTCCTTAGGGAATAATTTGTATCATCCAGTTAGATTTAATTCATTTACAGACCTAGGAGTGCTATAAGTGTATACTTTCTCTTTCTTTGCTAAACCTGTCTATTGCATATTTACGTTTCCTGCTTGCCATTGCAGTTACCTGTCTATTGCATATTTACGTTTCCTGCCTGCCATTGCAGTTACCTGTCTATTGCATATTTACGTTTCCTGCCTGCCATTGTAGTTACCTGTCTATTGCATATTTACGTTTCCTGCCTGCCATTGTAGTTACCTGTCTATTGCATTTCTATGTTTCCTGCCTGCCATTGTAGTTACCTGTCTATTGCATATTTAAGTTTCCTGCCTGCCATTGTAGTTACCTGTCTATTGCATATTTACGTTTCCTGCCTGCCATTGTAGTTACCTGTCTATTGCATTTCTATGTTTCCTGCCTGATATTACAATTTTATATTTTATTAGTCGCTATAGTTAATATTCCTTTAGAGCAGTACTGATATCAAAACAGGGAAATCTCTGAAGTATAATTGTGATTAAAAGTGTGTTTTATATTTATAATTTAATATCTCATAGATGATTATCTTCTAAATAATAATATAATAATATTGAAAAAAAGGGTTCTGTAATAAAAACTTATATTTGATATTTAATACATTTTGGGTCAAGATTTAGTTTTTGCAACAATCTTGTGCTCATATACAATGAGGCAGAATTATCAAGTGTCTGTCGGACCTGATCCGACAGTGCAGATCAGGTCCGACAGACATCGCTGAATGCGGAGAGCAATACGCTCTCCGTATTCAGCATTGCACCAGCAGCTCACAAGAGCTGCTGGTGCAACACCGCCCCCTGCAGATTCACGGCCAATCGGCCGCCAACAGGGAGGTGTCAATCAACCTGATCGTACTCGATCGGGTTGAATTGTGGCGATTCCTGTCCTTCTGCTCAGAGCAGGCGGACAGGGTGAAGGAGCAGCGGTCTTTAGACCGCTGCTCTATAACTTCAAGCTCCGTACAGAGCTTGATAAATGGGCCTCATAGGGTAACAGATGATTTCACTGAAAATTAATTAATTTAAATATTTCTGTAGCTTGTTTAATATTTTAATAAATCAGTTATATATTTGATAATTGAAACCCTAGTTACTGCATAATTATGTTTGTTGTGTCTATAATATTTACACTTGTCAGTACTTAGCTATGATTAATTGGGATTAAATATTACTAATTAACAATAATTATTATTATTATTATTATTATTATTATTAATATTCATAAACATCTCAACAGTAAGGGAAATACAAGTTTGCATGTGTGAAATGAACCTATTGTAATCCAGCTGATCACTGCTAAACAATATGAATGCCATTGGCATATAGACATGATGGGTATACAGAAAAAAGTTTGCTCAATGATTCTAATTAATGATTTTAAAGGGATGTTAAACAGTCTGTTAAATTTTTGTTAAAAAAACATTGTAACATGTATTATTCATCTATATAAATGTATTTTGTCTTATATTTCATTTTTTTCCCTTCATTTGTACAGTGTCCTTTACTTCCTGTCAGAGCCTTACAAGGAGGAGTGGGTCACTGCAGGAAGGTTTATCTTAGCTTGTTGTCATAAAACTTCTAGGCTAGTTACTATTAAGTGAATAGACTAGATAACAGAGAGCCAGACTTGCTCATGCCTAGCTCACTCAGAATGTATTTTAAGTATCAAAGATGTCAGCTCTCATATCACCCTGGGGTCAGGGCTACACTGAGAATTTCTAAGTATTCATTATGCAAGAAAACAAGTAAGTTGTTTGCTGTTTTTTACACAATCTTTTTCTCTTTAGGTTTACTTTAATTTAACATATTTGTTTTTATGGCGTACTGTTTAATATCCCTTTAAAAGAACCATTTTATGGTTTGGCGTAAAATAAAGAAGAACACTATACATTACTTTTACAAAAAATTGGCTCAACTTATCTCATCCTCTAAAACGTAACCGTTCTCACACTATTATTTGTGAAACTGCTCCAATGCAATATTATTTTGGGCATTTCACATTCTACAGTGCACAATATATTTAAAAGATTCAAGAAATCTGGTCAAATCTTGGTGCGTTAAGAGAAAGGTCGAAAACCACTTCTGAATGCGCGTGATCTCCGATCGCTCAGACTTCACTGTCTCAAAAACTGTCATGAGTCTGTAATGGATATCCTGACATGGGCTCCGGAATACTTTGGTAAACCTTTGCCAGTCAACACCATTCACTGCTGCATCCACAGAAGCAAGGCTTTACTATGCAAAGCAGAAGCCATACATCAACAATGTCCAGAAACGTCGCCAACTTCTCTGGGCTCGGTCTCATCTGAGATGGACAGTAGCACAGTGGAATCATGTTTTGTGGTCCCACTAGTCAACATTTCAAATTGTTTTTATTTAAAAAACAGCTGTAGTGTTCTACGCAGCAAAGAGGAAAAGGACAATCCAAGCCGTTATCTGCCTCAGGTCCAAAAGCCAGCATCTGTCATGGTATAGGGGGGTGTCAGTGCCCATGGCATGGGTAACTTGCACATCTGTGAGGGCACCATTAATACAGAGAAGTATCTATATGTATCTCTATATTAAAGCACTTTGCCTGCCTTTTTTTTTTCTAACACCCGAGACCTCCGATCTTTGAGCCTCATATCTTTTTTCGTGCAATAGTTTTTTTTAATATTTTTTTATTAGATATTGTTATTATGAGTGTAACTGTAATTTGTAATGTATTTTGATGTGTTTTGTGAGACTTTATTTTGTTTTGTGAAACAGTTAACCAGAGCAACGTAAAACGAACGGTAAACCCGACGTGTGCAAACGCCTGCAATAAACCTCTTTTCGCTTGTTTGGACTGTTAGAGTGCCATTTGTAATCCAGCCCTTAATCTGGCTAAATTATACAGTTGGGAGTTCATTTCACCTGACACATTTCTGTGCAGCCCAAATACCAGACAATTCACTCTGAACAAGGAACATAGCAACCCCAGACAATCGTTTGGGCCTTCATTGGGCCTCGTCAGTGAGGTGTAGCCATATTCCTCTAAGCACACTGAGCAAGGAGTCCACATCTGGATTCCCCTTTTTCCCATAGGGAGACTAAAAACACACGGAGAGAAGCACACTCACAGGAATGAATAACCAGCTCAATACCACTGTTAGCCTGTTCTGTGGTGATTTACCACCTGGGTGCAACTTTTAGCCCAGTTTTGTTTTTTACAGAGTAGAACTTTCCTGTAGTATATCAGTCTGATCCCGCCTATTACGGTCACACACATATTACTAGTACACCCTGGTCTGTTATTTTGTTGTATTTTTTTTAAAATAACTAATTTCATATATATATATATATATACATACACACACACACATATTCCTAGTACACCCTGTACTGTTTTTTTTCTTTTTTAAAATAACAACTCATTTCCAATATATATATATTTATAAAACATCTAGAAATTGCATGTAACAATCACATCATCTAAATGATTTGTTTTTAAATTCCTACTTGCACTTTTGTGATTGTCAGTTTCAGTTACCATTCCGTCTTGTTTGTTGGTGACCAAGATCTTTTGCACAGGTTTTTTTTTTTTTTTTTAATGAAAAGGAGCAAAAATCCAGTTTTTAATAATCATTATTTACAATAAGCAGAACTTAGTGTCAACATCTTCTGACGGTAACATAAATAGCTCAAAGACAAAACGCATTCTCTACAGTGAGGTTTTTCAGTTTTGGCAACACTTTTGCAGCTACATTATGGCAATTGAGTAAACCTTGTCACTTAGAAGTTTCACAATTTACAGTATGAGAACTGGTTAAATACATTCTAGACCAGTGGTTCTCAACCAAAGTGATCTCAAGGCCCGGTAAATTTTATCTAGACATGTCCAGGGCCCGGTAGTTTTATATATATATATATATATATATATATATATATATATATATATATATATATATATATAAATAACAAAAAGTGAGCAGCAGGGGTGGGCTGATCAGCAAGGCAAATAGGACCTGGGCCGAGGGACCAGCAAGTAGGGGGCCCCACAAATGGCATCTCCACGGATCCTGGTGCATTCCTCAAGCTGGAGTTTTCAGTTGCCCTATCAGTAACTAAGCAAATAAGTGTGGGTTTAGTGGGGGCCCTGGCGGGGGTCTGTCGCTGTGAGGGCCATGGAGTGTGGGGTCTGGCCCTGGAGGTTGGGTGCCCTTTCTCTGGACCTTAATGTTGGGGGTCCTGGTTCTGGAGGTTGAGGGGCCTGTTGGGGGCAGGGAGGCTACCATGTTCATTTGCATAAAATTTAATACATTTCGGTCAGGGGCCTTGATTGGTCTCAGTCTGCCCCTAGTGTGCAGTGGGGTAAGAGTGTGCAGTGGAGGCATGACAGGTCGGGGCCCACCAGCAGGGCTATCACGGCCCGGTACTGGGCCACGGCCCAGCTGTTGAGAAACCAGGTTCTAGACGATGAGATAAGGTGAAGACACTTTGGCCTCTAGTTATCAATTTCTGTCGGACCTGATCTAAATCCCATCTCAGATTGATACCCTTTGATTCCTTAGTTTCTAACTTAAAAATCCACTGTACTTAGGCTGACCATATTGCCGCTTTAAGAAGGAACTTATATGAAAAATACATATGTAAGGGTTCTTATACAAAACTATTTCTTTAAACAGCCCTGAAAACAGCCCTGACATATGTATTTTTCATATGTGTCCCTTTCTCCAACATAGGTGTGTCCGGTCCACGGCGTCATCCTTACTTGTGGGATATTCTCTTCCCCAACAGGAAATGGCAAAGAGCCCAGCAAAGCTGGTCACATGATCCCTCCTAGGCTCCGCCTACCCCAGTCATTCTCTTTGCCGTTGTACAGGCAACATCTCCACGGAGATGGCTTAGAGTTTTTTAGTGTTTAACTGTAGTTTTTATTATTCAATCAAGAGTTTGTTATTTTGAAATAGTGCTGGTATGTACTATTTACTCAGAAACAGAAAAGAGATGAAGATTTCTGTTTGTATGAGGAAAATGATTTTAGCAACCGTCACTAAAATCCATGGCTGTTCCACACAGGACTGTTGAGAGCAATTAACTTCAGTTGGGGGAACAGTGAGCAGTCTCTTGCTGCTTGAGGTATGACACATTCTAACAAGACGATGTAATGCTGGAAGCTGTCATTTTCCCTATGGGATCCGGTAAGCCATGTTTATTACGATCGTAAATAAGGGCTTCACAAGGGCTTATTAAGACTGTAGACTTTTTCTGGGCTAAATCGATTCATTATTAACACATATTTAGCCTTGAGGAATCATTTTATTTGGGTATTTTGATATAATAATATCGGCAGGCACTGTTTTAGACACCTTATTCTTTAGGGGCTTTCCCAAAGCATAGGCAGAGCCTCATTTTCGCGCCGGTGTTGCGCACTTGTTTTTGAGAGGCATGGCATGCAGTCGCATGTGAGAGGAGCTCTGATACTTAGAAAAGACTTTCTGAAGGCGTCATTTGGTATCGTATTCCCCTTTGGGCTTGGTTGGGTCTCAGCAAAGCAGATACCAGGGACTGTAAAGGGGTTAAAGTTCAAAACGGCTCCGGTTCCGTTATTTTAAGGGTTAAAGCTTCCAAATTTGGTGTGCAATACTTTTAAGGCTTTAAGACACTGTGGTGAAAATTTGGTGAATTTTGAACAATTCCTTCATGTTTTTTCGCAATTGCAGTAATAAAGTGTGTTCAGTTTAAAATTTAAAGTGACAGTAACGGTTTTATTTTAAAACGTTTTTTGTACTTTGTTATCAAGTTTATGCCTGTTTAACATGTCTGAACTACCAGATAGACTGTGTTCTGAATGTGGGGAAGCCAGAATTCCTATTCATTTAAATAAATGTGATTTATGTGACAATGACAATGATGCCCAAGATGATTCCTCAAGTGAGGGGAGTAAGCATGGTACTGCATCATTCCCTCCTTCGTCTACACGAGTCTTGCCCACTCAGGAGGCCCCTAGTACATCTAGCGCGCCAATACTCCTTACTATGCAACAATTAACGGCTGTAATGGATAATTCTGTCAAAAACATTTTAGCCAAAATGAACACTTATCAGCGTAAGCGCGACTGCTCTGTTTTAGATACTGAAGAGCATGACGACGCTGATAATAATGTTTCTGAAGGGCCCCTAACCCAGTCTGATGGGGCCAGGGAGGTTTTGTCTGAGGGAGAAATTACTGATTCAGGGAACATTTCTCAACATGCTGAACCTGATGTGATTACATTTAAATTTAAGTTGGAACATCTCCGCATTCTGCTTAAGGAGGTATTATCCACTCTGGATGATTGTGACAAGTTGGTCATCCCAGAGAAACTATGTAAAATGGACAAGTTCCTAGAGGTGCCGGGGCTCCCAGAAGCTTTTCCTATACCCAAGCGGGTGGCGGACATTGTTAATAAAGAATGGGAAAGGCCCGGTATTCCTTTCGTCCCTCCCCCCATATTTAAAAAATTGTTTCCTATGGTCGACCCCAGAAAGGACTTATGGCAGACAGTCCCCAAGGTCGAGGGAGCGGTTTCCACTTTAAACAAACGCACCACTATACCCATAGAGGATAGTTGTGCTTTCAAAGATCCTATGGATAAAAAATTAGAAGGTTTGCTTAAAAAGATGTTTGTTCAGCAGGGTTACCTTCTACAACCAATTTCATGCGTTGTCCCTGTCGCTACTGCCGCATGTTTCTGGTTCGATGAGCTGATAAAGGCGGTCGATAGTGATTCTCCTCCTTATGAGGAGATTATGGACAGAATCAATGCTCTCAAATTGGCTAATTCTTTTACCCTAGACGCCACTTTGCAATTAGCTAGGTTAGCGGCTAAGAATTCTGGGTTTGCTATTGTGGCGCGCAGAGCGCTTTGGTTGAAATCTTGGTCGGCTGATGCGTCTTCCAAGAACAAGCTACTTAACATTCCTTTCAAGGGGAAAACGCTGTTTGGCCCTGACTTGAAAGAGATTATCTCTGATATCACTGGGGGTAAGGGCCACGCCCTTCCTCAGGATCGGCCTTTCAAGGCAAAAAATAAACCTAATTTTCGTCCCTTTCGTAGAAACGGACCAGCCCAAAGTGCTACGTCCTCTAAGCAAGAGGGTAATACTTCTCAAGCCAAGCCAGCTTGGAGACCAATGCAAGGCTGGAACAAGGGAAAGCAGGCCAAGAAACCTGCCACTGCTACCAAGACAGCATGAAATGTTGGCCCCCGATCCGGGACCGGATCTGGTGGGGGGCAGACTCTCTCTCTTCGCTCAGGCTTGGGCAAGAGATGTTCTGGATCCTTGGGCGCTAGAAATAGTCTCCCAAGGTTATCTTCTGGAATTCAAGGGGCTTCCCCCAAGGGGGAGGTTCCACAGGTCTCAGTTGTCTTCAGACCACATAAAAAGACAGGCATTCTTACATTGTGTAGAAGACCTGTTAAAAATGGGAGTGATTCATCCTGTTCCATTAAGAGAACAAGGGATGGGGTTCTACTCCAATCTGTTCATAGTTCCCAAAAAAGAGGGAACGTTCAGACCAATCTTAGATCTCAAGATCTTAAACAAGTTTCTCAAGGTTCCATCGTTCAAGATGGAAACCATTCGAACTATTCTTCCTTCCATCCAGGAAGGTCAATTCATGACCACGGTGGATTTAAAGGATGCGTATCTACATATTCCTATCCACAAGGAACATCATCGGTTCCTAAGGTTCGCATTCCTGGACAAGCATTACCAGTTCGTGGCGCTTCCTTTCGGATTAGCCACTGCTCCAAGGATTTTCACAAAGGTACTAGGGTCCCTTCTAGCTGTGCTAAGACCAAGGGGCATTGCTGTAGTACCTTATTTGGACGACATTCTGATTCAAGCGTCGTCCCTTCCTCAAGCAAAGGCTCACACGGACATAGTCCTGGCCTTTCTCAGATCTCACGGATGGAAAGTGAACGTGGAAAAGAGTTCTCTATCTCCGTCAACAGGGGTTCCCTTCTTGGGAACAATAATAGACTCCTTAGAAATGAGGATATTTCTGACAGAGGCCAGAAAAACAAAGCTTCTAGACTCTTGTCGGATACTTCATTCCGTTCCTCTTCCTTCCATAGCTCAGTGCATGGAAGTGATCGGGTTGATGGTAGCGGCAATGGACATAGTTCCTTTTGCGCGCATTCATCTAAGACCATTACAACTGTGCATGCTCAGTCAGTGGAATGGGGATTATACAGACTTGTCTCCGAAGATACAAGTAAATCAGAGGACCAGAGACTCACTCCGTTGGTGGCTGTCCCTGGACAACCTGTCACAAGGGATGACATTCCGCAGACCAGAGTGGGTCATTGTCACGACCGACGCCAGTCTGATGGGCTGGGGCGCGGTCTGGGGATCCCTGAAAGCTCAGGGTCTTTGGTCTCGGGAAGAATCTCTTCTACCGATAAATATTCTGGAACTGAGAGCGATATTCAATGCTCTCAAGGCTTGGCCTCAGCTAGCGAGGGCCAAGTTCATACGGTTTCAATCAGACAACATGACAACTGTTGCGTACATCAACCATCAGGGGGGAACAAGGAGTTCCCTAGCGATGGAAGAAGTGACCAAAATCATTCTATGGGCGGAGTCTCACTCCTGCCACCTGTCCGCTATCCACATCCCAGGAGTGGAAAATTGGGAAGCGGATTTTCTGAGTCGTCAGACATTGCATCCGGGGGAGTGGGAACTCCATCCGGAAATCTTTGCCCAAGTCACTCAGCTGTGGGGCATTCCAGACATGGATCTGATGGCCTCTCGTCAGAACTTCAAAGTTCCTTGCTACGGGTCCAGATCCAGGGATCCCAAGGCGGCTCTAGTGGATGCACTAGTAGCACCTTGGACCTTCAAACTAGCTTATGTGTTCCCGCCGTTTCCTCTCATCCCCAGGCTGGTAGCCAGGATCAATCAGGAGAGGGCGTCGGTGATCTTGATAGCTCCTGCGTGGCCCCGCAGGACTTGGTATGCAGATCTGGTGAATATGTCATCGGCTCCACCTTGGAAGCTACCTTTGAGACGAGACCTTCTTGTTCAGGGTCCGTTCGAACATCCGAACCTGGTTTCACTCCAGCTGACTGCTTGGAGATTGAACGCTTGATCTTATCGAAGCGAGGGTTCTCAGATTCTGTTATCGATACTCTTGTTCAGGCCAGAAAGCCTGTAACTAGAAAGATTTACCACAAAATTTGGAAAAAATATATCTGTTGGTGTGAATCTAAAGGATTCCCTTGGGACAAGGTTAAGATTCCTAAGATTCTATCCTTCCTTCAAGAAGGATTGGAAAAAGGATTATCTGCAAGTTCCCTGAAGGGACAGATTTCTGCCTTGTCTGTGTTACTTCACAAAAAGCTGGCAGCTGTGCCAGATGTTCAAGCCTTTGTTCAGGCTCTGGTTAGAATTAAGCCTGTTTACAAACCTTTGACTCCTCCTTGGAGTCTCAATTTAGTTCTTTCAGTTCTTCAGGGGGTTCCGTTTGAACCCTTACATTCCGTTGATATTAAGTTATTATCTTGGAAAGTTTTGTTTTTAGTTGCAATTTCTTCTGCTAGAAGAGTTTCAGAATTATCTGCTCTGCAGTGTTCTCCTCCTTATCTGGTGTTCCATGCAGATAAGGTGGTTTTACGTACTAAACCTGGTTTTCTTCCAAAAGTTGTTTCTAACAAAAACATTAACCAGGAGATTATCGTACCTTCTCTGTGTCCGAAACCAGTTTCAAAGAAGGAACGTTTGTTGCACAATTTGGATGTTGTTCGCGCTCTAAAATTCTATTTAGAAGCTACAAAGGATTTTAGACAAACATCTTCCTTGTTTGTTGTTTATTCCGGTAAAAGGAGAGGTCAAAAAGCAACTTCTACCTCTCTCTCTTTTTGGATTAAAAGCATCATCAGATTGGCTTACGAGACTGCCGGACGGCAGCCTCCCGAAAGAATCACAGCTCATTCCACTAGGGCTGTGGCTTCCACATGGGCCTTCAAGAACGAGGCTTCTGTTGATCAGATATGTAGGGCAGCGACTTGGTCTTCACTGCACACTTTTACCAAATTTTACAAGTTTGATACTTTTGCTTCTTCTGAGGCTATTTTTGGGAGAAAGGTTTTGCAAACCGTGGTGCCTTCCATTTAGGTGACCTGATTTGCTCCCTCCCTTCATCCGTGTCCTAAAGCTTTGGTATTGGTTCCCACAAGTAAGGATGACGCCGTGGACCGGACACACCTATGTTGGAGAAAACAGAATTTATGTTTACCTGATAAATTACTTTCTCCAACGGTGTGTCCGGTCCACGGCCCGCCCTGGTTTTTTTAATCAGGTCTGATAATTTATTTTCTTTAACTACAGTCACCACGGTACCATATGGTTTCTCCTATGCAAATATTCCTCCTTAACGTCGGTCGAATGACTGGGGTAGGCGGAGCCTAGGAGGGATCATGTGACCAGCTTTGCTGGGCTCTTTGCCATTTCCTGTTGGGGAAGAGAATATCCCACAAGTAAGGATGACGCCGTGGACCGGACACACCGTTGGAGAAAGTAATTTATCAGGTAAACATAAATTCTGTTTTTTAAAGCGGCAATATGGTCAGCCTAACTGTACTTCAACGTCTAACAGTTTTTTATATCCATTACCACCTCTTTTGCTTAAAAGGATATAGTCAATGACTTGGAAACTTAAAGTTTTTTTATTCTCTGTGTGTAAGTTAAAATGTTTAGCTACTGGAGTTTTAGGGGGGTCCTTTTCGATAGATATAAGGTGTTCACGTATCCTGCCTGTCTTTCAAATTTCTACTGGTAGAACCTTTGTATTGCTTTTCACAGACCTCACATGTAATTACATAGATAACATACTCGGAACAGCAATCCAATCTATATTTTATATTATGTGTAAAATTATTTGCTGTCGATACAAAGGTCTCTCCTGTTTTACAGTGTGCACATACATTACAGTGTCTACCACAGCGAAAGAAGCCTTTCCTAGCTAGCCATGTCTCTTTGGTTTTAGATTCAGAATTATAGACATAGTTAATCAGACGACTGCCAATAGTGGATGCTTTCTTTGGGATAAACTTTATGCCCTTGTCTAGAAATAGCCTTACATTCTTGATCAAGAGTCAAAATTTCAAGATTTCTATTTATTATACTCTTGATGTTACCAAATTGATTACTGAACTGTGTGATACATTTTATGTCATCTGTCGATATTGACTTATTGTTTCTTTTGTTCTTTTGATTTAGTAAAAGTTTATTTCTGCCCATATCTTTTTGTCTAATTTGGTGTAGGGATTCTTTCTTGTAACCTCTTTCTTCTAATCTATTAATTAGATCCAGAAAATGTTTGTCATAATTTTCTATGTCAGTGCATATTCTCCTTATTCTAATTAGCTGTCCCTTAGGGATGCCTATTTTTAGATGTTTAGAATGACAAGAGTCTGCTCTTAGAATTGTGTTTCCTGCTATTTTTTTTCTGTACAATTGTGTGGATATCTTTCTTTCTTCCCCTTTTAACTGAATGTCAAGGTACTCTATAGAGTGTTTATTAAGTTGATAAGTAAACTTAAGATTAGAAGTGTTATTATTTAGATAACAGACAAAGTTATTGGCTTGCTCTTCTGTTCCTGACCATATAATTAACAAATCATCAATGGATCTGAGATACATTATGATAAGATCACTGACCTTGCAAGACCTCGCTGAATGTGGAGAGCAATACGCTCTCCGCATTTAACATCGCACCAGCAGCTCACAAAAGCAGACTCGCGGCCAATCGTCGCCAGCAGGGAGGTGTCAATCAACCAAATCGTACTCGATCGGGTTGATTTCGATCGATTACTGTCCACCTGCTCAGAGCAGACGGACAGGGTTATGGAGCAGCGGTCTTTAGACTCGCCAGAAACACGGCCCTTCAAGCTCCGTACGGAGCTTAATAAATATGGGCCTTAGTCTTTTTCTTCTCTGCTCTCCATTGAAGTCTTTGGGGAATGTAAGTTAACATGGTCACTATATTCTACGTCCTATGGTTAGCATGTGTCGGGTTTCATTCGCACGCAAACTTTTTACTTTCAACTTGTAATACGCACGCTACAAAACGCTCACAAAAACCTTACATCTAGCAAAGTTTAAGCTCGAGCGAAAGTGCTAAATATAGCGCGCCACTTGTAATCTAGCCCTAATTCTTTCAAAATTCCATCTTTCAGTAAATTGTGCTGTATGACTACTCATGAGCACATTTACAAAATAGAAACAGTATAACATTGTAATTTACGCCTCTCAAGATGGAACATAATAATTATAGGACCTTCTCAAGGTTACTGTAAATCACTAAATCTATGGTTGGTCTTGCAACTGCTTTGAAACAATACAAAGAAAAAAACATACAGAAATACGAAATAATTAAGTTCTGCTGAAATGAACACAAAGAATCAGAAACTGTTAATAATATTTAAAATACATAATATATTTGAAAGGCTGTTTCACAGCAAGAAGCTATTACATTTTCTATGATTACAACATAAAGATATCTATGTAGATGCTTAGCCTTGCATCTTTGCCCCAAACCATGACTCCCTACTTAGGAGAGCCTTGACTTCATGCAACTAGTAATACGTGCCATTGCCACCAAAAATATATGGGCTCTCGTGTTACAAATGGATGGTTAAACGCGCCCATTCTTTTTTAGGGCATCCTATACTCTCTATGGTCGTAGAATTATGTAACATTAATAACAACATTGCCTGGCCCTTTAAGTATTGGCTATAGAAAAGCTATGTAAACATAGCCAGCAGAATAAATTACACTCCCATTAGAGGGTAGGAGAGATGAAAGTAATACAATTTTCATTTTCAATTGTTCAATTTGTACAGACAGAGATAAGATAAGGAAGTAATAAGATAAGGAGGTCTGATTTCTCAGCAAGCTCAGCCCATTTTAATGGGCTGAAGTTTCAAAGAACAAAACCAGCTATGTCATATAGACAAATAAAGTTTTAAAGTAGCACTTTCTCAAACATTGTATACACATTGGAAACACATTAAGGGGAAACCAATTTTAGAGTGCACCATCTCTTTACATTTCTACATTTCCTATTTTTAAGTAAATCTATAACTAAATGTGCACAAAATACGATTAGGCCAGTTCTTCACATATTTGTTATATTTTTATGATCCAGAAGAAAAATTTTAGGGGTAAGGAATACAGTACATTTTCATACTCATACAACTTCAACAAGTTTATGAAAATAATAATTTAGTCACATAGCTCCCATCATTGCAGGAAGCTGAGCAGGAATGGTAGGCGGTGGCCTATCAGTGTGGGAGGAGCTGAAACAGGAAGAACGGGGCATGGTTATGTCACTGGCAGGGTTGCTAGCTGTCCTCCACAAAAATACTGGGCAGTCTCTATGTTACTGGCGCACAATGGTAGTTGAAGTCACACAAAGTCCAATCCCAACTCTTGATCCAACATGTGTATTTTTCCCATTTCAGCAGTCATTTTATCCCCTGGCTGCCAGTAACATGCAAATAAATATCTTTACATATTTGGTTGTCAGCAGCACACATAACAGCAATGATTTAACCTTCTTGACTACCGCTCAATTCTTTCTGCCCCATATTTGTAAAGCATTGAGACATAGGAGGTCTTTTACATTTAGCTAAAAAATCACCTGGCAACCCTTTGTGGCAGGGGTTGGGCAGAGTCAGACATGTCATAAGTAAAGCTAAAACAGTCCCTGGCAACCTAGACAATTCCCTTGATGGGGAGGGGGGAGCTCCTATCTTGTGACAATCGCAGGGAAATGTCCCTTTAAATCACATATTTAACATTTAAATCCCCAGTTATTTTGAGTACTTTTAAAAAAAATGCTAAAAAGAACAACATTTTAGAAAACATCACAATATTTATTAAGCTAAACAAAGAATGAAATGGCTGTTACCTTTACCATTTTTCAGTATTTTTATTAGAATATAGTAAGACATTTAGTTAATGGATTTCGCATTATTATAACACCAAACAAACTCAGCTATTATATGAGGCACAAAGGATGCAAATCCTGACACATCTGAACACCTATTATTAATATCACATAAATTAACTACTGTTTACGATTCCTAAGCAGTCCCTTATTCCGTTATTTTGTTCATGTTTTACATCTGGTATCCAGGCAACCATGATAATTCTAGACCGGGCCTTGTGTCCATTATTACCCTTACTTGACATTTGATCCATGCTTTAACACAGCATCTACAGAGAATCAATTCAAATGGAAGATATTTTTTTTTGCCACAAAACGTGTAAAATGAACGCATTCATGTTTAGCGTTAAAAATCTGAAATTTAGAATATATACTCATTATTGTTTATATACTGTGTGTGTATATATAATGCCAGTCTATGGCATTATTAAAGGGACACTCAAGTCAAAATTAAACTTTCATGATTCAGATAGAGCAGCAATTTTAAACAACTGTCCAATTTACGTCCTTTAACAAAATGTGCACAGTCTTTTTACATTTCCACTTTTTTAGTCAACAGCTCATAGAATATACTTATATGCATGTGTGATTGGCTGATGACTGTCACATGATACCAGAGGACTGGAAATAGATATAACTGACATTTGTATACTACTCATTTGCAGTTCAGACTAAGGGCTAGATTTATCAAAGGCTAGGCGAACTCTGTATGTTCTTCGCCTGTAACTGTGCCCCAGCTCACCTCCAGAGAGGCGCATATGTGCGCCTAAATTTATCAAAAAAATTGACGTAACTTTGCGCAGGCGAGCTGGGGCGTAGTAATGATAAATTGCGCCTGTTGGGAAAAGCATTTACTCCCTATAAATATTTGCGCCGCAATGTTTTGATTATTAAAAAAACTTTTTTAGGTAACTAATTAGCTAATATTTATATTACACAATGTTTCTGTGCTGTTTGTGCCATAAGTTGACACAAAAATGAATATATCAATATATCGATATATACATATAAAACTTTTAGTACTATATGCGCCTGTGGAAGCGCAAATTACTGGGAATAACAGTATCTTCTTTGCGCTGAACTTTTGAAAAATTAGTTGAAAGAGTAAAGTACTGCATCACAAGATGTAAAAGCATGTATTATAATGGTGTTCGACTGAGTCTGTATGGCGAAATATACAACACACAATTACAGCCGGAATTATCGGTGCAAAGCAATGATGAATAAGCAACTGAGCGTATTTGTAGGTCGGGCTGTTAAATTATGCCTATTACTAATGTATATTGGTGCACTAGGGAGCGTGCCCGTGCGCCTAGGCGAATGCAAGTGAAGTGCGAAGAAGTTTCTTTCAGATTTGCGCAATTATAGGTGCAGAGTGCTTTGATAAATATGAGGATCCGTTTGTATGCGTTATTTTGGACGATATTAGAGGAGAATGGCTTTGATAAATCTAGCCCTAAGGGGTCTATTTATGAAAGGCCTGTCAGACATGATCCGACATTGCGGATAATGTCCGACAGACCTCGCTGAAATTCAGCATTGCACCAGCAGCTCTTGTGAACTGTGGTGCAACGCCACCCCCTGCAGATTCGCAGCCAACCAGCCGCTAGCAGGGGGGTGTCAATCAACCCGATCGTATTTGATCAGGTTGAATTGCTGCGATGTCTGTCTGGCTCCTCAGAGCAGGCGGACAGGTTATTGAGCAGCAGTCTTTAGCTCCATACGAAGCTTGATAGATATGCCCCTAAGGGGCCGAATTATGCCCCTGTTTCCGCATCTTTATTTAAGAATAAATAGAATATATTCTTCTATGTGAAGAACATTGTATTGTGAAATAAACATGGTCAGGTTAGTGCAAGAGCATGGGCGTTAGTTTTTTCTTTCTAGTTTTTACGCTCCATTGAAGTGTCAACTTGTTATACAAGCGCAACCTGACACATGCAAAAAGCCTCCTTCCAGTGAAGTTAACGCACGAGCGGGAGTGGAAAATAGAGCCTCACTCGTAATCTTACCCTGAGTTTAGGGTGACTTAATGAATCTTTGACCTTCATATAAGAGCTATAATAGTAGATTTATTAACAATTTCTTCTGGGAGTGATGTGAACGTGCTATCTAACTTTGGTAAAGCAGATATAGGGGCCTATTTAACAAAGGTCCGTCGGACCTGATCCGACAGTGCAGATCAGGTCTGACTCAGACCAGGCGGACAGGTTATGGAGCAGCAGTCTTTAGACCACTGCTTCATAACTGGTGTATCTGGCGAGCCTGAAGGCTCGCTAGAAACACGGGCTCCATAAATGGGCCCCATGAAAATGTCCTTTATCTTTTCACTAATTTTGTTTTGCTAGAAAATGAATTGGTTTGTTTACATAAATAAAATATTTAGTGCCAGATTACAAGTGGAGCGCTAAATATTGCTTTCATGAAAACGATATTAGCTCTCCACGGTATAATACCAGCGCACTGGTATTACAAGTTTTCAGCAATGCCAACGCAAACTCACGTTCACATTTCTGTGAAGCACTGCACTCACAAGAGCTCGCTTATACAGGGTCCTATGGGAGCCTCATTCTGATGCCGTCAGGGACGGCATTAGAACCTAAGTGCAGCGAAGGGGGTAAGTAGTACAGCGATGGTAGCAATTTGTAAATATGAATATGCTGATATACATATATATTTATGTGTTAATATGTGTACATACACATATTAACACATACATATATATGTATATTGTCATATACAGTGGGTATTGAAAAGAATCACCCCCCTTTAAAATAATCCCTTTTTGTTGCTTTGCAGCCTGAAATAAAGACAGACACAGTTTTTGTTTATCCAGTTGTAATTACTCAGTGCAACTTATAACATTCAAGTTAAAGATATAGCACCAACATGTCAGGCAAAAATAAAGGCAATTCAAAATCAGAATCACTGACTTGGAAAAAGGATCACCCCTTGTGTCAGTATTTTGTTGACCCATCTGTTGCTTTAATTACATCCTTTAGTCTGTTGGGATTTGTCTCTACTAACTTTGCACATCTAGACTGTGCAATATTTGCCCACTCTTCTTTGCAGAACTGCTCCAGTTCCGTTACATTTGATGGTGACCGTTTGTGGACTGCAGTCTTCAAGTCATGCCACAGATATTCAATGGTATTTAAGTCTGAGCAAGGACATTCACCTTTTTCTCCTTCAACCACTGTGTGGCCATTTTTGCTGTGTGCTTTGGGTCATTGTCATGTCTGTAAACCTTCTTCCCATTGACAACTTCCTGACAGAGGGCAGCAGATTTTGCTTAAGAATTTGACGGTATTTTGCCCCATTCATATTCTTTCTATCCTGACAAATGCTCCAGCATCTGCTGCAGAGAAACCCCCCATATTACCACCTTCATGTTTTACTGTAGGTATGGTGTTATTTGGATAGTAAGCTGTATTGGATTTCCTCCAGACATTATCACCTAGATTACGAGTTTTGTGTTAGAGGCTGTGCGGTGCTAACGAGCAGTTTTCCCTCACCGCTCACTTACAGGCGCGCTGGTATTACGGGTTTTTACAAACCAGACAAGAAGTGAGCGTTGAGCAAAATTTTGCTCATTACCGCACTCCAATACCAGTGCTGCTTACGTTAGTGGTGAGCTGGTGTAATGTGCTTGTGCACGATTTCCCCATAGGAATCAACAGGGAGAGCCGGCTGAAAAAACACCTGCAAAAAAGCAGCGTAAAGCTCCTAACACAGCCCCATTGATTCCTATGTGGAAAATACATTTATGTCTACACCTAACACCCGAACATGAACCCTGAGTCTAAACAACCCTAATCTTTCACTTATTAACCCCTAATCTGCCGCCCCCGACATCGCCACCTACATTATAATTATTAACCCCTAATCTGCCGCTCCGAACACCGCAGTCACCTACATTATACTTATGAACCCCTAATCTGCTGCCCCCAACATTGCTGAACCCTACATTATATTTATTAACCCCTACTCTGCCGCCCCCAACCTACACTTATTAACCCCTAATCTGCCGCCCCCAACGTTGCCGCTACTATAATAAACATATTAACCCCTAAACCGCTGCACTCCCGCCTTGCAAACATTAGTTAAATATTATTAACCCCTAATCTGCCGGCCCTAACATCGCTGACACCTACCTACATTTATTAACCCCTAATCTGCTACCCCCAACATTGCTGTCACTATACTAAATGTATTAACCCCTAAACCTAAGTCTAACCCTAACTCTAACACCCCCTAACTTAAATATAATTAAAAGAAATCTAAATAAAAATTCCTATCATTAACTAAATAATTCCTATTTAAAACTAAATACTTACCTATAAAATAAAGCCTAAGCTAGCTACAATATAAATAGTGTAGTGTTAGGTGTAATTGTAACTTAGGTTAGGTTTTATTTTACAGGTAACTTTGTATTTATTTTAGCTAGGTAGTTATTAAATAGTTAATAACTATTCTACCTAGTTAAAATAAATACAAACTTGACTGTAAAATAAAAATAAACCCTAAGCTAGATACAATGTAACTATTAATTATATTGTAGCTAGCTTAGGGTTTATTTTATAGGTATTTAGTTTTAAATAGGAATTATTTAGTTAATGATAGGAATTTTTATTTAGATTTCTTTTAATTATATTTAAGTTAGGGGGTGTTAGGGTTAGACTTAGATTTAGGGGTTCATAACTTTAGTATAGTGGCGGCGACGTTGGGGGTGGCAGATTAGGTTTATGGGTGTTAGTGTACTTTTTAGCACTTTAGTTAAGAGTTTTATGCTACAGCGTTGTAGTGTAAAACTCTTAACTACTGACTTTAAAATGTGGTACCAGTCTTGACAGGAGAGGGTCTACCGCTCACTTTTTGGCAGACTTATAATACCGGCGCTATGCAAGTCCCATTGAAAAAAGAGGATACGCAATTTACTTTTTAAACCTAACACACAACTCATAATCTGTTGAGGCTAAATAAGTGAAATTTAGTCTAATCTGACCATAACACCTTTTCCATGTGGTCTCAAAATCTCCTAGGTGAGTTATGGCAAAGCTCAGTTGTGACTGCATGTGACCTTTCTTGAGAGTGGCTTTTTTCTTTCAACCCTCCCATATGAGCCACATTTGTGGATAATTTGTGATATTGTTGTCAAATGCACACAATGACCACTCTTTGTCATTAATTCATGCAACTGCTTCAGAGTTGCTGTGGACCTCTTGGTAGCCTTTCTAACCAGTTTCCTTCTGGCTCTTTCATCCAGTTTGGAGCGACATCCTGATCCAGAGAGGGTCTGGGTTGTACCAAATACCTTCCACTTCTTAATAATAGACTTCACTGTGCTTCTAGGCATTGATAAAGTCTTTGATATTTTCTTGTATCCATCTCCTGACTTGTGCCTGTCACCAACATTATCCCGGAGATCTTTTGACAGTGCCTTGCCACCCATAGTTAATTGTTTGCTTCAGTTGCGCTACCAGGGAGTGAGATGCTCCAGGAAAGCTCTTTTCATGCTGAGCTAATCAATATGCCCCCAGCTGATCACAATTAAAGGTCACATTGTTTTTTTGTTTGCTGTTGAGAAGGTGATTAGCTACACCTGATTGAGTTTACAAGTAATTTTAGGAGGGGGTGATCCTTTTTCCAACTCAGTAATTCTGTTTTTGAATTGAAGTGCAGTAATTTTATTAAAAATTAAAGATGCTGCTTTCAGCTAGATTACGAGTTTTGCGCGATATAGGGAAATTAACGAACGCAACAAAAGTTGCGTTATTTAACCCCCTATAGCGCAGTCATTACAAGTTTTCAAACAGACGGCTTGTGCATGCGATATAGTTGCGTTGAGCTCCATACCACACATAATTCAAGCGCTGTTTTGACGTGGTCGTGCACGCTTTCCCCATAGACATCAATGGGGAGAGCGGGCTATAAAAAAGCCTAACACCTGCGATCGCGGAATGAAAAGCTCTGTAACGCAGCCCCATTGATGTCTATGGGGAAAATAAATGTTATGTTTAAACCTAACATCCTAATATAAACCCAACGTCTAAACACCCCTAATATGCCGTCTCCGATATCGCCACCACCTAAATAAAGTTATTAACCCCTATTCCGCCACACCCCAACATCGCCGCCACTATATTAAAGATATTAACCCCTATTCTGCCGCGCCCCAACATTGCCGCCACTAAATAAAGGTATTAACCCCTAAACCTTTGGCCTCCCACATTACTACCACTAAATAAACCTATTAACCCCTAAACCGCCAGCCCCCCACATCGCAACAACCTAAATTAAACAATTTATCCCTAAACCTAACCCTAATGTAACCCTTACCCTAAACCTAACCGTAGCCCTAACCCTAACACCCCCTAACTTTAAAAAAATTAAAATAGAGCTAAACTAAAGTAACAATTATTAACTAAATAATACAGCAGCTCTCATTCTATTGGATGATGAATCAGCCAATAGAATGAGAGCTGCTTAAATCCTATTGGCTGATTTGAACAGCCAATAGGATTTTAGCAGCTCTAATTCCTATTGGCTGATTGAACTTTATTACTCAATGGGAATGCAAGGGACACCATCTAGAATTGCGTACCTTGCATTAAAGATTCAGTGTACGGCGGCGACCGCATGAAGAGGATGTTCCGCGCCGGATGTCTTCAGGATGGACCTGCTCCCCGCTGCTGGGATCAAGATATAAGATGCAGCCTGGATGAAGATAGAAGAGGCCGTCTGGATGAAGACTTCAAAAACTGTAAGTGGATCGTCGGGGGTTAGTGTTAGGTTTTTTTTTAAGAGTTTTTTGTGTGGGTTTATTTTTTAGATTAGGGCTTGGGCAGCTTAAGAGCTAAAGGCACTTTTAAGGGCAATGCCCATACAAATGCCCTTTTCAGGGCAATGGGTAGATTCGTTTTTTTTAGAATTAGGTTTATTATTTTGGGGGGTTGGTTGGGTGGTGCTTTTTACTGTTGGGGGGGTCTTTGTATTTTTTTCAGGTAAAAGAGCTGATATCTTTGGGGCAATGCCCCACAAAAGGCCCTTTTAAGGGCTATTGGTAGTTTATTGTAGGCTAGGTTTTTTTTATTTTGATAGGGCTATTAGATTAGGTGCAATTCTTTTTTATTTTGGATAATTTTGTTTGTTATTTTTCATAATTTAGTGTTTGTTCTTTTTTGTAATTTAGTCTTTTTTAGTGTATTTTTGTTTTATTTAATTGGAAGTTAGTTTAATTTTAGTTAAATAGTTATATTAGTTTAATTGTTAGTTTAAACTTAGCTCTTTTAATTTGACAAGTAGGTTTTAATTTAATTTAAGTTAGGGAAATTTAACATAAAGTTAGCGGGCGTTAGGTTTAGGGGTTACTAGTTTAATTTAGTTTATTGCGATGTGGGGGGCTTTTGGTTTAGGGGTTAATATTTTTCTTTAGTATATTTCGTTGTGGGGGCTTGCGGTTTAGGGGTTAATAGATTTTTTATAGTGGCGGCAGTGTAAGGCTTAATAACTTAAGTATAGTGGGGGCAATGTGAGCGGACAGCAGATTAGGGGTTAATAATATTTAAATAGTGTTTGCGATGCAGGAGGGCAGCGGTTAAGGGGTTAATAAGTAGTTTATGGGTGTTATTTGTACTTGTAGCGCAAAACTCATAACTACTACTTTTAGATTGCGAAATGGATCTTGTCAGTATAGGATGCAACGCAAGCTTTTTAGCCTCACGCAAAACTCGTAATGGCTGCGCTATGGAAGTCCTATGAAATAAAATAACTTTTTTGTGTGCAGACTGACGTTGCGGTACAGGCTAAAAGGCTTGCGGTACAGCTATACCGACAAGATTTGTAATGGCTGCGGTGCTGTTTTAACGCTGAAATTGCCATTTTTTCAGCGTTAAAACACAAACTCAAAACTCGTAATCTAGGTGTTTATTTTTTAATAAAATACACTAGACTGTATTTTGTGGGCATTTGGGGCACATTTATAACATTAACCAGAGATCTGATCTATGGTTAATTTTATAAGCGCTAATATAAAGCACTTGTAATGGCTGTTTTACTAAAGCGTGTCCGCAAATGGGCAAATCTGCGGACAGTGCTCCACTTATAATTTAGCGCTTAGCCTTTCATTTTTAACTGGCTCTAATGATAAGTGAACTGTCTAATTATTTGAGTAAATATAAATGTCAGCTTTTTCAGTAAAATGTTAAGTGAAAATGAAAAATATCTTAAATGTTGACTAAAGCTGTGTGAACAGCTACAAAATTCCATGTGAAACATCTTTCCCATAGATCATCAAATGAAGCTCCCACTCAGGCTCACTCCAAAAAGCAAAACTGTGACTATAAAAATGTAACATCCACTTCATTTAAAACATATAAAAAGCACCGGGTCATCCTTGCAATGGAGCCATTTAACATGCGACGCGTTTCTCAGCGGATATATAGCTGTTTCATCAGACATCATTTGAAAAGCCTGAGAAATATTTTTTTATTGACTGGAATAGCATTGCCATCTTGACAAAACAAGCAAATAAAGATCCACAGCAATAGTTAACAAAAACATAAATTATCCTTACTTGATAATTTAATTTCCTTCTGTATGAGGAGAGTCCACGACTTGTGGGAAATACTGAACCTGGCCACCAGGAGGAGGCAAAGACACCCCAGCCAAAGGCTTAAATACCTCCCCCACTTCCCTCATATCCTAGTCATTCTGCCAAAGGAAAAAGGAAAAATATCAGGGTATAAATGGTACCAGAAGAACAAAACAAAATTTTGGTCTGCCCAACGGAGAATACAGGCGGGGGCCGTGGACTCTCCTCATACAGAAGGAAAGGAAAGTATCTGGCAAGCATAATTTATGTTTTCCTTCTTAATATGAGGAGAGTCCACGGCTTCATTCCTTACTTGTTGGAAACATATACCTTAAGCTCTATAGGACATTGAATAAAAATGGGAGGATAAAAAGAGAGACGGACCCTATTCTGAGAGCACCACAGCCTGTAAAAAATCTCCCAAAAGCTGCTTCAGCCGAAGCAAAAACGTCAAACTTTTGAAAAGGTATGTAAGGAGGACCAGGTAGCTGCCCTACAAATCTGATCCATAGAGGCCTCATTCTTGAAGGCCCAAGAGAAAGCCACTGCTCTAGTAGAATGAGCCTTAATCCTCTGAGGAGGCTTATATCCCGCTGTCTCATAAGCTAAGCGAATGATGCTCCTCAACCAAAAAGATAAGGAAGTAGACGAGGGCTTTTGCCCCCTACACTTATGTCTAAACTCCTTTGTAGCCTGAAGATAGAACTTCTGGGCCCGAACCACATCCAAATTATGAAGTATCCGTTCCTTTGAAGAAGAAGGATTAGGACACAAGGAAGGAGCCACAATCTCCTGATTGATGTTGCGATCTGAAACTACCTTAGGACGAAAACCTAACCCAGTACAACCTCCTGTGACGAAAGGCAAAGAATGACTGGGATATGAGGGAAGTAGGGGAGGTATTTAAGCCTTTGGCTGGGGTGTCTTTGCCTCCTCCTGGTGGCCATGTTCAGTATTTCCCACAAGTAAGGAAGGAAGCCGTGGACTCTCCTCATATTAAGAAGGAAATATAAAATCTATCGGCTACATTACGAGTTTTGCATTAGAGGCTATGCGGTGCTAACGAGCAGTTTTCACTCACCGCTCACTTACATACAGCGCTGGTATTAGTTTTCAGAAACCCGTCATTAAAAGACAAGAAGTGAGCATTGAGCAAAATTTTGCTCCAAATCTCACTTCAATACCAGCGCTGCTTAAGTCAGCGTGAGCTGGTGTAACGTGCTCGTGCACGATTTCCCCATAGGAATCAACGGGGAGAGCCGGCTGAAAAAAAGTCTAACACCTGCAAAAAAGCAGCGTATAACTCAGTAACACAGCCCCATTGATTCCTATGGGGAAATACATTTTATGTTTACACCTAACACCATAACATGAACCCCAAGTAAAAACACCCCTAATCTTACACTTATTAACCCCTAATCTGCCACTCCGACATCGCCGACACCTGCATTATATTTATTAACCCCTAATCTGCCGCTACGGACACCGATGCCACTTACATTATACTTATGAATCCCTAATCTGCTGCCCCCAACATCGCCGCCACCTACATTATATTTATTAACCCCTAATCTGCCGCCCCCAATGTCGCCGCCACCCACCTACACTTATTAACCCCTAATCTTCCGCCCCCAATGTCACCGCCACTATATTAAAGTTATTAACCCCTAAACCTTACACCCACTAACTTAAATATATTACAATAAATCTAAATAAAAATTACTATCATTACCTAAATAATTCCTATTTAAAACTAAATATTTACCTATAAAATAAACCCTAAGCTAGCTACAATATAACTAATAGTTACATTGCAACTATCTTAGGGTTTATTTTTATTTTACAGGCAAGTTTGTATTTATTTTAACTAGGTAGAATAGTTATTAAATAGTTATTAACTATTTAATAACTACCTAGCTAAAATAAATACAAAAGTACCTGCAAAATAAAACCTAACCTAAGTTACAATTACACCTAACACTACACTATAATTAAATAAATTAACTAAATTAAATAAAATTAAATAAATTACATACAATTAGCTAAATTAAATTAAATTAGCTAAAGTACAAAAAAAAACAAAAAACACTAAATTACAGAAAATAATAAACAAATTACAGATATTTAAACTAATTACACCTAATCTAATAGCCCTATTAAAATAGAAAAAGTCCCCCCAAAAAAAAAAAAAACCTAGCCTAAACTAAACTAGCCTTTAAAAGGGCCTTTTGCAGGGCATTGCTCCAAAGTAATCAGCTCTTTTACCTGTAAAATTTTTTTACAAACAACCCCCACAACAGTAAAACCCACCACCCACACAACCAACTCCCCAAATAAAAACCTAACTAAAAAAATCTAAGCTCCCCATTGCCCTGAAAAGGGCATTTGGATGGGCATTGCCCTTAAAAGGGCAGTTAGCTCTTTTGCCGCCCAAACCCTAATCTAAAAAATAAAACCCACCCAATACACCCTTAAAAAAAACTAACACTAACCCCATGAAGATCGACTTACCGGGAGACGTCTTCATCCAAGCCGGGCGAAGTGGTCCTCCAGATGGGCAGAAGTCTTCATCCAAGCCGGGCAGAAGTGGTCCTCCAGACTGGCAGAAGTCTTCATCCAAGGCGGGCAGAAGTGGTCCTCCAGACGGGCAGAAGTCTTCATCCAGATGGCATCTTCTATCCTCATCCATCTGGCGTGGAGTGGGTCCATCTTCAAGACATCCGACGCGGAGCATCCTCTTCTGGCAACAACTAACACAGAATGAAGGTACTTTTAAGTGACGTCATTCAAGATGGCATCCCTTAGATTCCGATTGGCTGATAGAATTCTATCAGCCAATCGGAATTTAGGTAGATAAAAATCCTGATGCAATCAGCCAATAAGATTGAAGTTCAATCCTATTGCCTGATCCAATCAGCCAATAGGATTGAGCTTGCATTCTATTGAGTGATTGGATCAGCCAATAGGACTGAACTTTAATCCTATTGGCTGATTGCATCAGCCAATAGGATTTTTTCTACCTTCATTCCGATTGGCTGATAGAATTCTATCAGCCAATCGGAATCTAAGGGACGCCATCTTGGATGACGTCACTTAAAGGTACCTTCATTCTGTATTAGTAGTCGCCAGAAGAGGATGCTCCGCGTTGGATGTCTTGAAGATGGACCCGCTCCGCGCCGGATGGATGAAGATAGAAAATGCCGTCTGGATGAAGACTTCTGCCCATCTGGAGGACCACTTCTGCCCGGCTTGGATGAAGACTTCTGCCCGTCGGGAGGACCATTTCTGCCTGGCTTGGATGAAGACTTCTGCCCATCTGGAGGACCACTTCGCCCGGCTTGGATGAAGACGTCTCCCAGTAAGTCGATCTTCAGGGGATTAGTGTTAGTGTTTTTTTAAGGGTGTATTGGGTGGGTTTTATTTTTAGGTTAGGGACTTTGGGCGGCAAAAGAGCTAACTGCCCTTTTAAGGGCAATGCCCGTCCAAATGCCCTTTTCAGGGCAATGGGGAGCTTAGGTTTTTTTAGTTAGGGTTTATTTGGGGGGTTGGTTGTGGGGATGGTGGGTTTTACTGTTGGGGGGGTTGTTTGTATTTTTTTTTACAGGTAAAAGAGCTGATTACTTTGAGGCAATGCCCCGCAAAAAGGCCCTTTTAAGGGCTATTGGTAGTTTAGTTTAGGCTAGGTTTTTTTTTTATTTTGGGGGGGCTTTTTTATTTTAATAGGGCTATTAGATTAGGTGTAATTAGTTTAAATATCTGTAATTTGTTTATTATTTTCTGTAATTTAGTGTTTGTTTGTTTTTGTACTTTAGCTAATTTAATTTAATTTAGCTAATTGTATGTAATTTATTTAATTGTATTTAATTTAGTTAATTTACGCCTAGATTTAGAGTTCTGCGGTAGCCGTCAAAAGCAGCGTTAAGGGGTCCTAACACTGCTTTTGGCCGCCCGCTGGTATTTAGAGTCAGCCAGGAAAGGGTCTAACGCTCACTTTCCAGCCGCGACTTTTCCATACCGCAGATCCCCTTACGCCAATTGCGTATCCTATCTTTTCAATGGGATCTTCCTAACGCTGGTATTTAGAGTCTTGGCTGAAGTGAGCAGTAGACCCTCTACCGACAAGACTCCAGCCACAGAAAAAAGTCAGTAGTTAAGAGCTTTATGGGCTAACGCCGGTTTATAAAGCTCTTAACTACTGTGCTCTAAAGTACACTAACACCCATAAACTACCTATGTACCCCTAAACCGAGGTCTCCCCACATCGCTGCCACTATAAGAAATATTTTTAACCCCTAATCTGCCGACCACACACCGCCGCCACCTGCATTATCCCTATGAACCCCTAATCGGCTGTCCCTAACATCACCGACACCTACATAATATTTATTAACCCCTAATCTGCCCCCCCCAATGTCGCCGCTTCCTTACCTACACTTATTAACCCCTAATCTGCCGACCGGACCTCGCCGCTACTCTAACGAAATAAATTAAATATTATTAACTAAAGTCTTCCTATTTAAAGTAAATACTTACCTGTAAAATAAACCCTAATATAGCTACAATATAACGAATAATTATATTGTAGCTATTTTAGGGTTTATTTTTATTTTACAGGCAACTTTGTATTTATTTTAACTAGGTACAATAGCTATTAAATAGTTATTTACCATTTAATAACTACCTAGTTAAAATAATTACAAAATTACCTGTAAAATAAATCCTAACCTAAGTTATAATTAAACCTAACACTACACTATCAATAAATAAATTAAATCAATTAACTACAATTACCTACAATTAAATAAACTAAACTAAATTACAAAAAAAACTCAAACACTAAATTACAAAAAATAAAAAAAGATTACAAGAATTTTAAGCTAATTACACCTACTCTAAGCTCCCTAATAAAATAATAAAGCCCCCCAAAATAAAAAAAATTCCCTACCCTAATCTAAATTAAAAAAGTTAACAGCTCTATTACCTTACCAGCCCTTAAAATGGCTTTTTGCCGGGCATGCCCCAAAGAAATCAGCTCTTTTGCCTGTAAAAAAACACAATACTACCCCCCAACATTACAACCCACCACCCACATACCCCTACTCTAACCAAAACCCCCCTTAAATAAACCTAACACTACCCCCCTGAAGATCTCCCTACCTTGAGCCGTGTTCACCCAGCCGGGCACCGATGGACCAAAAGAGGGCATCTGGAGCGGCAGAAGTCTTCATCCTATCCGGGCAGAAGAGGACATCTGGACCGGTAGACATCTTCATCCAAGCGGCATCTTCTATCTTCATCCATCCGGAGCGGAGCCATCTTCTTCCAGCCGACGCGGATCCATCCTTCTTCCACGACGCCTACTCGCCGAATGAAGGTTCCTTTAAATTACGTCATCCAAGATGGCGTCCCTCGAATTCCGATTGGCTGATAGGATTCTATCAGCCAATCGGAATTAAGGTAGGAAAAATCTGATTGGCTGATTGAATCAGCCAATCAGATTCAAGTTCAATCCGATTGGCTGATCCAATCAGCCAATCAGATTGAGCTTGCATTCTATTGGCTGTTCCGATCAGCCAATACAGGCAAAAGAGCTGATTTCTTTGGGGCATGCCCCGCAAAAAGCCCTTTTAAGGGCTGGTAAGGTAATAGAGCTGTTAACTTTTTTAATTTAGATTGTTAATTGATTTAATTTATTTATTGATAGTGTAGTGTTAGGTTTCATTGTAAATTAGTTTAGGATTTATTTTACAGGTAATTTTGTAATTATTTTAACTAGGTAGCTATTAAATATTAAATAACTATTTAATAGCTATTGTACCTAGTTTAAATAAATACAAAGTTGCCTTTAAAATAAATATAAATCCTAAAATAGCTACAATATAATTATTCGTTATATTGTAGCTATATTAGGGTTTATTTTACAGGTAAGTATTTAGCTTTAAATAGGAATACTTTAGTTAATAATATTTAATTTATTTTGTGAGATTAAAATTATATTTAATTTAGGGGGGTGTTAGGGTTAGGGTTAGACTCAGCTTTAGGGGTTAATACATTTATTATAGTAGTGGCGAGGTCCGGACGGCAGATTAGGGGTTAATAAGTGTAGGTAAGGTAGCGGCGATGTTGGGGGGGGCAGATTAGGGGTTAATAAATATTATGTAGGTGTCGGCGATGTTAGGGACAGCAGATTAGGGGTACATAGGTATAATGTAGGTTGTGGTGGTGTACGGAGCGGCAAATTAGGGGTTAATAATATAATGCAGGTGTCAGCAATAGTGGGGGCGGCAGATTAGGGGTTAATAAGTGTAAGGTTAGGGGTGTTTAGACTCTGGGTTCATGTTAGGGTGTTAGGTGCAGACTTAGAAACTGTTTCCCCATAGGAAACAATGGGGCTGCGTTAGGAGCTGAACGCTGCTTTTTTGCAGGTGTTAGGTTTTTTTTCAGCCCAAACTGCCCCATTGTTTCCTATGGGGGAATCGTGCACGAGCACGTTTTTACAGCTAGCTGCTACCGTAAGCAACGCTGGTATTGAGAGTTGAAGTGGCGGTAAATATGCCTGTACGCTCCCTTTTTGGAGCCTAATGCAGCCCTTCAGAGAACTCTAAATACCAGCATTGTTTAGAAGCAGCGCTAGAAAAAAAACGCGTAGCTAACGCACCCCTTTGGCCGCAAAACTCTAAATCTAGGTGTTATTTAATTATAGTGTAGTGTGTAGTGTTAGGTGTAATTGTAACTTAGGTTAGGTTTTATTTTACAGGTACTTTTGTATTTATTTCAGCTAGGTAGTTATTAAATAGTTAATGACTATTTAATAACTATTCTACCTAGTTAAAATAGATACAAACTTTCCTATAAAATAAAATAATTCCTAAGCTAGCTACAATGTAACTATTAGTTATAATATAGCTAGCTTAGGGTTTATTTTACAGGTAAGTATTTAGTTTTAAATAGGAATAATTTAGTTAATGATAGGAATCAATAGATTGATGAGATTTCATTTAATTATATTTAAGTTAGGGGGTGTTAGGGTTAGACTTAGATTTAGGGTTTAATAACTTTAATATAGTGGCGGTGACGTTGGGGGCGGCAGATTAGGGGTTAATAAATGTAAGTAGGTGGCGGCGATGTTAGGTACGGCAGATTAAGGGTTAATAATATTTAACTAGTGTTTGCAAGGCGGGAGTGTGGCGGTTTAGGGGTTAATATATTTATTATAGTGGCGGCGATGTCGGTTTCGGCAGATTAGGGGTTAAAAAATTTCTTTTAGTGTTTGCGATGTGGGAGGGCCTCAGTTTAGGGGTTAATAGGTAGTTTATGGGTGTTTGTGTACTTTTTAGCACTTGAGTTAAGAGTTTTATGCTACGGCTTTGTAGTGTAAAACTCTGACTTTAAAATGCGGTACCAGTCTTGACAGGAGAGGGTCTACCGCTCACCTTTTGGCAGACTCGTAATACCGGCGCTATGCAAGATCCATTGAAAAAAAGAGGATACGCAATTTACGTAAGTGGATTTGCGGTATTTCCAAGTCTGGCCAAAAAAGTGAGCGGTACACCTGTACCTGCAAGACTCGTAATACCAGCGGGCGTTAAAAAGCAGCGTTAGGACCGGCTAAAGCTGCTTTTTAAGCTTACTGCAAAACTCGTAATCTAGCCGTATGTTTATTATTTAAGTTAAAAGACAAAAGGCCTTTTGTCTTTTTAACTTAGATAATAAAGATAGATTTTATATTTTCTTAATGAGTACTGTGGACCTTCCTGTGCAATAAAAATTCCATATAAAGCATTTTATTTTTTTTATTTTTTTTGAAAAGTGTTTTTATTGAGGCAAAAAAATACATCAAAGTACAAACATAGTAGATAGGGCAATATCTCAAACAAAATTGCATGACATCAGTTCCATCATTCAAGCATAAATACAGTAGACAATAGTAGGAGTACGGTACTGACCCTAATGTAGCCTTATTTTATAACTTAATATTAGGACAAACATGTGTCAACAAAGAAAAATAGATCCACTTATGGGACCTGGAAATTAGTACTTGTCTGAAGACAGATCTTACAGGGGTAAAGATTGTCAATATTTAAACACTCTAGCGTCTTCAATATATTAAAGATCCGCTCATGGGATCTGGCGTCAAGGATCAATCTGAAGACATCTATAGCAGTTCAAAGAGTCCTCGTCATATGTTAGCTTGTTATTGCATATAGATTATAGGCAAACTTAAGTGAAACAGAAAAACATACTAATAAGGTACAAAACAACGTTATCTAAATTACTCTGCTAAATGATATCAGTGATGTACCAGAACTGATCACAGTTGTCACAATAAGGATATAGTGGCACTCTTACTGAGCATTACTAGAAACTTGAACGGAGATAAAATTGTATTTCCAAAACTCTTTGATTAACCAACATACAATAAACAAAGGAGAATTTCTTATATTAGGGCCCGAAGATCCTTTTTACATGTATGCAGGGGAAAACATAGGCTTAAGTCTTCGGACTGGGTAGAGACTACTTCACTCTACCAAAAGAGAGTGCGGAGGAGAAAGTATTCGTCCCTACCGCACAAAAATGGTGGGGGGGGGGGGGCGGGAGATAGTCCAGCAACAGGTTACTCTAACTTTGTTGGATAGGATAGATAACTAGGTAATAACATCTTGCAAAGTAATATATCCTGGAGTAAACTTAGCGCATATATTACTCAAATCATCAACTCAGTTGGTACACTGATAATGTAAAACTTTCTTACACAAGATAGATAGGTTAGACATATAATGCAGCCACGTCCCATAATAATAAATATGCTGTGCGAGGGTTGTGAGGGGATAAAAGTGTAATAGTTTCTAGGATGAGACACACAAATGATCCAAGCAAGGTTACATGCAACTACTTTGAAGGTGTAGTACAACAGTCAATCTAACATGCCTCATCCACCCTTTAGTAGATATGTGATATTGTCTGCCTAAGCTTAGTGCATGCAGCTAACTAGGATGCTATGCAAATATATACCTCTGGTGTCGTTAATCTCACTAGCAAGGTGTATAAACAGTGAAGAGTGTTAGCATACAATTATGAGAAATATCCCAATGTGGAGTACAAGAATTCAGCAGGGTAACTTATGTGTTTTCAGTCTGGAATGGAATTGATGTAGAGAAAAAGGAAGCATCATTATAGTGTGCAGGTCTAGACCCTATTAACCAGAGGTCAATAATTATAGACCCAGGGGGAATTCCCTTGGTTGTATAGGGGTTAATATTATATTAAAACTAAGGATTGGTACTGAACCAGCTATATTACAGCAATCTACCAACACAGCCAATAATCGCAAAACAGCAGGTTCTAGCTGTGAAGGTATAGGCATGCAAACAGACCAGCAATAATATGTAAAACAGAACAGTATTAGTCACAGCAATGCATAGCACATTAATAAATATCTGAAATTTACAGCATTAAACCGCTCTGAATATATAATTCCCAAGATAGACAACCTGGAATATGATTGATGAACCAAACACTTAATTTAGGGATTAGTATTGGCAAGTTCTCATTTATACTGTTTATAGGAAAAACATCAAGGAAGTTTAGTCCCGAAATCCACATGGTCTCAGACAATGATCTTCATAAATGTGGATTCTTCGGCTACAGCTAAAATAAAATTATTCAGTAAGTCCAAAAGCTGGGCTTTAAGTGGTAGCACATTTAAAAGTCAAGGTGGTATTGTGAGTACTTAGTAACCTCTGCAGTAGTAAGAATGTCTCAGGCATTATTGCCGTCATGAAGTAGGAGAAATGGTCAGTCTGCATACGAGGTTTACAGCCTATCAAGATGGCAGAATGCAGCCATGAACACCCAGCAGCACAGCAGGAAGGTGCAAGTCCCCACATTTTTAGGCGTTAGTCTTCATGAATGCCGGTTCCTCGGTTCTATCCGTAATAAAGTCACTTGAGGGTCCTGCAATTTACCTTAGCCATGTGGCCTTCTGCTGATGCAGGTCCGTCACTGTGAATAGGTCACCTCTTTCACCCAATGCCGGCCCGGGGGCCACGAGAGGAGTGACAGCACACTTCTGCAGCTTGATTTATGAGCAGAGTACGCCAGCTTTCTTCCCAATCCTGTCGAGACAAGTACACAGTACCCCACCCCAGGGCTGAGCTCCGCCACGTACTCACATGAGCCCACTGTAATGGAGCGGTAGACTGCTGTAACATGGGTTCCTGAGAGTGTGCTGGCATCAGGTCACAGTGCGGTGCTTGCCTCTTCATAGGATCTGCCCAGTGATTCTCAGTTGCACCTATATAGTCAGTTGGCGAGGGCAAATATGTCTCACACAACGGAATCTCCACCCTGGGGCTTGTGACCAATGGTGGCAATAGAGAAGGGTTCTCATGGAGGGCTGGGGATGCCTCAGTGTTCCGTGAGATCTGTACTCTCTGATGGTCCCCCTCAAACTCATTGCCACGGATATGTGCCGATCGGATCGTGTATAGCAAAGTGTCTAGTCTCTCACATAGCCCCCGTGCATGAGCCTCCAGCAGATCTCTTACCGCAGCAAAGGTTATTTGTGCATTCATTATAGCAAGCGCTGCAGCACTCAGCGAGGGGTATATTACAGCATAAGCTTAGGGTTTAGAAGTCTTCTTTAGATTCAACGGGCTATCTTGCTGGCTGTATTAGTAATCCAAAATGGCCCATATAAGGCATTTTAAATTGTTTTAATGCATAATTAAAGACTTTGTTAAGTTTTTATCCTGGTGGAGGCATGGGTCTAATACTTCATGTGGGGAGTTGAAAGTGAACGGTGGTTTGTGAGCTGAGACACTATATATTCTCAGTAGGCGATGATTAGCACCCTTGTAACTCCCCTGTAAGTATATATAGGGGCCGATTTATGAAAGTGTGAGCGGACATCGATAAATGCCGACAGCATATGCTTTCGGCATTTATCATTGAACAAGCAGTTCTGGTGAACTGCTTGTGCAATGCTGCCCCTGCAGATTCGCGGCCAATCGGCCGCTAGCAGGGGGTGTCAATCAACCCGATTATATACGATCAGGCGGATTGCTGTCCGCCGCCTCGGTCTTAAGACCCCTGCTTCTTAACTCCTGTTTCCGGTGAGCCTGAAGGTTCGAGCAGAAACAGATGTATTGTATTGTGGCACATTCGGCCGTTAAAAAATAGGACCCTAAGTGTGTATTGGAATTAGATTATTGTTTACTTTTATCTGCACTAGGAGGAGCCCTTTCTTCCTTTTCGTTTGATACAGCTATTGAGTGTGTGGTGACTACGGAAGATGCAGTCAGGTCCCTATTCGAAAATAATACCATGGTTATATATATAGGTATAGATACAGTATATAAAGATATATATAGGAACACCTATTTAAAATACTTATAGCATATTTACCTATGTGAAGAGCATTTGTATGTGAAATATTTACAGTAAATACTTAGTCAATACTTACAAACATATGATTTTACATGTTTTCAGCTACTTGACTACAAAGGGCTCCAATGCACACATGTATATATATATATATATATATATATATATGTGTGTGTGTGTGTGTGTGTGTGTGTGTGTGTGTGAACATATGTATTTATCTGTTTATATGTATATGCATTTATGTGTATACATATCTTTGAGCACTTGTAACTTTTTTATGCATTTTTTGTAATCATTTTTATTAGATGGTGTTATTATGAGTGTAACTGTACTATTAAATGTATTTTTATGTTTTTTTGCAACTTTCTTATCTTGCGTAACAGTTAACCAGATCTCAGAAGCAACGCTATCCCGGCGCTTGTTAAATTCAATTACACTCAAGCGATTGCATTTATTTTCAACCTGTAATACAGGCACTAGCTGAAATAAACCCCTTCTTGCTTGCACGCAACAGTTAGCAGGCCACTTATAATTTAGTCCTTAGCAAGAAAACAAGTAAGTTGTTTTTTTTTTTTGCACAATCTGTTTCTTTTATATTTACTTTGATATAACATATTTCTTTTACTAAAAATACCTGCTACCACAAGAAATACAAATAAAAATACATGCTACCACCACCATGCTTCACCACTGGGATGGTATTGCGCAGGTGATGAGCAGTGCCTGGTTCCTCCAAACATGAAGCTTGGAATTTAGGCCAAACAGTTCAATCTACATTTCATTAGACCAGAGAATCTTGTTTCTCAAAGTCTAAAAGTCCCTTAGGTGCTTTGTTTTTGCAAATTCCACGCAGACTTTTGTGTGTCTTGCACTGAGGAGAGGCTTCCGTCTGGCCACTCTGCCATAAAACCTAGATCTGTGTAGTGTTACAGTGATGATTGTTCTTCTGCAATTTTCTCCAATCTCTGGAGCTCAAACAGAGTAATCTTCGGGCACTTGGTCATCTGCTCAGTTTGGCCTTGCGGTTAAATCAAAGAAGTGTCCTGGAGGCCACTGTGCTCTTAGGAATCAGTGCAGCCAAAAAATATTTGTAGCCTTCCCCAGTTCTCTGTCTCTGAGCTCATTAGGCAGTTCTTTTGACCTCATGGCCTGCATTTTCAGCTGTGAGACCTTATATAGACAGGTGCGTGTCTTTCCAAATCATATCCAATGAATAGAATCTGCCACAGGTGGACTCCAATCAAAGTGTAGAAACATTTCAAAGATGATCCAGAGAAATGGGATGCACCTGAGATAAACGTTAAGTATCATATAAAAGGGTCTGAATACTTATATCAATGTGTTATTTCAGTTTTTATTTTGTTTTTTTTTTAATAAATTTGATAAATTATCAAAAATCGGTTTTTTGCTTTGTCATTATGTGGGTGTAGATTAGGGTGAAAAAAAAAAACATTTTAGCATAAATATGCAACATAACAAACTGAAAAAATTAAGGGGTCTGAATACTATCTTTATATATATATATATATATACTGTATATAATCATCCAAAGTGAAGGCACTCACCGGGTCTTAATCAGCAAACTTTTCTTTATTAAAGTGACGTTTTGGGGTTGCCCCCGTCCTCAGACAAACATGATAGTCAAAACTATACACTTACCTACATATAAAGCTTCCCTGCTCCCACCCACGGTGCTGCCGGCGGCGTTCCGGAAGTCCCGCGACCAAGTGGTACACGCCTACGTCATCGGTTGCTAGTGGCAACCGGACGCCATACGGCAGACCTCTGTGACATAGATATATTAAAAAACATATTAAAAACATCTGCATTTTCATAGGATCTGCATCATATACAATACAATACACAGCTTGGAAAGGTATAGTTAATTTCGCTACATCTTAAATATCCAAAATTATGCAGGCATATACACAACTGCCTATCTATTATAACATCATAATGCTAAGTGCGAGCGGCTAATTTATCGCACTGGGGTTTTAACCCCTTCGTGTAGCAAAAAGCTGTGAATCTTGATTCACTATAGGGTTTTCTTTAGCAGATTTACCCCCTCTAGACCTGTCTAGCCTAGTGAGTGTTTGTATATATTGTATAATTTGTACACTATGTTTATAGGTAAATGGAATTATGATAACATGCATAAAGGCTAGTTATTCCTTTTATGTGTAGTTTAATCTTCTGCTTTTTATGAAGAATTAGCAAATGGATATAATACCTCTTGATAAGGAATTAAAACAAGGTGCATAATGACACCAAACTAAGTTATTTTGCGGATCACTTGAACGCACAAAAATAGCGGAACATATGCTTAATGGCTTTAGTTTCTGCTGTGCATGACCTAGTGACCTCACAAATGTGGGGAGAATAGCAAGCACTAGAATATTCCCTATAGTGAATCAAGATTTACAGCTTTTGGCTACACAAAGGGGTTAAAACCCCAGTGCATCACTTTAATAAAGAAAAGTTTGCCGATTAACGTGAATGTCAATTTTGATGAATCCGTGCCCGTTTTTTAAAAACCCTATTAAAAACAGGGGCACTTTCATTCATCGAATTTTACATTTCACTCATTTTGTTAAAATAGTTACCTTTTAATTTTGAAAGCCGCTCCAGTGCTTCCCCCGCCCGTCGCAAACATCTTCATATGTCAAAAATTACGAATCCGGCTTCCTCCAATCACGCCTTTGCCTCAGGCAATCATTCCCCTGGGGGGGAAGCCGTGATTGGAGGATGCCGTTTTCGTCATTGCTGACGTATGAAGTGACGAGCAGCAGGAGGGAGAATCGCTGGAGCGGCTTTCAAGATTAAAAGGTAAGTATTTTAACAAAACAAGTAAAATGTAAAATTTAATGAAAGAAAGTGCCCCTGTTTTTAATAGGATTTTGAAAAACCGGGCACTGATTCATCAGACTTGACATTCACTTTAAGACCCGGTGAGTGCCTTCACTTTGGATGATTGTATTGTATACTTAAGTGCACTGTGGGCAGAAGAGTACTATTATGAGCATGTTACCATGAGTGCTGCACCAGCACTGAAAGAAAGACGAAAATAAATATATATATATATATATATATATATATATATATATATATATATATATATGTGTATACAAGAATAGATACAGCGCCTATATATCCATTTAAAATATGGGTGGTGTATGGGAATATGAGTGAAAACTAGAGCTGATTATTAGAAAAATAATAGCAATTAAAAGAATATTTAAAAAATATAAATTATTAGAATCAATTATGCTTGAAGAATGATGAATAGATTATGAAACAGTGTTCATATGAGTCTTTAGACAATATATAGTCCGTAGTAAATCTTCATAAGCAGTTGGTATCAGTAAATAGATGGTATGTAATACCCTTACCAGATAATACCTCAATCTGATGAGGTAAGTATGCCGCACTGGGGGTATATACAGATGGTAGAATCTTCTCCTTGTATTCAGATGTGGTGCCTCTTGGGTTTTCGTGAGCCTCCTGGAGTATGCAGGGATATGTTTCTTGTTGTAGATAAATCCCTTGTACTTCCTTTATGTTGGTAGTTAGCCTCTTGGAGTACCTTTTCTGTCTTGGTATACACTTTCTCCAGCGTAAAGATACCCAGGGAGACAAGAAAGGATATATAGTGTAATACAGTTTATTTACAATTTAGGCATAAAAATATAATTCACATAGCACTCACATTTGGCATCCTCAGATTATATGAGGTATGTATAAGGCATATAGGACTCTAGTGGGTCCTTCCACATACAGGTATGAGATACAAGTGCCCCAATCTAGGTATAAGACTTCGTAGTGAAGTATTATATAGCTATTGCTATTTCCCAAATGAGGTAATATGGTATAGTACACTTATCTCAAAAAGTATATGCCAGCAGACTGGCTACAAGGAGTGACACTGGTATAAAAAACGATTTAAATAAAACACATTTAAAATTAAGAGCATAAGAAATAAGTAGTTGGTGTCCCTGACGCGTTTCAAAGGTTTGTGTGGATAAATCCTTCTTCTTCAGAGGGTTGAGTGAGGAGCTGGGCCGTTATCGCTATTTGTACGCTTCGGGCGGCGGCACGCCCTCTGCGTACGTGACGTCATGCGTGCCAGCGTTACGGAACGTGAATATCACGTTTGTATTAGGCATAGTGTCTCTGCTCTAAAGCTTATTCATTGGTTACCTGTAGCTGCATGGTTGATTGGATCGGTGCAGCCTAGGCTCATGGGATATGTAGTTCTATAGTTGCTGCCCATAGTTAGCTACGATCTCTGGAGGTATAGACAAAATGTAGCACTCGCAACAGTATAGTGTGTACATATTGTAAAGTGTGACCTTGCAATAATGCTTACATACACTTATACTTATAATACCTCACCTATAGAGATGTAAGTTGGTTAGACTTAGTGGAGGCCTGTGGGATATACTTTTTGAGATAAGTGTACTATACCATATTACCTCATTTGGGAAATAGCAATAGCTATATAATACTTCACTACGAAGTCTTATACCTAGATTGGGGCACTTGTATCTCATACCTGTATGTGGAAGGACCCACTAGAGTCCTATATGCCTTATACATACCTCATATAATCTGAGGATGCCAAATGTGAGTGCTATGTGAATTATATTTTTATGCCTAAATTGTAAATAAACTGTATTACACTATATATCCTTTCTTGTCTCCCTGGGTATCTTTACGCTGGAGAAAGTGTATACCAAGACAGAAAAGGTACTCCAAGAGGCTAACTACCAACATAAAGGAAGTACAAGGGATTTATCTACAACAAGAAACATATCCCTGCATACTCCAGGAGGCTCACAAAAACCCAAGAGGCACCACATCTGAATACAAGGAGAAGATTCTACCATCTGTATATACCCCCAGTGCGGCATACTTACCTCATCAGATTGAGGTATTATCTGGTAAGGGTATTACATACCATCTATTTACTGATACCAACTGCTTATGAAGATTTACTACGGACTATATATTGTCTAAAGACTCATATGAACACTGTTTCATAATCTATTCATCATTCTTCAAGCATAATTGATTCTAATAATTTATATTTTTTAAATATTCTTTTAATTGCTATTATTTTTCTAATAATCAGCTCTAGTTTTCACTCATATTCCCATACACCACCCATATTTTAAATGGATATATAGGCGCTGTATCTATTCTTGTATACACATTTTTCACTTACTGACTGGGACCTCACATCTCAACCAGTACTTGTCTTATATAGCTGCCACTATACCATACACAATACTGACTAGCGCCAACTATAGAGTATCACTTGTGTCTACCCAGTATACTGAGTGAACACATTTTACTTTCTTCTCTCTATATATATATATATATATATATATATATATATATATATATATATATACTTGCATTCAAAAGTTTGGGGTCACTTAGGCTTTTTTGTTATTTTCCATGAAAACATATACGCAATGGGTTTAAATAGGAAATAAAGTCAATGACGGGGTTAGAAATAATGGATTTTAAGTGAAATAATAATAGTGTTTAGTTGTCAATTTGTTGAGGTAATCTAAGAGATTTCACCCCATGCTTCCTGAAGCACCTCCCACAAGTTGGATTAGCTTGATGGGAACTTCTTACATACCATATAATCAAATTTCTCCCACAACAGATCAATATGGTTCAGATCTAGTTATTGTGCTGACCACTCCATTAAAGACAGGATACCAGCTGACTCCTTCCATAAATAGTTCTTGCATAGTTTGGAGCTGTGCTTTGGGTCATTATCTTATTGTAAGAGGAAAATGGCTCCAATCAAGCACAGTCTACGGGGTATGGCATGGCGTTGCAAAAGTGAGTGATAGACTTTCTTCTTCAAGGTCCCTTTTAGCCTGTATACATTTCTACTTTATCACCACCAAAGCACCCCAAGACCATCACATTGCCTCCACCTTGCTTGACATATGGTGACAAGCACTCCTCCAGATTCTTTTCATTTGGTCTGCGTTTCTCAAATGTTCTTCTTTGTAATTCGAATATCTCAAACTTAGATTCATCTGTCACACTTTTTCCCATCTTCCTCTGTCCAGTGTCTGTGTTCTTTCGCCTATCTCAATCTTTTCTTTTTATTTGCCAGTCTGAGATATGGCTTTTTCTTTGCAACTATGCTTACAAGGCCAGCATCCCAGAGTTGCCTCTTCACTGTTGACGTTGAGACTGGTGTTTTGCATTCACTGAGGACCTGTAAGGCATCTGTTTCTCAAACTCTCAATATATATATATATATATATATATATATATATATATAAAAAAGTGCATTGGAGCCCTTTGCAGTTAAGTAGATGAAACAATAAAAAAAACATAATTTATACTTACCAGATAAATTCCTTTCCTTCCTGGCAGACAAAGTCTACGACTTCATTCCTTACTGTTGGGAAATGCACTGGCCAGGAGGAGACAAAGACACTCCAGACAAAGGCTTAAATATCCCTCCTACTTCCCCTATCCCCCAGTCATTCTGCCGAGGGAAAAAGGAAAAGTAGGAGAAACATCAGGGTATAAAGGTGCCAGAAGAATTAAAATAAAAAAGGGAGCTGCCCATCAAAAAATAAATTATGGGCGGGGCCGTAGAAAGGAATTTATGTTTTCCTTCCATAAAGCACCACGACTTCTTTTCCTACTGTTGGGAAAACTATACCCAAGCTCCAGAGGACACTGAATGAATAACGGGAGGGAAACAAACAAACAAACAAAAGAGGTGTACCCTATTCTGAGGGCACCACAGCCTGCAAAATGTTTCTCCCAAAATCTGCTTCAGCCAAAGCAAAAACATCAAACTTATAAAATTTAGAAAAAGTGTGTAAGGAGGACCAGGTAGCTGCCTTACAAATCTGATCCATTGAGGCTTCGTTCTTAAAAGCCCAGGAGGAAGCCACTGCTCTAGTGGAATGAGTCGTTATCCTCTCAGGAGGCTGTCATCCATCCCGCTGTCTCATAAGCTAAGTGGATGACTCTCCTCAACCAGAAAGATAGGGAAGTCGTAGTAACCTTCTGCCCCTTACGCCTCCCTGTATAGACAACAAACAAAGAGGAAGCTTGTCTGAATTCCTTAGTAGCCTGAAGATAGAACGTCAAGGCACGAACTACATCCAGATTGTGAAGCAAGCATTGCTTCGCTGAAAAAGGATTAGGACACAAGGAAGGAACAACAATTTCTTGATTAATGTTACGGTCTGACACCAACTTAGGGAGGAACCCTAATTTAGTACGTAAAACCGCCTTATCAGCATGAAAAACAAGGTAAGGGGAGTCACATTGTAAAGCAGAAATCTCAGAAACTCTGAGGCAATAGCCAACAAAAAAAGAACCTTCCAAGATAACAATTTAATGTCAACAGTATGCATAGGCTCAAACAGCTGCAAAACACAAAGAACAAGATTTAGGCTCCAAGGTGGAGCGCCAGATTTAAACACAGGTCTGATCCTAGTCAGAGCCTTAACAAGGGACTGCACATCCAGAAGCTTAGGCAATATCTTGTGCAGTAACACTGACAGGGCCGATATCTGTCCCTTCAGGGAACTAGCAGATAGACCCTTTTTCAGTCCATCCTGGAGAAAGATAAAATCCCGGCAACCTTAACCTTATGCCAGGAAAACCCACGCTCTTAACACCAGTACAAATAAGTCCTCTACACTTTATGGTAGATACGACGAGTAACTGGCTTACAAGCTTGAATCAGAGTGTCGATAACACTCTCAGAAAAACCTCTCTTGGCTAAGACTAAGAGTTCAATCTCCACGCAGTCAGCCTCAGAGAATCTAGATTTTGATAAACAAAAGGTCCCTGTATCAGCAGATCTCTGCGACAAGGTAACCTTCACTGAGGAGATGAGGACATCCCCACCAGATCAGCAAACCACGTCCTCCGCGGCCTCGATGGGGCAATCAGAATCACTGATGCTCGCTCCTGCTTGATGCGAGCCACCACACGAGGGAGAAGCGGTAATGGATGAAAAAGATATATGAGTCTGAACCTCCATGGTACTGATAGGGCAAATATAAATTCCGCCCGAGGATACCCTTACCTCGTCCTGTACCTGGGCAGCTTTGTATTGAGGCAGGATGCCATAAGATCTATCGCCGGTGTCCCCCACTCACTGCATATCTCTGCAAACACCTCAGGGTGCAGAGACCATTCCCCTGGGTGAAAGAAATGCCTGCTGAGGAAGTCCACTTCCCAGTTATCCACACCCGAAATGTGAATCGCTGACAGCATACATCTGTGAGTCTCCGCCCAATCTAGTATCTGAGATACTTCTCTCAGCACCAAGGAACTTCTCGTTTGCCCCTCATGGTTGATGTAGGCAACCGAGGTTATATTGTCTGATTAGAATCTGATAAACTAGGACGAACCCAGAAGGGCCAAGTCTTCAAGGCATTGAAGATTGCCCAGAGTTCCAAAATATTGATCGGAAGGGAGGACTTCTCCTGAGTCCACAGACCTTGTGCCTTCTTCGTACCCCAAACGGATCCCCAGCCGGAAAGGCTTGCGTCTGTAATCACAATCTCCCAGGACGGTTTCAATAAGCACGTGCCTTGGGACATATGATCTGGACAGAGCCACCAAGAGAGCGAGTCTCCCGACAGGTTGTCCAGCACAATCTGTTGAGACAGATCTGAATGGTCGCTGTTCCATTGTCTCAGCACGCATAGCTATAAGGGTCTGAGATGGAATCTGGCAAAAGGAATGATGTCCATAGAGGACACAATGAGTCCAATCACCTCCTTACACTGAGCCACTGAGGGTCTCCAGGAGGCCTGGAGGGCAAGACATGCAGTAGTTAGCTTGCAACGTCTTTGATCTGTGAGGAATATTCTCATGGATATGGAGTTTATTATTGTCCCCAGGAAGTCCACCCTTGTATTTGGAGTAAGACAACTGTTTTGCAAGTTTATCTTCCATCCATGTGATCAAAGAAGATTGAGAAGGGACTCTGAATGTTCTTCCGCTAGACGAAAAGATGGTGCCTGTACCAAGATATAGTCCAGGTAAGGTGCTACTGCAATACCTCGTGTTCTGGCAACGACTAGAAGATCCCCCAGAACCTTCGAAAATACCCTTGGAGCAGTAGCTAGTCCAAAAGGAAGAGCTATGAACTGGAAGTGCTGGTCCAGAAAGGCAAACCTCAGGAACTCAAAATGTTTCTTGTGTATCAGGCTGGGAAGGTATGCATTCCTCAGGTCTATTGTGGTCATAAACTGTCCTTCCTGAACCAGAGGAAGGATTGACCATATTGTCTCCATCTAGAAAGAGGGAACACTCAGAATCTTGTTTAGGTACTTTAGGTCCAAAATTGGACGAAAAGTTCCCTCTGTTTTTAGAACCACGAAAAGGTTTGAATAAAACCCCAAACCTATTTCTGCTGTAGATACCAGGACAATTACTACTAGAGAGGAGAGATCCCGTATGCAACTTTTCTGGTCTTGTAGACAGACTGGAGAGAAGGAATGAGACTTGAATCCTATCCTGTATCCCTGAGATACAATGTCTAGGACCCAAGGATCCTGTACATCCTGGAACCAAGCGTCTGATAAAAGAGACAGTATGCCCCCTACTCGATCCGATCCAGGATCTGGGGCCGCCCCTTGATGCCGATTTGTTCTCGGTGGGCTTCTTAGTCTGTTTGGACTTATTCCAGGACTTTGCTGGCTTCCAAGTACTATTGGGCTGCTCGGGCTTGGATGAGGATTGCTGTTGTTGTGATTTGTCAGAATGAAAGGAACGAAAATTAGACAATTGCTGTCCCTTAGGCCTATTTTTCTTATCCTGTGGTAGGAAAGCACCTTTCCCTCCGGTAAACATAGAAATAATGGAGTCCAGCCCTGGACCGAATAAAATCCCCTTGAATGGAAGAGAAAGGAATCTGGATTTAGAAGTCATATCCACAGACCAAGACTTAAACCAGAGAGCCCAGCGTGCTAGGACCACAAAGCCAGAAGCCTTTGCATTTATGCAAATAATCTGCATATTTGCATCACATATGAAGGAGTAAGCAATTCTCAGAGCCTTAATTCTCTCCTGAATATCCTCAAGGCGAGTCTCCACCTCAATGTGCTCCGAAAGAGTGTCGCACCAGTAGGTAGCTGCTCCAGAAACCTTGGCTACCGCTGTCGCCGGTTAAAACATCTTCCTCAAAAAGATTTCCATTTTCTTATCCATAGGCTCTCTAAAAGAAGAACTATACTCCAGAGGGATAGTAGTACGCTTAGCCAGAGTAGAAATAGCGCCATCCACCTTAGGAATGGAACCCCACAAGTCTAATTGAGAGTCAGGGAAGGGGAATCATTTTTTAAAAGTAGACGAGGGGGAAAAATAAGTTCCTATTCTTTACTATTTGTTACTAATAATGTTTGCTATCTTAACTGGCACAGGAAAAGTCAGAGAACCCTTCCTGTCTTCATAAACCCTGTCTAATTTAGGGATCTTAGGTTCCTCAGGTAATGTAGCCTCTGGAACCTCCTTTAAAAAAAAACACAGATGCTCAATTTTAAATCTAAAGGAGGGTTCCTCCGCTGAAGGAGATTTAGAAACTGAAGTCTCCGACTCAGAAAGCTCACCCTCTGAAGCTACAGAGATTAACTCGGATAGCTGGGACATAGTAGCTAAATCCGACAAATATTTAGATGACTTAAGTCAGGAGAACTATGTTTAACCTTTCACTTGCATTTTTTAGAGCAAGGTAAGGCACTCAGGACCACAGACAACGCCGATAAAGTCCGCAGGAAAAAAAAACCTTCAGATGGAGGATTAGATAAGCTGCGGGGAACTGCATGTGGAGCGGGTAGTGTAGAAAGGGTAGTAATCTCTCGGGCCCTATATTCCTGAGAGGTAGACGGCTCAGAGGGGCTAATAGCGCTAAGAGTATTAGCAGGCTTGTCTCCCTTCTTAGACTTTAGAACAGTGCTTAGGCAAATGGAAGAAAATTGAGCCGCCGGGCAAACCACGGCCTCCTCACAATATAAACAGGAATTATTAATCAGTACAGAAGGAGCGGAACCTTCTAATGTAATATCAGAGTCCTCCATAGCTAGGATATATTCACAGAAGTACAGACAGTTAAAAAAAAGGCACCTTTATAATCCCAATGACTGGGGCACTCATCACCTCCTAGACCCAGACAGCTTACAGAGAAAAAACACTCTCCTTTGAGCGATGTTTGCAGCAACATCATAGGGAAAATGAAAAGACCGCACCCGGTCACGTAGTGCATAGGACAGGACTGCTATGAAAAAGGCGCCAAGCTATTATGAGCTGCGCAACACACAAAAACGAAAGTTAAACCTGTTTGTTCCAAGCCAAAAGCACACAGTCTATGAGCCCAAAAAACTCTCACATAAAAGCAGTTATAAATAACCCCTTGCTGTTCAAATAATCTCCCTGAAGGAGATATTAACCCTTGATCCTATCGAGGCATAAAGGAGCCACACTGTGAACCTGTATGGCAAAAACAGAATTTATGCTTACCTGATAAATTACTTTCTCCAACGGTGTGTCCGGTCCACGGCGTCATCCATTACTTGTGGGAATATTCTCTTCCCTAACAGGAAATGGCAAAGAGCACAGCAAAGCTGTCCATATAGCCCCTCCTCAGGCTCCACCCCCCAGTCATTCGACCGACGGTTAGGAGAAAAAAAGGAGAAACTATAGGGTGCCGTGGTGACTGTAGTGTATAAAGAATTTTTTTTATCAAACCTGATTAGGAAACCAGGGCGGGCCGTGGACCGGACACACTGTTGGAGAAAGTAATTTATCAGGTAAGCATAAATTCTGTTTTCTCCAACATTGGTCTGTCCGGTCCACGGCGTCATCCATTACTTGTGGGAACCAATACCAAAGCTTTAGGACACGGATGAAGGGAGGGAGCAAATCAGGTTACCTAAATGGAAGGCACCACGGCTTGCAAAACCTTTCTCCCAAAAATAGCCTCCGAAGAAGCATAAGTATCAAATTTGTAGAATTTGGTAAAAGTGTGCAGAGAAGACCAAGTCGCTGCCTTACATATCTGATCAACAGAAGCCTCGTTCTTGTAGGCCCATGTGGAAGCCACAGCCCTAGTAGAGTGAGCTGTGATTCGGTCTGGAGGCTGCCGTCCGGCAGTCTCATAAGCCAATCGGATAACGCTTTTCAGCCAGAAAGAAAGAGAGGTAGCAGTAGCTTTTTGACCTCTCCTCTTACCAGAGTAAACGACAAACAAAGATGAGGTTTGTCTAAAATCTTTTGTTGCTTCTAAATAGAACTTTAAAGCACGAACTACATCTAAATTGTGTAACAAACGTTCCTTCTATGAAACTGGATTCGGACACAGAGAAGGAACAACTATTTCCTGGTTAATATTCTTATTGGAAACAACTTTTGGAAGAAAACCAGGCTTAGTACGCAAAACAACCTTATCTGAATGGAAAACCAGATAGGGTGGATTACACTGCAAAGCAGATAATTCAGAAACTCTTCTAAGAAATCTGTCCCTTTAGAGAACTAGCTGACAACCCTTTATCCAAACCTTCTTGGAGAAAGGAGAGAATCTTTGGAATTTTAATCTTACTCCAGGAGAATCCCTTGGATTCACACCAACAGATATATTTTTTCCATATTTTATGGTAAATCTTTCTAGTCACAGGTTTTATTACTTCCATGCACTGAGCTATGGAGGGCTGAGGAATAGAATGAAGAACTCGACAAGCGTTTAGAAGCTTTATCTTTCTGACTTCTGTCAGGAAGATCTTCATTTCCACAGAATCTATTATTGTTCCCAGAAAAGGAACCCTTGTGGACGGTGACAGTGAACTCTTTTCTATGTTCACCTTCCACCCGTGAGATCTGAGAAAGGCCAACACAATGTCTGTATGAGCCCTTGCTTTGGAAAGAGACGACGCTTGGATTAGGATGTCGTCTAGGTAAGGTGCTACAGCGATGCCCCTCGGCCTTAGGACCGCTAGAAGGGACCCTAGCACCTTTATGAAAATTCTGGGAGCGGTGGCTAAACCGAATGGAAGAGCCACGAACTGTTAATGTTTGTCCAGAAAAGCGAACCTCAGGAACTGATGATGAGTTTTGTGGATTGGGATATGCAGATACGCATCCTTTAGGTTCACGGTAGTCAGATATTGACCCTGCTGGATTGTCGGCAAGATTGTCCGAATGGTTTCCATTTTGAAGGATGGGACTCTGAGGAACTTGTTTAATATCTTTAAATCCAGAATTGGCCTGAAAGTTCCCTCTTTCTTGGGAACTACAAACAGGTTTGAGTAAAAACCTAGACCTTTATCACTCCCATCTTTAATTGGGTTTATCACTCCCATCTTTAATAGGTCTCTTACACAACGTAAGAATGCCTGTTTCTTTATCTGGTCTGAAGATAAGCGAGACAGGTGGAACCTTCCCTTTGGAGGAAGTCCCTTGAACTCTAGCAGGTATCCCTTGGAGACTATCTCTAGTGCCCAGGGATCCGGAACATCTCTTGCCCAAGCCTGAGCGAAGAGAGATAACCTGCCCCCTACCAGATCCGGTCCCGGATCGGGGGCTACCCCTTCATGCTGTCTTGGTAGCAGCAGTAGGTTTCTTGGTCTGTTTACCCTTGTTCCAGCCTTGCATGGGTTTGGGCTGGGCCGCGTTACCTTCTTGTCTAGCGGCGGGGGAGTTATTAGCCGGTCCGTTCCTGAAATTGTGAAAGGAACGAAAATTAGACTTGTTCTTAGCCTTAAAAGGCCTATCCTGTGGGAGGGCATGGCCCTTACCCCCAGTGATGTCTGAAATAATTTCCTTCAATTCCGGCCCAATAAGGGTCTTACCCTTGTGAAAGGAATATTAAGTAACTTAGTCTTGGACGACACATCTGCCGACCAGGATTTTAGCCAAAGCGCCCTCCGCGCTACTATAGCAAAACCTGAGTTTTTCGCCGCCAATTTTGTTATTTGAAAAGCGGCATCCAATATAAAGGAATTAGCTAACTTTAGTGCGTGAATTCTGTCCATGACTTCTTCATAGGAAGCCTCTTTCTGGAGCGACCTTTCTAATTCCTCGAACCAAAAGGACGCCGCTGAAGTGACAGTAATAATACACGTAGCTGGTTGAAGGATGAAACCTTGCTGAACAAAAATCTTTTTAAGCAATCCTTCCAATTTTTTATGCATAGGATCTTTGAAAGCGCAGCTGTCCTCTATAGGAATAGTTGTGCGCTTCGCTAGTGTTGAAACAGCTCCCTCAACCTTCGGGACCGTCTGCCATGCGTCCCTTCTAGGGTCTACTATGGGAAACATTTTCTTAAATATAGGAGGTGGGGCAAAGGGTATACCTGGCTTCTCCCACTCCTTATCCACTATGTCCGCTACCCTCTTGGGTATTGGAAAGGCGTCATCGTGCACTGGGACCTCTAAGAATTTGTCCAATTTGCACAACTTCTCTGGTACTACCATAGAATCACAGTCATCCAGAGTAGCTAATACCTCCTTAAGCAAGGCGCGGAGATGTTCTAGCTTAAACTTAAATGCTACTATATCAGGTTCTGCCTGTTGAGAAATTTTTCAGCCAATTCTGATTGATGTGAGGGTAAAATAGATAAGGCATCGTCAGCGTCTAATTGTTCATCCTTTTTATCTGTATTTAAAACTGAACAATCACGCTTTCTCTGAAATGCTGGCAGTTTGGATAACAGATTTGCTATAGAATATATAGAATTATCCACTACTGCTGTTAATTGTTGCATAGAAATAAGCACTGGCGCGCTAGGTGTCGCCTGCGCGGGCAAAGCTGGTGTAGACACAGAAGGAGAGGATGTAGAACTATCCCCACTACCTTCATTAGATGAATCATCTTGGGCACCATTATGAAATGTAACAGAGCTGTCCTTACTTTGTTTGGACGCTATGGCACAATTATCACAAACACTCGAAGGGGGAACCACATTTGTCTCTATACACACAGAACATAGGTTATCTGATGGCACAGACATGTTAAACAGATTTAGGCAGGCAAACAATGCAATAAAAATGATTTTAAACAAAAACGTTACTGTCTCTTTAAATAATAAAATGACACACTTTATTTCTGAATGTTCAAAAAACTATGAAGGCAATATCCGATTTTTATGAAATTTGGACCCCAGTGTCTTAATGCCTAGAAAGTATTGCACAGCAAAAATGGAGACTCTAGCTCTTAAAACAAGCAAACCGGAGCTAATTGTTGGATTTAATTGCTGTAGCTTTTACCTTCCTTAGGGGTCAACCATCCACAGAAATAAGCCTTCTGGAGTCACTTTCTGAGCCACAGGACCCTCTCACATGAAACTGCATGCACTGCCTTGAAATCAACTGCGCAGCTGAAGCGCCAAAATGAGGCCTCCTCCCTCAGTACACTAGAGTGAAGGGGCCTTCCTGACTAGATTTAGGCGTCTAAAACAAGCCAGATCAAATAAAAACGTCCCCAAGTGTATATAAGCTTATAAAACATTTCAAATGCCATGATATTGTAATAAAAACCAATCGATTTGGCCCCTAATAGTGTCTACCAGCATAAAATTCAAAAAGGGGAAGCCTGTTATCTTTTTTGCTGAGGTGAAAGAAAAATGGCTTACCGTTTTCCCTGAGGGGAAAAATGACTGTCATCTAGCATTAGCCTGTGTTGTTAGAAGGAGACTAGTCATACCTGAAGCAGATGAGTCTGCAAACTGTTACCCCCAACTGAAGTTCTCTGTTTCAACAGTCCTGCGTGGTAACAGCAATAGATTTTAGTTACTTGTGCTAAAATCATAGTCCTCTTAAACAGAAATCTTCATCACTTTTCTGTTGTAGAGTAAATAGTACAAGCCAGCACTATTTTAAAATAACAAACTCTTGATAGAAGAAATAAAAACTACAACTAAACACCACAAACTCTTCACCATCCCCGTGGAGATGCTACTTGTTCAGAGCGGCAAAGAGAATGACTGGGGGGCGGAGCCTGAGGAGGGGCTATATGGACAGCTTTGCTGTGCTCTTTGCCATTTCCTGTTAGGGAAGAGAATATTCCCACAAGTAATGGATGACGCCGTGGACCGGGCACACCAATGTTGGAGAAAGAGTATCTGTAAAACTTTCTTACCTCCAGGATCCAAGCTGTGGAACAGGCACAGCCTCTCAAGTGTGACAGTCTTGCAGCGATGCCTTTGACATGGACTTGAGTGTGTAACAGCAATCAGTGAAACTCGTCAACACTGATTGCCCAGTAGCTGTTAGGTAGCAGTCTGGATGGGTTTGCAGAAAAACTTTCCCTGGATCTCCAGACTCTATTTTTCATCAATATGCTCACTGAGAGGTTGACATGATTAATTAAAACGCCAGTCCTTTCTTGAAGGGAACATACCCATTACAGGAATATCCAAATCTTCTGACACTTCTCTGCCACCTCCTATAGTGACGAAAGGCAAAAAATGACTGGGGGATAGGGGAAGTGGGAGGGATAGTTAAGCCTTTGGCTGGGGTGTCTTTGCCTCCTCCTGGTGGCCAGGTGTTGTATTTCCCAACAGTATGGAATGAAGTAGTGGACTCTCCCTGCCTTATGGAAGAAAATATATTTATGCAATTTTTTTTTAATAAAGGTTTTAACTATGTATTTACTGTAAATATTTCACATTCCAATGTTCTGCACATAGCAGAATATGTTTGAAGTATTTCTTAATAGACATTCCTATATATATATATATATATATATATACATACTGTATAGGTATAGATATATATATTGTACCGAAATACCATTAGATATATGTAGAAATATTAATTTATGAATAAATAGAACATATTCTGCTATGTGAAGAACATTTGAATGTGAAATATTCATATTTTCATGTTGGGTTACAGCACATGAGAATATGGGGTTTGCGTGTGAGTAGGGTGTTTTTCCACTTTTTTTGCCTAATGGACTTCTATGGGGGAATACGTAAATGCGCATACTATAATCTAAGTTCGGCTTTTTGCACTCATCGGTTAGCGTGCAAGTGAAAACAGTTTACTTTCAACTCATAATACGAGTGCAATCCAACGCCTGCAAAAAGTTTACTTCTAGCGTAGTTAACTCTTGAGCAGGAGTGTTCTAGCCCTAAATGTCAGGCAGAAAGGGTTATTCACTGCTCTATGTATGACTGCCAGGAACGAGTTAATAATTAACTGTTCTGTTGTAAGTAATACATATGCGACAAACATGATGACAAATGTAGGACTGAGGGTGTGGTAGGAGCACAAAGCATAAATATGCAGATAGGATTAAATATTCTAGAAATGCAGAAATTAGACTATTTTCTCTCTTAAAGCCTGATATTCAAAAGCTCGCCACTCAGGTGAAATGATCTAAGATGCCTCATCAGCACGGAGAGGTCCTCAAAAAAATGTTACAAACACAAATTTCCATTTGAAAGATGTTTATCTCACTACCCAGGGTTCTTAAAGTGAAGTAGAAACGCCAAAATTAAAATATAAGGTGTAAAATATATCCCAAAGATTTTAACCGCTAGATTTGGAGTTTTGTCGGTAACGACCCGAAAAACTAACGCCGGCTTTTTTCTGGCCGCACCATAAAAATAACTCTGGTATTGAGAGTCCACATAAAGGCTGCGTTAGGCTCCAAAAAAGGAGCGTAGAGCATTTTTAACGCAGCTTCAACTCTCGATACCAGAGTTGCTTACGCAAGCGGCCAGCCTCAAAAACGTGCTCGTGCACGATTCCCCCATAGGAAACAATGGGGCTGTTTGAGCTGAAAAAAAACCTAACACCTGCAAAAAAGCCGCGTTCAGCTCCTAACGCAGCCCCATTGTTTGCTATGGGGAAACACTTCTACGTCTGCACCTAACACCCTAACATGTACCCCGAGTCTAAACACCCCTAGCCTTACACTTATTAACCCCTAATCTGCCGCCCCAGCTATCGCTGACACCTGCATTTTATTTTTAACCCCTAATCTGCCGCTCCGTAAACCGCCGCTACTTACATTATCCCTATGTACCCATAATCTGCTGCCCCTAACACCGCCGACCCCTATATTTATTAACCCCTAATATGCCCCCCACAACGTCGCCTCCACCTGCCTACACTTATTAACCCCTAATCTGCCGAGCGGACCGCACCGCTATCATAATAAAGTTATTAACCCCTAATCCGCCTCACTAACCCTATAATAAATAGTATTAACCCCTAATCTGCCCTCCCTAACATCGCCGACACCTAACTTCAATTATTAACCCCTAATCTGCCGACCGGAGCTCACCGCTATTCTAATAAATGTATTAACCCCTAAAGCTAAGTCTAACCCTAACACTAACACCCCCCTAAGTTAAATATAATTTAAATCTAACGAAATAAATTAACTCTTATTAAATAAATTATTCCTATTTAAAGCTAAATACTTACCTGTAAAATAAATCCTAATATAGCTACAATATAAATTATAATTATATTATAGAGCTATTTTAGGATTAATATTTATTTTACAGGTAACTTTGTATTTATTTTAACCAGGTACAATAGCTATTAAATAGTTAAGAACTATTTAATAGCTAAAATAGTTAAAATAATTACAAATTTACCTGTAAAAGAAATCCTAACCTAAGTTACAATTAAACCTAACACTAGACTATCAATAAATTAATTAAATAAACTACCTACAATTACCTACAATTAACCTAACACTACACTATCAATAAATTAATTAAATACAATTGCTACAAATAAATACAATTAAATAAACTAGCTAAAGTACAAAAAATAAAAAAATATTTACAAACATAAGAAAAATATTACAACAATTTTAAACTAATTACACCTACTCTAAGCCCCCTAATAAAATAACAAAGCCCCCCAAAATAAAAAAATGCCCTACCCTATTCTAAATTACTAAAGTTCAAAGCTCTTTTACCTTACCAGCCCTGAACAGGGCCCTTTGCGGGGCATGCCCCAAGAAATACAGCTCTTTTGCCTGTAAAAAAAAACATACAATACCCAAGCCCCCCAACATTACAACCCACCACCCACATACCCCTAATCTAACCCAAACCCCCCTTAAATAAACCTAACACTAAGCCCCTGAAGATCATCCTACCTTGTCTTCACCTCACCGGGTATCACACCGATCCATCCAGAAGAGCTCCTCCGATGTCCTGATTCAAGCCCAAGTGGGGGGCTGAAGAGGTCCATGATCCGGCTGAAGTCTTCATCCAAGCGGGGCAGAAGAGGTCTTCCATCCGATTGAAGTCTTCATCCAAGCGGCATCCATCCGGAGCGAAGCGGCAGCATCCTGAAGACCTCCACCGCGGAACATCCATCCTGGCCGACGACTGAACGACGAATGACGGTTCCTTTAAATGACGTCATCCAAGATGGCGTCCCTCGAATTCCGATTGGCTGATAGGATTCTATCAGCCAATCGGAATTAAGGTAGGAATATTCTGATTGGCTGATGGAATCAGCCAATCAGAATCAAGTTCAATCCGATTGGCTGATCCAATCAGCCAATCAGATTGAGCTCGCATTCTATTGGCTGTTCCGATCAGCCAATGGTAACTAGCCATAGAACAAGCTATTATGCTATTGTTCGTTCCCAGGTTGAGCGCTTCTCTCTTTTTATTTATGCAAATTATGACACTTAGGGAAGTCTCCCTAAGTGTGATGCGGTAATCCAGACGTGGACCCGTTGCTCAGTGTGCCTAGAGGGATATGGCTGCACCTCACTGACGAGGCCCACAATAGGCCGAAACGTACGTCTGGGGTTTTGCTATTTCTCTTGTTCAGAGAGGGATTGCCTGGTATTTCGGGGCTGGACTGCTATGTTAAGTCAGGATCAGACTGATATGCTACAGGAAAGTTCTTCTCTGTGAAAGGCACATATTGAGCAAAAAGAGGCTGCTTCTAGGGTGTTAACTAGCCATAGAACAAGCTATTATGCTATTGTTCGTTCCCAGTTTGAGCGCTTCTCTCTTTTTATTTATTAAATTATATTTAACTTAGGGGGGTGTTAGTGTTAGGGTTAGACTTAGCTTTAGGGGTTAATACATTTATTAGAATAGCGGTGAGCTCCGGTCGGCAGATTAGGGGTTAATAATTGAAGTTAGGTGTCGGCGATGTTAGGGAGGGCAGATTAGGGGTTAATACTATTTATTATAGGGTTAGTGAGGCGGATTAGGGGTTAATAACTTTATTATAGTAGCGCTCAGGTCCGGTCGGCAGATTAGGGGTTAATAAGTGTAGGCAGGTGGAGGCGACGTTGAGGGGGGCAGATTAGGGGTTAATAAATATAATACAGGGGTCGGTGGTGTTAGGGGCAGCAGATTAGGGGTACATAAGGATAACGTAGGTGGCAGATTAGGGGTTAAAAAAATTTATTCGAGTGTCGGCGATGTGGGGGGACCTCGGTTTAGGGGTACATAGGTAGTTTATGGGTGTTAGTGTACTTTAGAGTACAGTAGTTAAGAGCTTTATGAACCGGCGTTAGCCCAGAAAGCTCTTAACTACTGACTTTTTTCCTGCGGCTGGAGTTTTGTCGTTAGATGTCTAACGCTCACTTCAGACACGACTCTAAATACCGGAATTAGAAAGATCCCATTGAAAAGATAGGATACGCAATTTACGTAAGGGGATCTGCGGTATGGAAAAGTCGCGGTTGAAAAGTGAGCGTTAGACCCTATTTTGAGTGACTCCAAATACCGGCGGTAGCCTAAAACCAGCGTTAGGAGCCTCTAACGCTGGTTTTCACGGCTAACGCCAAACTCCAAATCTAGGTGTAAATGTTTTCTCACTATGCCTACGAGCTTTTCAATATCAGGCCCTAACTGAGCTACTGAAGCTTTTACTGTATTTCTATTATCATATTTAGTTTTTGTGCTGCTCTAGATGTTGCTAACTCTTTTGCACTTATTTTTTGTTAATGTATTACTTTTAGAACTATTTAATGTATTATGGTACTAAATAAAGAAATAAAAAACTGTACAATTAAGATGTTTCACAATGGTTAAACACTTTCAAAGAGGGGACAGGGTAGTGAGCATGATGTAGGCGGTAAGTGGGTGTTGTGTGGGCGGGTGATATGGGGTATCAGAAGTGGCGAGTAACATTTTGGCCTGGCTAGCAGCTTAGGAGTTTAAATTTTGAGCCCTGGTATATATATATACATCTAGGTGTATATATATATATATATATATATATATATATATATATACTTATATGCATATATATGTATGCATATATATATGTACACATATAAATACATAAATACGCATGTATATACACATATATACACATATTTAAACAGAATATATACATAATCGTCCAAGAGAACCCAGCACTCTCATAATGTACTAACTCCCAGGGTGCCCACCAAAACCATACATAGAGAAATTATTTCAAAAACGGCAAGCACTCTCTGGTATTTTTAAACAACAGTTTTTACGGTACACAAAAACAGTGAACGTTTTCGGGCATCCGCCCGTCCTCAGACATGTCGAGGACGGGCGGATGCCCGAAAACGTTCACTGTTTTTGTGTACAGTAAAAACTGTTGTTTAAAAATACCAGCGAGTGCTTGCCCTTTTTGAAATAATTTCTCTCTCTCTCTCTATATATATATATATATTATAGCCCTTTCCGGTCAAACACCTTGTCATATACCATATACCTTTGAACCCTAAAACCTTTTATTAATAATATTTATGTGAATAATTGTTATCAGGTGGTGTATATATGAAAGTATAGTGAATATATGAGTGTAACTGTTTATTTTAATGTATTCATGTTGTGTTTGGTGCAATTTTTTTTAACTTCTTATCCTTTCTGCAAGGTCTTCAGTCACACTTACCGGACCAGCATATAATGTGATACTGCGCTTGCCCTTTCGCATTTACTTTCAATTTGTAATATGAGCGCTAGTGAACGTGGGCACGATATTTCTATATTGTGCGTGCTAACGTTAGAGCGCCCCTTGTAAGCTAGTCCTAAATGTGCTACATCTATAATCTAGATACTGTTTAATACTACGTGTAAAAATATCAATATTGTGAAATGAATTTCTCTTGTATGCCTTAATATAGAGACTACGGCAACATAACCTATTGATATATTGAAGACATTTTTCCCTATATGTAACTTTTTTGTGTTATGTATTTTACAAACTATTACTTGTGTATAATACATTTTCTTTAACGGTGAATCACAAAAATAAAAATAAAATTTACTGTCGGATTTTATCTCTCAGCACGGACCAATATTACAAAAATATATACCATACTAAACTACCCAATAATCTTTTACAGGCGCAGAAAAAGAGAAGCTGAAAGATGTTATTTATTACGTAACCCATAAAAATATATAAAAAAATAGCTATAGAAATCAAAGGTTAGGTTAGGTACTTTATACACTCAATGAAACAAGCAACAGAGACTTGTTAATGATAAAATAAAATGTTCTGATTCATTAGAGTAGTTCATTATTACAGAAATGTCTCATAATAATGATATTTGTAAACTATAAAACGATCTAACTATGGGCTAGATTACGAGTGGAGTGCAAAATAGTGCTTTCACGAGTGCGATATTTGCGCTCCACTCAGTAATACCAGCGCATGCAAATTGCCTGGAAGCATTGCGCTCATGAGAGTGTGCTTCCTTCCATAGGCTCCAATTGGAGCCTCGTTCTCATGCTGTGAAAAACGGTAAAGTATCTAGGGCAGCGCAGGGGGCAATTCATGCAGAGTTGGGCAGCAAAATAAAAATATATATGTATATGAATCTATACATATATATATATATATATATATATGTGTGTGTGTTTATATGTGTATATACACATATTAACACTTAAATATATATGTATATAACCACTTTAATCCTTTATAACTGCTTTGTGCAGTGTTTTATTAAAAAAAACTAAAAATGCTTATGTCATGAGATGCAGGACATATGCAGGACACAGCAATGATGGTACAACTCTATTTTATTACAGAGCATAGCAATACACATCCAGACAGGTTGATTGTACTAAACTAACTGCAACACAGACACCGGACCTAAGCCCCGCCCACATGCTAGTGACATCACATCCTGCTCTCATCACATCTTCCCCTTTTTCAAAGGCAAAACATACATTCGCATATATTAAATAACAAGGTACACCAACAGGGTATACAACAACATTTTGTTTTAGAACATTATAAAAACAGATAGATTAGAAAACATGAACAAATAAATTACATCCTGACTTGGACATCGGGGTAGACTACCCTAGTCCACAGTGACCATGGGATTATTCTGCCCATACTTCCGGTCACTGTTCTAGCTAAAGTCAGTCCCTGTATCGGGCCGGAAGCCTCACCACTCTTCCGCTTGATGTAACTTTGCATGAACTGTCCTCTGATACAGAAGATGGTGAACAAGAGTCTGCTGGAGGCAAAGATATATCCCCGCTATGATCTTGCTGAGGGGAAGGCACCTCTCTTAGAACAGGGGATCCCACCGGCGGTGGTACTGAGGTATCCGGTTCCAGACTCTCAGGTACAGGCTGAAGATGTCTTCGGTTACGGCGTGTAACCGTCCCTCCCTCTGTAAGGACTGTGTAAGACCTTGGTTCTGGAGAGCGGCCCACTACCGTAGCAGGCGTCTTCCATTTCTTCTCATCATCCAGTTTAATTCTGACACTTTGGCCCGCTTTCAGTTCCTGTAAAGGCCTGACAGAATGTCTCCTGTCGTAGAAGAAACGATAACCCTTTTTGGCCTCTTCATCCCGAGGAACAGGGCCAGGCGGCTTGAAGACACCCACTGAGGGTAAAGTGGTGCGAATCTGGCGTCCTAGCATCAGCTGTGCCGGGCTAAACCCGGTGGCTTGAATGGGCGTCGCCCTGTATGACAAGAGGGCTAGGTACGGTTCAGATTGCTTTAGAATGAATTTTGTTGTTTGAACTGCCCTTTCAGCCATTCCGTTGGCCTGCGGATAATGTGGACTTGACGTGGAATGTACAAAATCATATTCCCTGCTGAAAGCACTGAACTCTGTAGAAGCGAACTGCATGCCATTATCACTCACCAGCTCCATTGGAATGCCCCAGCGGGCGAACAAGCTCTTCAGGCGAATGATAACGGCCTGACTTGTGATATCATTCAGGGGTGCTATTTCCAAATACCTGGAATAGTAGTCGATAACAACAAGAAACGTTTTCCCGTGCAGTTCGCACAAATCAGCAGCTATTTTCTGCCACGGCCCCGCAGGCAGCGGAGTAGACATTAAGGGCTCCCTTCTCTGAGTAGGCCGGCGTTCCCGGCAAAAGGCACATTTAGACACGTGATTTGCAATGTCGGAGCTGATCCCAGGCCACCACACAGCTGTAGCTGCTCTTTCTCTGCACTTTGTAATGCCTAAGTGGCCATCGTGAATCCTGTTTAACATCTCCTTCCTCATGCTGACAGGAATTACAATACGGTCTTGGAACAGCACCAACCCCTCCAGCTCCGTGAGCTGCGACCTCTCTGGCTGGTAAGCATTTAAAGACATCCAGGCTGCCCGGCTCTCGGGCCAGCCATCTCTTATGTACCTTATAACTTCTTGCAGATCTGTGTCCAAATATGTCTCTTTCTTTATCTCTTCCAGTTTCCTTGAAGAAATGGACTTAGAGGCCAGAACTGAATCAACATACACTTTTACATCCGACTCTGTGGAGGATTCTTCAGCAGCAGCCAGCGGGAGCCTGGACAGCGTATCCGCCACAACCAGCTGCTTCCCCGGCACATGCACTGCCTGAACATTGAACCTGAGCAGTCTCATTAAAAGTCTCTGGCATCTCAAGGGTGTTTTGTCGATGTCATAAGAATTGATAAGAGGGACTAGCGGTTTGTGGTCAGTTTCCAGACTAAATTTCTCCAAACCCACTAGATAACGCTGAAAGCGCTCACAGGCCCAAACTGCAGCCAGGCACTCTTTCTCAATTTGAGCGTATTTTGACTCCGCAGCCGTCAGTGTGCGGGAACAGTAGGCGATGGGCTGTAGTTTGTTGTCATTCAGCTGCAGAAGTGCAGCCCCCAACCCATAACTGCTTGCATCAGCACTAACCACAGTCTTTTTTGAAGGGTCGTAGAACCCCAGCACTGGGGCAGACCCCAGCAGGGACTTAGCATGCAGGAACGCTTTTTCTTGTGAGGGTCCCCAAACCCAGGCAACATCTTTCTTAAGCAACTCTGTGATAGGGTGCAAAACTGTAGATAAATCTGGAAGAAACTTGCCCACGTAATTTACAAGGCCCAATATCTGTCTCAGCTCATGTACATCAGAAGGGCTTTTCATCTGTTCAATAGCCCGAATTTTCTCGGGGTCCGGCTTGATGCCATCCCCGTTGATGATATGCCCAAAGTAGCATAATTCAGTTTTCCTAAAATGACATTTTTCTTTATTCAGCTTCAGCCCAGACTCTTTGATAGCCTGCAGCACACAACTCAAACGCTGATCATGCTCTTCCACTGTAGACCCATACACTAGAATGTCGTCCATGACGACTGCTGTGCCCACGTGGCCACTCAGGAGAGAACTCATTTCCCTCTGAAAGATCTCAGGAGCGGAGGATATCCCAAAGGGAAGTCTGCAGAAGCAGAACCGACCTACCGGAGTGATAAAGGTAGTCAGTTTGCGGCACTTTGGATCCAGGGGGATCTGCCAAAAGCCGCTAGAAGCGTCTAATGTGGAAAAGAACTTCGCCCCAGCCAACTTCGGGGCTATATCTTCCAATGTCGGCAGCACAAATCTCTCCCTCTTCACTGCCTCATTCAACCTTTTCAGGTCCACACAGATGCGCACCTTTCCGTTTTTCTTTGCAACTGGAACAATGGGGGCACACCAATCAGTTGCTTCAACAACCTCTTCAATAACCCCCATAGACTTCATGCGCATGAGCTCTTTCTCCACTTGAGGCATGAGCGGGAACGGAATTCTACGAGGAGTAGAAATACTGTACGGGACTGCGTCACTTTTAAGTGCTATACGGACAGGTTTGCAGCTCAGTAGGCCCAACTCGCCAAACATATCTTCAGAGATCTCATTCACTCTGGCCACGAGGCCCAAGTCACAGGCTGCTTTTCTGCTCAATAAACTGTTAACACACTGACCTCGGATCACATGCACCCACATTGTGAACTTCCTTTGTTTGTACTCACAGCTGGCAAGAAATTTCCCCACACAATCAATGCGGCCACCAGGACTATGAACATTTGTAGTAACCTTCGCCAGCTGGGGCTGTCGAGGCAGTTTCATAAATTCAGCAAAAGACATTACAGTGATATCTGCTCCTGTGTCAATCTTAAAATCAACTTTGGCTCCCATTACAGTAAAAGTAACTTTCCAATCTTCCTCTGAGCTTGTCCGTTCCACAACAGACCCCACAAAAGACACTTCCTGACCCTCCTGGTCACTGTCCACCTGCATCTCCTTAATGTATTCAGTTTTACACACCACTTCAAAATGGCCTATTCTGTTACATTTTCTGCATCTTTTATCTCTGGCCGGGCATATAGCACTCTGATCATGAGCCCGGTAGCACCGTGTGCATCAGCCATGTTGCGCCCATCCACTTCTAGGCCTTTCCAGTACTTTAGATCTACCGCTCACACTGTGCCTTTCACTAGTAATTTTCCTAGACTGTTGCACTTCATCCACAGTACTCTCAGACCTCAGATCAGCACTTTGCTTTTTCACCAGTTCACTCTGGCGGGCCATCCTAATAGCCCCGTCTAACGTTAAATCAGGCTCTAACTGCAGCTTCAGGGAGACTTCAGCATCTGCAATTCCAATAACTATTCTGTCTCTGATTTGCTCTTCTTTAGCAACACCAAACTCACAGAATTCAGCTAGTTCATACAGGCTGCGCACAAAAGACTCCACAGATTCTCCCACACGCTGATTACGTTTGTGAAAACAAGCTCTCTCATGAATCACATTTCTCTTGGGCACAAAGTGGGCACTGAGTTTATCCATAACTATATCAAAGTTAACTTCGTCCCCTTCTTGGAAAGTAAAAGCATTGAACACTGGCTCTACATCTTTCCCCATAGAATATAAAAGAGAATTAACTTGTACTTCACCACTCTCCTTGTTCAGTTTGGATGCAATCCTGAAGCGCTGAAACCGCTGACGCCATGTGGGCCAAGCTGCAGGCTGAGAAAAGTCAAAAGGCTCAGGTGGGGTAATCGTCATCATCAGAAACAGAAGCGTAGTCCAGAACTTCTGACACCATGTCATGAGATGCAGGACATATGCAGGACACAGCAATGATGGTACAACTCTATTTTATTACAGAGCATAGCAATACACATCCAGACAGGTTGATTGTACTAAACTAACTGCGACACAGACACCGGACCTAAGCCCCGCCCACATGCTAGTGACATCACATCCTGCTCTCATCACAGCTTATATTTTTTATTTATGTAAAGGAACTTTACACATTATTTGGGGGGCAATAGAAGATTTTTTGTAATATACATGTATTAGCAAAAATGCCTCTAATAAAAGCTATAGCTGTTTCAAAAGTGTATTTATGTATGCACCGTGCACCAGCATTTTAACCCCTTTGTGACCAGACCACTTTTCAATTTGTTGACCTTTTCTGCAGTGTTTGTGTTTAGCTGTAATTTTCCTCTTACTCATTTACTGTACCCACACATATTATATACCGTTTTTCTTGCCATTAAATAGACTTTCTAATGATACCATTATTTTCATCATATCTTATAATTTTACTATAAAATAATATATAAAATAGGATGAAAAAATTAAAAAAAACTAACTTTTTCTAACTTTGACCCCCAAAATCTGTTACACATCTACACGGCTACACCCACCAAAAAACACCCATCCTAAATAGTTTCTACATTTTGTCCTGAGTTTAGAATATCCCTTGACATGTATAGATTTTTTTTTAGTAGACAAACGAAAGTATTGATCTAGGCCCATTTTGGTATATTTCATGCCACCATTTCACCGCCAAATGCGATCAAATAAAAATAATGTGTTCACTTTTTCACAAACTTTGGGTTTCTCACTGAAATTATTTACAAACAGCTTGTGCAATTATGGCACAAATGGTTGTAAATGCTTCTCTGTGATCCACTTTGTTGAAAAATAGCAGAGATATATGGCTTTGGAATTGCTTTTTTGTAATTAGAAGGCCGCTAAATGCAGCTGCGCACCACACTTGTATTATGCCCAGCAGTGAAGAGGTTAATTAGGGAGCTTGTAGGGTTAATTTTAGCTTTAGTGTAGAGATCAGCCTCCCACCTGACACATCCTACCCCCTGATCCCTCCGAAACAGCTCTCTTCCCTCCCCCACCCCACAATTGCCCCCGCCTCTTAAAGGGACATTAAACCCAAAAAAATTTTTCATGATTCAGGTAGAGAATACAATTTTAAACAACATTCCAATTTACTTATATGATTTCATTTGCTTAATTCTTGTTGCAGAAATAGCAATGCACATGGATGAGCCAATCACACGAGACATCTATGTGCAGCCACCAATCTGTAGCTACTAAGCCTATCTAGATATGCTTTTTTAGCAAAGAATATAAAGAGAATGAAGCAAATTAAATAATAGAAGTAAATTAGAAAGTTGTTTAAAATGTCATGACCTTTCTAAATCATGAAAGACATGAAAGTCTGCCAGTACTAAAATTAAAGGATTTTTTCTTCTGTTAAGTGTGATCAGTCCACGGGTCATCATTACTTGTGGGATATTAACTGCTCCCCTACAGGAAGTGCAAGAGGATTCACCCAGCAGAGTTGCTATATAGCTCCTCCCCTCTACGTCACCTCCAGTCATTCTCTTGCACCCAACGACTAGATAGGATGTGTGAGAGGACTATGGTGATATATTTAGTTTTTATATCTTCAATCAAAAGTTTGTTATTTTATAATAGCACCGGAGTGTGTTATTCCTTCTCTGGTAGAATTTGAAGAAGAATCTACCTGAGTTTTTCTATGATTTTAGCCGGAGTAGTTAAGATCATATTGCTGTTTCTCGGCCATCTGAGGAGTGAGGTAAACTTCAGATCAGGGGACAGCAGGCAGATTAATCTGCAAAGAGGTATGTAGCAGTTTATTATTTTCTGACATGGAATTGATGAGAAAATCCTGCCATACCGTTATAATGTAAACTCAGCCTTGAATGCAGTAGATGTAGCTGATATCAGGCTGTCATGTATGTATATTTTACACTTCAGTTTTCTGGGAAATGGTACTTCTCTGGCTTTTAAACTGTATACATAGTCTTAACCTATTTTGCAGGGACTTGCAATAGGTTTTAAATGACAATTAATTATTGAGGTAAAATGTTTTTTTGCTGGCATGTAAAAACGTTTTTTTCTCTGAGGTACTGGGTGAAAAAATGTTTTGGGCACTTTTTTTCCACTTGGCAATAGTTTTGATTTAAATTAGAGCAGTTCACTGATCTCTCTCACTGTTATGTGTGTGGGGGAGGGGCCATTTTGGTGCTTTCACTATGCATCAGAAAAACTCAGTCAGAGGTTCATTTTCTTCCTGCACATTACAAGATATGGCTACTGTTATGACTGAAGTTTTGGCTAAACTACCAGAACTAAGAGGTAAACGTGATCACTCTGGGATGAGAACAGAGTGCGCTGATAATGCAAGGGCCATGTCTGATACTGCGTCACAGTTTGCAGAACATGAAGACGGAGAGCTTCATTCTGTGGGTGACGGTTCTGATCCAAATAAACTGGACTCAGACATTTCAAATTTTAAATTTAAGCTTGAGAACCTCCGTGTGTTACTAGGGGAGGTATTAGCGGCTCTGAATGATTGTAACACAGTTGCAATCCCAGAAAAAATGTGTAGGTTGGATAAATATTTTGCGGTACCGACGAGTACTGACGTTTTTCCTATACCTAAGAGACTTACTGACATTGTTACTAAGGAGTGGGATAGACCCGGTGTGCCTTTCTCACCCCCTCCTATATTCAGAAAAATGTTTCCAATAGACGCCGCCACACGGGACTTATGGCAAATGGTCCCTAAGGTGGAGGGAGCAGTTTCTACTTTAGCTAAGCGTACCACTATCCCAGTGGAGGATAGCTGTGCTTTTTCAGATCCAATGGATAAAAAATTAGAGGGTTACCTTAAGAAAATGTTTGTTCAACAAGGGTTTATATTGCAACCTCTTGCATGTATTGCGCCTGTCACGGCTGCAGCAGCATTTTGGTTTGAGTCTCTGGAAGAGACACTTCAATCATCCACACTAGATGACATCACACACAAACTTAAATTCCTTAAGTTAGCTAATTCATTTATTTCAGATGCCGTAGTACATTTAACTAAACTTGCGGCTAAAAATTCAGGATTCGCCATTCAGGCACGCAGAGCTCTGTGGCTAAAATCCTGGTCAGCTGATGTTACGTCTAAATCTAAATTGCTTAATATTCCTTTCAAAGGGCAGACCTTATTCGGGCCCGGCTTGAAAGAGATTATTGATGACATTACAGGAGGTAAAGGTCATGCCCTGCCTCAGGACAAGGCCAAAGCCAAGGCTAGACAGTCCAATTTTCGTTTGGAGTAAGGTTAGGATTCCTAGGATATTGTCTTTTCTACAAGAAGGTTTAGAAAAGGGGTTATCCGCTAGTTCCTTAAAGGGACAGATCTCAGCTCTGTCCATTCTGTTACACAAGCGTCTGTCAGAAGTTCCAGACGTTCAGGCTTTTTGTCAGGCTTTGGCCAGGATTAAACCTGTGTTTAAAGCTGTGGCTCCACCATGGAGTTTAAACCTTGTTCTTAACGTTTTACAGGGTGTTCCGTTTGAACCCCTTCATTCCATTGATATAAAGTTGTTATCTTGGAAAGTTCTATTTTTAATGGCTATTTCCTCGGCTCGAAGAGTCTCTGAGTTATCAGCCTTACATTGTGATTCTCCTTATTTGATTTTTCACTCGGATAAGGTAGTTCTGCGTACTAAGCCTGGGTTCTTACCTAAGGTAGTCACTAACAGGAATATCAATCAGGAGATTGTTGTTCCATCCTTGTGCCCAAATCCTTCTTCGAGGAAGGAACGTCTTTTGCACAATCTGGATGTAGTTTGTGCCCTTAAATTTTATTTACAGGCAACTAAAGATTTTCGACAAACGTCTTCCCTGTTTGTCGTTTACTCTGGTCAGAGGAGAGGTCAAAAAGCTTCTGCTACCTCTCTCTCTTTTTGGCTTCGTAGCATAATTCGTTTAGCTTATGAGACTGCTGGACAGCAGCCTCCTGAAAGAATTACAGCTCATTCCACTAGAGCTGTGGCTTCCACTTGGGCCTTTAAGAATGAGGCCTCTGTTGAACAGATTTGCAAGGCTGCAACTTGGTCTTCGCTTCATACTTTTTCCAAATTTTACAAATTTGACACTTTTGCTTCCTCGGAGGCTATTTTTGGGAGAAAGGTTCTTCAGGCAGTGGTTCCTTCTGTATAAAGAGCCTGCCTATCCCTCCCGTCATCCGTGTACTTTTGCTTTGGTATTGGTATCCCACAAGTAATGATGACCCGTGGACTGATCACACTTAACAGAAGAAAACATAATTTATGCTTACCTGATAAATTCCTTTCTTCTGTAGTGTGATCAGTCCACGGCCCGCCCTGTTTTTTAAGGCAGGTAAATATTTTTTAAATTATACTCCAGTCACCACTACACCCTTGGCTTCTCCTTTCTCGTTGGTCCTTGGTCGAATGACTGGAGGTGACGTAGAGGGGAGGAGCTATATAGCAACTCTGCTGGGTGAATCCTCTTGCACTTCCTGTAGGGGAGCAGTTAATATCCCACAAGTAATGATGACCCGTGGACTGATCACACTACAGAAGAAAGGAATTTATCAGGTAAGCATAAATTATGTTTTTATTTATTTATTTTTAAAAAGATATATTCTGCTTTGTAGGATCCCCCCTTAGCCCCCAACCTTCCTGATCCCCCCCAAACAGCTCTCTAACACTCCCACCTCTACCTTATTGTCCACCATCTTGGGTACTGGCAGCTGTTTGCCAGTACCCATTTTGCCATAAAATTAGCTTTTGTTAATATAAAAGTAAAAAAAACAATTTTTCTGTAGTGTAGCTGCCCCCCTCAATAACCTATCTCCCACCCCCTCCCAGATCCCTTAGATAAAATTTTACCCCCTCCTCTCTCCCTCCTTCCCTTAACAAATTGTTCCATAGTGTAGCGTTCCCACCCGCTCCCGCCCCCGTGCCCGCCTCCGGTCCCGTGGCTCTCTCTGCATAGGATGCTTTAAAAAGGTATTACAGTGATGCCTCAATATCGAGGCATCACTGCAATATTCTGGAAGCAGCTGGAAGCGATCACGAACGCTTTCAGAGCTTCAAATCCCAGACGTGTCTGACACGTCCCTGGTCGTTAAGAGGTTAAACACAACCCTTGCTCAGTGATCCTAAGGCGCTAGTACCATCTGGTAATGACTCAATTTGTTAATTGCTGACATGATGCAAGCCCCACTGGTGCTCAGAGCAGCTGCAATATTTAAAATTCTGGTGCACGTGCAGAGACAATACATGTATAATGCAAATATGTTTCTATTCAAAGCTTTGACCGGAATATCCCTTTAAAGGGACACTGAACCCAAATGTTTTCTTTCGTGATTCAGATAGAGCATGCAATTTTAAGCAACTTTCTAATTTACTCATATTATCTTCATTCTCTTGGTATCTTTATTTGAAATGCAAGAATGTAAGTTTAGATGCTGGCCTATTTTTGGTGAAGAACCTGGGTTGTTCTTGCTGATTGGTGGATAAATTCTGGTTAATAAAGGTTCTAAACCAAAAATAGCTTAGATGCCTTCTTTTTCAAATAAAGATAGCAAGAGAACGAAGAAAAATTGATAATAGGTGTAAATAAGAAAGTTGCTTAAAATTGCATATCTGAATCACAGAGGAAAAAAAATTGGGTTCAGTGTCCCTTTGAAGAGACATACACATATATCACTATGGTATGGGGCAAAAAACAGACTAATTGCACACATGACTTATTACAGTGGCAGCTGGTGAATTTTTAAGATGGTGGTGCACAAGACCCCGCCCCTTTGAGAAAGCCACGCCTATTTGAGAAAGCCACGCCCATTTGAACCAGCAGTGTTTTTGGTCGTTGTCTTGTTGAAATATCCAGACCCGGCGTAACTTCAACTTTGTGACTGATTCCTCAACATTATTCTCAGTTTGTAGGACACAGTACGCCCCTGTATGAAAAGCAGCAGTGAATTGCACTTCCCCAGTTCCACCCAGGACATGCCTTACTCCACACATAACACACCCAAGATGCACTACCATAACCCCACAACTTTAGCTAAGGACCCATCCATAAAACACTAGTGATCCAGCTCATAAGTCTAATGTTAATCTTAGTTACTGGGTTTCAGAGTAAAATATTATTGTATTTAATTAGCACGCATTACAAATTTTTTGATTGACATGCCTGGCTGACATATGTATTTAGTACTTATGTACTAAATACATATGTCAGCCAGGAGGCATGTCAATCAAAAAACAAGGAGTCTTTTAGAATCAATGTAGGGAGAGAAGAAAAGGAATTATTAAAAGGGTAGAAAAATGTACAAAGGTTACTGCTAAATCTAACACAAAGTATATAATATAATCTATTCTATTTAATAAATTAATCTCTAGTAAAACATAAAATGACTTTGCAAAATGGATAATTGAAATTAAAAACGTGGTTCCCCATAAAAAAACATTACCATAGTCCCCATTTAAGTGATTGTTGCTTTGTTTTTATTTATAAATGTATTTAAATTTTATTCAGAGTAGCAGTAGCAATTTTTTTTGGAAAACATCCCTGTAGGCTCTTTAGGACTACACAAGGTCATGGTCATAGGAATAGGTGAAAGGGACAGAGAAAAAGCTCCTCTAGGGCAGGGCTAGACAACCAGGACAGAGAAGAAATTTCTAAAGCTCTAAGTCAGTACTACTACATATATTCCCTGACGGACATGAATACAATGGAGGTGTAATTGAAAGTGTGACACTACTTGTCATCTGATCTTTTTTCTTGAGACTGCCAACCTTCATATATGATGCAGGAATATGATGCACTTAGTGTCAACAAATACTATAAAATACTATTCCTGGCCCTGCATCATATATGGGCACTGGCAGTCTCAAGAGAAAAGATCAGATGATACAAGGACACTGGCTCCTAAATTATTTAAAGGTCTATTCACATTAATCAGGGTTTTTTTGTTTCCCTTGATCTTTGCCTTTTAGTGAATGGTATAGGAAATTAAATAGCATAGCCCATAGGACATGTAAACTAATAGGGTTATTTTTCCATCCCTGTTATATACAATTCATGGGGAAAATATACTAGTCAGGAAAGAAAAAGTTATAAATCCACCCAATGATAAAAATAGGGGAAAAGCTTTCTCATTCTCCTATATGCACTGCACATAACACGCATCTCTATACAGACACAGCTCATCACTTCTATGGTGTCTATTTACAGTAGCAAGCGATTGCTCATTAGAGTAAGTCTGAGTAACAGGATTTCAGGATGGTTCTCTCACTAGGGGCGCGATCCGATATACGGCGTAGTTTGCGGCGCAAGCGAGGGAACCCGCGTCGCCTGCAGTTTCAGCTCGCAACTCGAGCTATCCAATATACGGCGCCGTCAGATGCTAACGTGCCGTAAATCGGATAAACCAGCGATGTCCAGAAATCTGTGCAAGTACAAATTTCTGGCGTCGCCAGTGACTTGCGCCACGTTAGAAACTGCCGGCGCCTACAAAACCTGACTAAAGTATGAAATCACCCGCACTGTCTAACACGCCTCCTAAACATAGCCCGACACGTCTAACCCTCTATCCGCTATCCCCCTTCACTAGCCTAACAATAAAAAATGTATTAACCCCTAAACCGCCGCTCCCAAACCCCGCCGCAACCTAATAAAGTTATTAACCACTAAACCGCCGCTCCCGGACCCCCCGCCAGCTATATTAAATCTATAACCCCTTAAAGTGAGCCCCTAACACCGCCGCCATCTACCTTACCTACCCCCTAAAGTGAGCCCCTACCCCGCCGCCATCTATTTTAAAATTATTAACTATCCCTACCACTAAACCTAAGTCTAACCCTACAAATAGCCCTGAAAAGGGCTTTTTGCGTGGCATTACCCCAAAGTAAACTGCTCTTTTGCCAGCCCTTAAAAGGGCTTTTTGCGGGGCATGCCCCAAAGAAAACTGCTCTTTTACCAGCCCTTAAAAGGGCTTTTGGCGGGGCTTTGTCACAAAGTAATCAGCTCTTTTGCCTACAATCTAAATCCCCCTACACAGCTGCCACCTATAATAAATGTATTAACCCCTAATCTAATCCCCATACACCGCCGCCAGCTATATTAAACACATTAACCCCTAATCTAATCCCCCTACACCGCCGCCAGCTATATTAACTATATTAACCCGAATTATATTAGGGTTAATATAGTTAATATAATTATTATATTATATATATTAACTATATTAACCCTAATTATATTAGGGTTAATATAGTTAATATCGTTATTATATTATATATATATTAAGTATAATAACCCTATCTAACTCTAACATCCCTAACTAAACTCTTATTAAAATAAATCTAATATTAATATTATTAATTAAAATATTCCTATTTAAATCTAAATACTTACCTATAAAATAAACCCTAAGATAGCTACAATGTAATTAATAATTTCATTGTAGCTATTTTAGGGTTTATATTTATTTTACAGGTAACTTGGTATTTATTTTAACTAGGTACAATAGCTATTAAATAGTTAATAACTATTTAATAGCTACCTAGTAAAAATAATAACCAATTTACCTGTAAAATAAATCCTAACCTAAGTTACAAATACACCTACACTATCAATAAATTAAATAAACTACAAATATCTAAACTAAAATACAATTAAATACACTAAACTAAATTACAAAAAAACCCCCCACTAAATTACAAAAAATAAAAAAAAATATTACAAGATTTTTAAGCTAATTACACCTATTCTAAGCCCCCTAATAAAATAATAAACCCCCAAAATAAAAAAATACCCTACCCTATTCTAAATTAAACAAGTTCAAAGATCTTTTACCTTACCAGCCCTTAAAAGGGCCTTTTGCGGGGCATGCCCCAAAGAAAACTGCTCTTTTGCCTGAAAAAAAACACAATACCACCCCCCAACATTACAACCCACCACCCACATACCCCTAATCTAACCCAAACCCCCCTTAAATAAACCTAACACTAACCCCCTGAAGATCTCCCTACCTTGTCTTCACCCAACCAGGCCGAACTCCTCATCCGATCCGGGCGATGTCTATCCAAGCGGCAAAGAAGAAGTCTTCATCCCGGCGATGTCTTTCTCCAAGCGGCAAAGAAGAATTCTTCATCCCGGCGATGTCTTTCTCCAAGCGGCAGCAAAGTCTTCTTCCATCCGGCAGCATCTTCCATCAAGCGGCATCTTCAATCTTCTTTCTTTGCTCCTCCGATGCGGAGCATCCATCCCGGCCGACGACTGAACGACGAATGAGGTACCTTTAAATGACATCATCCAAGATGGCGTCCGTCGAATTCCGATTGGCTGATAGGATTCTATCAGCCAATCGGAATTAAGGTAGAAAAATCTGATTGGCTGATTGAATCAGCCAATCAGATTCAAGTTCAATCCGATTGGCTGAACCAATCAGCCAATCGGATTGAACTTGAATCTGATTGGCTGATTCAATCAGCCAATCAGATTTTTCTACCCTAATTCCAATTGGCTGATAGAATCCTATCAGCCAATCGGAATTCGACGGACGCCATCTTGGATGACGTCATTTAAAGGTACCTCATTCGTCGTTCAGTCGTCGGCCGGGATGGATGCTCCGCATCGGAGGAGCGAAGAAAGAAGATTGAAGATGCCGATTGATGGAAGATGCTGCCGGATGGAAGAAGACTTTGCTGCCGCTTGGAGAAAGACATCGCCGGGATGAAGAATTCTTCTTTGCTGCTTGGAGAAAGACATCGCCGGGATGAAGAATTCTTCTTTGCCGCTTGGAGAAAGACATCGCCGGGATGAAGACTTCTTCTTTGCCGCTTGGATAGACATCGCCCGGATCGGATGAGGAGTTCGGCCTGGTTGGGTGAAGATAAGGTAGGGAGATCTTCAGGGGGGTAGTGTTAGGTTTATTTAAGGGGGGTTTGGGTTAGATTAGGGGTATGTGGGTGGTGGGTTGTAATGTTGGGGGGTGGTATTGTGTTTTTTTTTTCAGGCAAAAGAGCAGTTTTCTTTGGGGCATGCCCCGCAAAAGGCCCTTTTAAGGGCTGGTAAGGTAAAAGAGCTTTGAACTTGTTTAATTTAGAATAGGGTAGGGCATTTTATTATTTTGGGGGTTTATTATTTTATTAGGGGGCTTAGAATAGGTGTAATTAGCTTAAAAATCTTGTAATTTTATTTTATTTTTTGTAATTTAGTGTTTGGGTTTTTTTGTAATTTAGTTTAGTGTATTTAATTGTATTTTAGTTTAGATATTTGTAGTTTATTTAATTTATTGATAGTGTAGGTGTATTTGTAACTTAGGTTAGGATTTATTTTACAGGTAATTGGGTAATTATTTTAACTAGGTAGCTATTAAATAGTTAATAACTATTTAATAGCTATTATACCTAGTTAAAATAATTAACAATTTACCTGTAAAATAAATATAAACCCTAACATAGCTACAATGTAATTATTAATTATATTGTAGCTATCTTAGGGTTTATTTTATAGGTAAGTATTTAGATTTAAATAGGAATATTTTAGTTTATAATATGAATTAGATTTATTTAATAAGAATTTAGTTAGGGGTGTTAGGGTTAGATAGAGTTAATATAGTTAATATAACTATAACTAATAATGTAACTATATTAACTATATTAACCCTAATATAATTAGGGTTAATATAGTTAATATATATAATGTAATAACTATATTAACTATAATATACTTAGGGTTAATATAGATAATATAGCTGGCGGCGGGGTAGGTAGATTAAATTAGGGGTTAATAATTTTAATATAGATGGCGGCGGTGTAAGGGGCTTACATTAGGGGTTAATACTATTAATATAGGTGGCGGCGGTGTAGGGAGGGCAGGTTATAGGGCAAAAGAGCTGTTTACTTTGGGGCAAAGCCCTGCAAAAGGCCCTTTTAAGGGCTGGTTATAGAGCTTATTATTTTAGGGATATTAGATTAGGGGTTAATAATATTAATATAGCTGGCGGCGGTATAGGGGTATTAGATTCGGGGTTAATAATTTTTATATAGGTGGCGGCGGTGTAAGGCGTCAGATTAGGGGATAGATAAGGTAGATGGCGGCGGTGTATGGGGTTCACATTAGGGGATAGATAAGGTAGATGGCGGCGGTTTTAGGGGCTCACATTAGGGGATAGATCAGTTAGATGGTGGCGGTTTAAGGGGCTCACAGTAGGGGGTTAGTTTATGTAGATGGCGGCGGGGGCTGGGAGCGGCGGTTTAGGGGTTAATAACTTTATTAGGGATTGCGGCGGGGGATCGCGGTTGACAGGTAGATAGACATTGCGCATGCGTTAGGTGTTAGGTTTTATTTAGCAGATCGCGGTTGACAGCTAGATAGACATTGCGCTTGCGTTAGGTGTTAGGTTTATTTTGCAGGTAGTTTAGGGAGTTACGGGGCTCCAATAGTCAGCGTAAGGCTTCTTACGGCTGCTTTTTGTGGCGAGGTGAAAATGGAGTAAGATTTCTCCATTTTCGCCACGTAAGTCCTTACGCTGTATATTGGATACCAAACTGCGCTGGTTTGGTATACCTGTCTATGGCCCAAAAAACTACGGGCGACGGCAGAAATATACGCGTGTAACTTCTAAGTTATGCCGTATATAGGATACCAAACCAGCGCAAATATTGGCGTCGCCAGCTTTTGCGGGCGACGATTTATATCGGATCGGGCCCTAGATCGCTCTCGTATTTGGAAATAGACATCAATTCCATGTGACTATATTTATGCTAGTAATAACATTACCTCTCTTTTTCCAACTACGTGTCTCAATATTTCCCGTACACACCGTTTGCTGGAGGCTGCCATGCTGTTCTTCCCTTACAACATGGTCTGCACTTCCTCAGTTGGGCCCTCCTGTGGGAGGGACCTTCTGGGCCCGGTCGCAATGGCGACCTTTGCATTACATCACCGCGTTAGTTAGTTAGTTCCGCCCTGAAGCCCATGATGCTCCTCCTCCGGCTCCCACACACACATAGCTCTTAGTGTGTGAGTGTCACGTGACAGCTGGCTCTCGCACACTAAGAGCTGTGCGGTTAGGAAAGCTATGGGCTGGCCTGTAGGTGGCGCTGCAGTCAATGCAGTTTTAAAGTGGAAAGAGCTTTTGCCTATACTTCTATCTATCTCACTGCACAGCATGTGCGATAGATAGAAGTATTAGGCAAAAGCCCATTCCACTTTAGCCTAAAGAATTAAAAACTGAAATTTTAATGTTTTTATGTCAAAACTGCAGTGGAGCCTGGAGGATTTTTGTATTTAGTCAGCAAATAAAGTTTAAAAATGTAATTAGTTTTTTTTCTCACTCTTTTTTTTTTTTTTTATTCATCAGGGGTCAGGGGGTTCATGTGCTCAAGTGCTCCTATAGAGGAGCCTCCACTGACTTATTAGCATCACTACACACTATTAAAAGGTATTAATCAACATACAGGCCCTTCAACCTATAACATAATCAGTACCTCCCACACATCACCATTTTGTTTGCTATTGTGAACATTTGATTTTTTTGGATTAGGAAATCAGGAGATTAATGATGCAGGTAATGGTTTGTGTTGTTTTTGGGAGATAACAATTTCTAATTTTAGGGTATTAACAGCAGAAGTATTTTGAGAATGTGAATGCTTGAAATATCAGACTATTTGTCTAAATTATGAAAGTTTCATAATGACTGAAGAGAGGGTATCAGATAAGATCAAATTATAGCAGGGGGATATAACTTTGTATGAATCATCAGCGCTTTTTCATCCTTGCCATGGAGTTTTGACTAACCAAAAAAGCAGCTGTATAACAAGTAAAAGCAAATGTACGACTGCTTTATATTGCTATTAGAACAAATGGTTTATGGGACTGTTGCATATAATTGTGTCATAGGACAGGCCACTATTCTAATATAACGTCTTCCATAAAAAAATTAGCTGCCACTATTACTCACGAGCTAGCCAACCAGACAGTAAAACACGTGTAAACACAGATTGTAATTTAAAATGCATAGAATAACTTTGCAATATACTTTATTTATTTTGCCCCTTTTCCTGTAATTTAAAGACCACTAAATACAGAAGAATTAAATAAATGACAAATACACAATAAAAAATAAAATACAATACAAAACTTTGAATTTGAAATAAGCAGTACAATATTTTCTGGCATATGTCAAAGCTAATCCAATCCCCCCCTATATCATGTGACAGCCACCAGCCAATCACAAAATGCATATACATATATTGTGTGCACTTTTTTACTTGCTCAGTAGGAGCTGGAGCCTCAGAAAGTGTGCATATAAAAATAATGTGCACGTTTTGATAATAAAAGTATATTGCTCTGAATTATGAAAAATTGGTTCCTCCAAATATTGAAAATTGTGGGTTTAGTTTAACCACTAAAAAACAATTGCAGTAAACATGGTGTTAATCTGTTCTAATATTGTTCATACTCTGCTGATACATTATTGGAAGACTGCAAAAAAATGTAATTAAAAGATGCCTACTGGCCCTTTAAAAGTGACAGCCCCCTATGCTGTTGCACTGCATGAGATCTAGCCATGTTAATTTTCATTAGCAACGTTCCCCTATGTATAATTCAGGAAGATTAGGAGCAAAAAAAATACCCAGAAACATAAGATTGTTTGATGAATTACAGTTTACCAATATAGCCCGAATATTCTTGGCATGAACATTATTTCTAAACTTCCATTATATACTTCATCACTACAGAATTTAGAAGATAAATCAACCTTTGTCATGTGTATTATTGCATATCCCTCGGGCCTTAAAGGGTATTTTGTAAAACTGTACCAAAAAAAAGATTACAGTAAAGATGATCGTTTAGCGTCCTGCCAAAACAGGAACAAAATGTAAAAGCAGCATTTATCATAATGTTACAACACAAAACTACTAGTCATAATTTGGCAGAATTTGTGTTTAACAGACTGATCCAAATTATACATTTCTATCCAGTATTCTTTGTGTACAGGAGGAGATGCCTAGATTAAAATGGCTAAAAAATAAATCTGCTGACCCACAGGAATATTGTATTTTTTTTTTTTTTTTTAATATATCATTTTTATTAGGAAAAACAAGAACAAAACGCACAGAGGTTACAGAATAACAATGTATAGGTTACAGTTAGTAAGCAAGATTACAGTGGATAACATTAGCAGGAGCGATCACAATCACAAAGAGCACTGTCCTCTGATACATATCGACATTTCTGCCAGTTATTGACCTATGAGTGAGTATAAGAATTACCCCTGTGCGTGTCTATCATTCCCAAACATTTTAATTATTTTAAACCAAAACATTCCTAAATACACTAACTCACTAACTAAAAGAAAACCTGAACTACTGCTAAGCCATCTAGGAGCCCCATTGTGGGGCCAGTTGGGGTCGAGGCCTGGCAGAGGGGAAAAAAAAAAAAAGGAGGGGAGGGGAGGGGGGGAAAGAGGGGGGGAAGGGGAAAAAAGGTAGGAGGGGAAAAGGGACAAGAGCAGGGCGGTTAGGGATGAAATGAGGATATGTGTGAGGCATACTATAGGGTCTAGTGCTAGTACATTAACGATCTTCCTGAAACAGGTGGGCCCAGTCACCCCTTAAAGTGCTTTCCATGAAAGTCACAGAGTCTTTAAATGGCCTGAGAATGAGCCTCTGTATTTCCAGTTCAAAGGTGAGGATTAATCTGCGCCACTTGCGTAAGAATAGGTTCAATCTGTTCTGCACATCTATCCTGACGTCCATTTGTTCAATGAATAATTGGGATTGTAAAAGGTTCTTAAAACCTTTAAATGAGGGGCCTACCCTTTTTATCCAGTGTTTCAATATGTGTTTTCTAGCCACGAGCATGATTAAGCTCAGTACCGAGTCATGCTGCCTGTGCCGGTCATCCCAGCACAGGAATATGACAGTTTCAGGTCGTATTTCAAGCTGTATCTGAAGTTTTTGTTTCAGCCAAAATTGGATTTTACCCCAATATTGCCTGATCGGAGGGCAGTCCCATACAAAATGGAGGAGACTAGGATTATCTAGTGCGCATTTAGAGCATTTATTTATGTGGGTAGGGATCCATTTGGCCATGACTCTAGGCGTGAAGTATGCCCTATGTAAGAAGCGTACTTGTGATTCTCTAAACATGGCTGATAAGGTTGCTTTCCTAGTTTTTTCCATACTGTTCTTTATCTCCACCCACGTGATCTCCCCCAATCCCTCTCTGACCCAACCTGCCTGTATAGATGGTTGGAGATTTGGGAGGTGATGTTGCAATAGGATTTGATAGATTTCTGAAAGAGAGAACCTGCCCATGGCATATAGTGACTGAGTGAGACGGAAAGGGGATCCTTCCCAAAAATCTGCCGTGTCTCTGACCAGTGCCCCAGCATAGTGACGTATCTGGAGGAATGCATAGAAGTGAGTTCTTGGTAAGCCATAGTCCCTCTGTAAGGCCCCAAATGTCTTGATAGTTTTTGTTAGCGGATCAAACAGGTGTTTGAGTGACTTTATTCCTTTCACCTCCCAAACCTTGAAAGGCAAGGTATCAGACCCTGTCGGAAAATCTGGGTTTCCCCTGATAGGGAGATAAAGCGAAGCGTGGCAGGTTTTGCCTAGATATTTGTGGGCGAGGTGCCAGGCCTTCAAGGGGTCCCTGAATAGAGCGCTGAGACCCAGATTCTTCAAGGCCTTCGTGTTTGCAATATGCGGAAGGTAAGCCAGAGAGATGTCCCCTAGCACTGCCTGCTCCAAATCTAGGCGACAAAAGTGATGGGTGCCTACCTGCCAATCCACTACCAGACGGATCAGAGCGGCCCAGTTGTAGAGCCGAAAATCAGGGAGTGCTAAGCCTCCATTAAGGAACGTCATATTAAGTTTTTCCCTCGAGATCCGTGATTTTTTCCCCTGCCAGATGAACTCTTGTGCTGCAGAGTTGAGGAGCTTGAGATCCGATTTGCTCAAGAGCAGGGGCAGCATGAGAAGTGGGTATAGAACACGGGGGAGTACCACCATTTTAAGTAAGGCAATTCTTCCCGTTAATGACAGTGGTAGAGATTTCCAACTGTTCATTTGAGCTTGTAGTTTAGCACATATGGGGGTTAGGTTGTCAGCATATAATCTATTAGGGTTGGCTGAAATCTTAATACCGAGATAGGTAATATTATGCTTGGCCACCGTGAAGGGATAATTCACCTCAGAGGCTGTTTTTCTATTTAGCCAAAGGATCTCCGACTTTTGTACATTTATTCTATAACCTGAGAATAGGCCCAAATTCTTGAGATCATTCATGAAATATTAGGCAGGTGCCTTTGAGAGTCCTGCACAAAGAGAAGCATATCATCAGCGTATAGTGCCAAATGCTGTGGAGTTCCTGCTATATCAATACCCGGAAAGACCTGTCGCAGTTTAATGTCCAGGGGTTCTAACGCTATATTAAAGAGCAGGGGCGACAAGGGACACCCCTGTCTTGTGCCCCTGTACAGTTGGAAATCAGGCGAGAAAACGTTGTTCACAATCACATTAGCTGTGGGCGAGTGATAAAGATTTTTGATAAGAGTGAGAAAGGGGCCAGAGAAGTTAGCTTGTGACATGGTGTAGAGAAGGTGGTCCCATTCCACACGATCGAAGGCCTTCCCTGCGTCAAGCGACAGCAGGAAGGCCTCCGAGTCATCTGTCCCCGCACGGCACCTTGAGCCAGACCAGAAGAATTGAGCTATCTGTAGGACCCTGCGTACATTTACTACTGAAGAGCGTGCATGCATGAAGCACGTCTGATCTTCATGACTGATAGTGGGTAGGATGAATTTAAGTCTCTCGGCGAACAATTTAGTGAGGATCTTATAGTCTGTGTTTAGCAGGGAAATCGGCCTATAAGACTCAGGCAACAGGCAGTCCTTACCTTCTTTATGAATCAAAGTAATGGAGGCCGATAAAAATTCTGGGGAGGGTGTCGACTCCTCTCTAAGATAGATAGAAAGTAGATCCACGAGAGAGGGGGTAACCTGTGACTTGAGTAATCAATAAAATTCGATAGGCAATCCGTCAGGGCCAGGTGCCTTACCCAAAGACATGGCCATGATGGTTCTCTCAACATCCTCCCTCTCTATCGGAGCATTCAATTTGTTCAGTTGCTCCTCTGAAATTTTTGGGAGCATAACAGATTCCCAGAATTTGTCTCTCACTTCATTTCCCGAGGGGAGCTCACTTGCGTAAAGGGTAGAGTAGTAGGAAGCAAAAGCTTCCGCTATTTGGTTGGAGTCTCTAACCACCCTGCCACCCGATTTTAGAGCAGCAATGTGCCTGGAGGAGCCATTGAGCTTCACTAGGGTAGCCAATAGCTTCCCGGATTTATCCCCATAACGATAATATTTACCACGAGTCCGAAGGAGAGCCTGCGAGGCCTGATGCGCCAGAAGCGCATCATATTCTGTTTTGATACCAACATATTTACGGTAGGAGTCGTTGGAAGGGGTAGAGCAATACTCGCGGTAGGCCTCTGCAAGGTTACTTCTTAAGTTAACGACCTTTTCTAAACATTGTTTCTTTCTCCGAGCTAGATAAGCGATAATATCACCGGAAAGCACCGCTTTAGCTGCAGTCCAGAAAAGTTCTGGAGTATGTATGTGTTGGATATTATTTGCCTTATAATCATCCCAGCAATGCGTTAAGTAGGCTTGGAATTCCTGAGATGTTACAAGATATCTTGGGAAGCGCAGAGTGCGCCTGTTACCAACCCTGGGAGTCACATCAAGAAAAAGTGCTATGGGGGCATGGTCTGAGACAATAACCTCACCAATTCTTGTATCGATGACTCGGGTGATCAGAGAGTTTGAGATCATGAAGAGATTGATGCGTGACATAGAGGGCGTAGCTCGGGATACGCAGGTATAATCTCTACCATCTGGGTTAAGCTGTCGCCAGATATCTGAGACATCAAGGGAGGTGGATAAGCCCCCAAACACATCTCTCTCAAATTTATCTGATACCCTAGGCAGGTTTCTCTCCGTGCATCTGTTGGGATATTTAAGCCTATCACAGTGAGGATTTGGGGCCAGATTGAAATCCCCCCCTAGAATGATATGGGTACCCAGAAAGGGTGTGAGTGTAGTCAGTATGGAGTCCCAGAATTTCCTATCCTTTTGATTTGGGGCATAAATGTTGCATAACGTGTAAGTGTTGTCTGAAGTGCGAATCTTTACGACAATGTATCTACCTTCAGGGTCTTTAAGTATTTCTAGGACCTCATAATCCAATTGCTTACCAAAAAGTATGGCCACCCCTCTACTAGCTGACTTGTATGAGGCATACTCTACTCTACCCACCCAGTCAGTCCGTAGTTTACTGTGCTCCAAATCCGAGAGATATGTCTCTTGTAGAAACACAATCTCCGCTCTTTTTTTCCTGAGGTGGGTCAGGATCGATTTTCTCTTGATGGGGGAATGAATTCCCCCTATGTTCCTAGAGTACAGATTAAATGTTCTCTAATATTAATGATCTTGAAGAAAAGGCTACATGGGTGGCAAAGGGGCTGTATAATGTATGCGGCATAGTAAGTGAGAGGGAGGGACATCAGAGAAAGAATAAGAGCGGAAATAGTGGGGGGGAGGGGGGGGGAAACGGAAAGAGAGAGGGGGGAAGAGGAGAGAGAAAAAAAAAAAGGGGGGGGGGGAGGGAGTTCACACCTCTTACTTTGGTGACCTCCCATGGTGTGTGTCAAGGCTCCCGCTTCAGCCTCACAGCGCACCATGCCCTCGCCAGGCCTTGCCAAACGGAAATTCTCAGTTATTGTGCCATAGCTGCTACGCTGTAAACAAAAGTACAGGTTTGTCACGGAAATCCATTTTAACACATCTTTCAAACCATAACCAATAAGAGGTAGCGTGTTGTGACAAGGACATTTACCTTCAGATTTACGCATATATAGCAGTAGTACAAACAAGGCAACTCTAACAAAAGACTCAAAACAGTTCTCGTAGAACAGTAACAGAAGCGGAGCAGGGAAGCTCCAATGTACCATTGGATTCCATCGTAAAACATTTTTTTCAACAGAGTTAAAAGTAAGTAATACATTGAGACATATAAAGTGTTCTTTATACTGGAATCCAAATGGAAGTGGTATCCAAGAGATAATTATAACAAAAAATTCAAAACATTTCATGCAAAACTGTGTAAGGGGAGAACGCCTTAGTTGACCCTCACTACTTCTCGTCTGGGGTCTAAACTGTATTCCACCCTCCCGTATCCCACTAAGGGGGCCAGGGCTTGGGATCCCAGCCAGATCAAGGGGTTTCCCTAAGGTGAGCCTCAATAGAAAAGTAATCAACTGGGACAGTGCAATTACCACTCCAGCCATAGTGTTAAATTGTTGATGATATAATTAAATACAAGGATTTAAATAAGCTAAATATGGATCTGCCAGACCCACTCAGCCCTCACCTTCCCTCATCTGTCTTAGTGGGTTACGCGTGGGACTGCGTATAGGGGGCTCATAGTTATCAAGGAACTCCTGGGCAGCCGCTGGGGAGTCAAAGAATCTAGGGCCCCTGGGGGTGACCAGTTTGAGTCTGGCAGGGTACAGAAGATAAGCCTGTCTGCCCTCCTTATGGAGCCGAGAGCAGAGGGGTGAGAACTCCCTGCGGCATCTCATGAGGTCCGCAGAGTAATCCTGAAACAGCAACAACCTCGCATTCTCAAACACCAGCTCGTGTAATTTCCTGTAAGCTCTCAGGACGGCCGTTTTGGTCTGAAAATGCAAGAACCTTATCATTATGGGACGGGGTTGTGCCAAGTCCTGACCCTCCCTGTCCGGTCCCACTCTATGTGCCCTCTCTACCCCTCCAATTAACTCTTTGGGAGATATTTTTAACAGAGGCGTGTTTTCTACAAAATGAATTAAATCAGATTGCTTGATGGATTCAGGGAGGCCAAGGAGACGCATATTATTGCGCCTCAATCTATTTTCTAGATCATCTATTTTGGATTGGAGGGTTGTGGCTTGCCTCTCTAGCTGCTCTATCTTATGATTGGTAGTGACATTGGAATCCTCCAGGTCTGAAATTCTACCTCTCCCATCCTGGTGGAGAACTGTTTAACCTCACCCGCAAGGGTGTCTACCCCCCTTTGAAGGTTGTCAATTTAAGGCATAAAAAGCATGGTGATTTGTTTAACAATGGGATGGGTATCTAACAGTTCACCCTCTAATGGAGGATCTGAGCTATGGCCCTGAATAGTAAGGTCATTTGTAGCACTGTGACAGCGGTCGTTAGCTTTATTGCGGCTCGCCATTGGTGTGTTAGTTAGGTATTTCTCCATAAACCAATGAAATGTATAAGACAGGTGTGTTGTGATAGAAAGGCAATGTCAGGAAGCAATGTCAAGCTTGGATGACATTCAGTTATAAGCCTCACCAACATCAGGATCAGGCAGTCAAACCCCACAAGGAGCAGCAGCCCAGACCATGTCTAGACTAAGTGAGATACAGTATAATTAAGAGGGCGGGGTGCTATGAAACTGCTAGGGCTGATGACCCAGTTATCTGGTGGGACGAAAGATAGTGGTTAAGTGCAAATGTGAACAATACAAAATTTAAAATTTAAAATTCAAAATTCCACACAGTGTATTCTGACAAAGATTCACCAAGTCTGAATAAGCACAACAGTATACTCGAAGTTCACCCTGTGCGGGGGCCAGAGTGCTACACAGTTGTCTGGACCAGTCCTCAAGCTGTTAGGGAGGAAAAAAGGTTATGAACAAAAAATATTAGCAGTGCAAGGTTTCAGATTCTATACAGTGGGCTCCACAGAGAAACAGATGCGGTGACTTTACAGCAAAGTGGACACACGTTCAGTGCCTCAGGTATAGGAGACAAATTGCCCCAGTAAATACAGCTCAATAAAGCAGATGGCAGTAAGTTCCACAGCCAAGATTCTGGGGTCACAGGTTCAGGCCTGGGTGGCAAGAGTCTGTGCTGTTTAAAGGAGGCCCGGCAGGGTAGGCAAACTCTATTAGCTTAATAAGAGGCTCTTTAGGAGTTGGAGTCAAGCCCTGGTGTATTTGCAGTGTCCCCAGAGGAGTGTGGGCTGGTTGCGTAGTCACTATAATCCCGGGGCCTCCCAACGGTCAGTGTCCCCAGAGAGAAGGAAAAAAAAACTGTTCACATGTAAGTGGGCCGTGAGTGGAGCGGGTATGTCCGACAACGAGTAGGGGGCCTCCTGATAGGGCAAAAACATAATTTATGCTTACCTGATAAATTTATTTCTCTTGTAGTGTAGTCAGTCCACGGGTCATCCATTACTTATGGAATATATCTCTTCCTAACAGGAAGCTGCAAGAGGATCACCCAGCAGAGCTGCTACATAGCTCCTCCCCTCACATGTCATATTCAGTCATTCGTCCAAAGCAGACGAGAAAGGAGAAACCATAGGGTGCAGTGGTGACTGGAGTTTAATTAAAATTTAGGTCTGCCTTAAAGACAGGGCGGGCCGTGGACTGACTACACTACAAGAGAAATAAATTTATCAGGTAAGCATAAATTATGTTTTCTCTTGTTAAGTGTAGTCAGTCCACGGGTCATCCATTACTTATGGAATACCAATACCAAAGCTAAAGTACACGGATGAAGGGAGGGACAAGGCAGGAACATTAAACAGAAGGAACCACTGCCTGAAGTACCTTTCTCCCAAAAATAGCCTCCGAAGAAGCAAAAGTGTCAAATTTGTAAAATTTTGAAAAGGTGTGAAGCGAAGACCAAGTCGCAGCCTTGCAAATCTGTTCAACAGAGGCCTCATTTTTAAAGGCCCAGGTGGAAGCCACAGCTCTAGTAGAATGAGCTGTAATCCTTTCAGGAGGCTGCTGTCCAGCAGTCTCATAGGCTAAACGTATTATGCTACGAAGCCAAAAAGAGAGAGAGGTAGCCGAAGCCTTTTGACCTCTTCTCTGTCCAGAGTAAACGACAAACAGGGAAGAAGTTTGACGAAAATCTTTAGTTGCCTGCAAATAGAACTTCAGGGCACGGACTACGTCCAAATTATGCAAAAGTCGTTCCTTCTTTGAAGAAGGGTTAGGACACAGTGATGGAACAACAATCTCTTGATTGATATTCCTGTTAGTAACTACCTTAGGTAAGAACCCAGGTTTAGTATGCAGAACTACCTTGTCTGAATGAAAAATCAGATAAGGAGAATCACAATGTAAGGCAGATAACTCAGAGACTCTTCGAGCCGAGGAAATAGCCATCAAAAACAAAACCTTCCAGGATAACAGCTTGATATCAATGGAATGAAGGGGTTCAAATGGAACGCCTTGAAGAACATTAAGAACTAAGTTTAAGCTCCACTGCGGAGCAACAATCTTAAACACAGGCTTAATCCTTGTTAAAGCCTGACAAAAAGCCTGAACGTCTGGAACTTCAGCCAGACGTTTGTGTAGAAGAATAGACAGAGCAGAAATCTGTTCCTTTAACGAACTAGCAGATAAGCCCTTTTCTAAACCCTCTTGTAGAAAGGACAATATCCTAGGAATCCTAACCTTACTCCATGAGTAACTCTTGGATTCGCACCAATATAAATATTTACGCCATATCTTATGGTAAATTTTTCTGGTAACAGGCTTCCTAGCCTGTATTAAGGTATCAATAACCGACTCCGAGAAGCCACGCTTTGATAGAATCAAGCGTTCAATCTCCATGCAGTCAGCCTCAGAGAAATTAGATTTGGATGTTTGAAAGGACCCTGAATTAGAAGGTCCTGTCTCAGAGGTAGAGACCACGGTGGACAGGACGACATGTCCACTAGGTCTGCATACCAGGTCCTGCGTGGCCACGCAGGCGCTATCAGAATCACCGAAGCTCTCTCCTGTTTGATCTTGGCAATCAAACGAGGAAGCATCGGGAATGGTGGAAACACATAAGCCATGTTGAAGACCCAAGGGGCTGTCAGAGCATCTATCAGCACAGCTCCCGGGTCCCTGGACCTGGATCCGTAACAAGGAAGCTTGGCGTTCTGGCGAGATGCCATGAGATCCAGATCTGGTTTGCCCCAACGAAGAATCAGTTGAGCAAAGACCTCCGGATGAAGTTCCCACTCCCCCGGATGAAAAGTCTGGCGACTTAGAAAATCCGCCTCCCAGTTCTCCACGCCTGGGATGTAAATCGCTGACAGGTGGCAAGAGTGAGACTCTGCCCAGCGAATTATCTTTGAGACTTCCAACATTGCTAGGGAACTTCTGGTTCCCCCTTGATGGTTGATGTAAGCCACAGTCGTGATGTTGTCCGACTGAAATCTGATGAACCTCAGAGTTGCTAACTGAGGCCAAGCTAGGAGAGCATTGAATATTGCTCTTAATTCCAGAATATTTATTGGGAGGAGTTTCTCCTCCTGAGTCCATAATCCCTGAGCTCTCAGGGAGTTCCAGACTGCGCCCCAGCCTAGAAGGCTGGCGTCTGTTGTTACAATCGTCCAATCTGGCCTGCGAAAGGTCATCCCCTTGGACAGATGTGGCCGAGAGAGCCACCATAGAAGAGAATCTCTGGTCTCTTGATCCAGACTTAGTAGGGGGGACAAATCTGAGTAATCCCCGTTCCACTGACTTAGCATGCACAATTGCAGCGGTCTGAGATGCAGGCGCGCAAATGGTACTATGTCCATTGCCGCTACCATTAAGCCGATTACTTCCATGCACTGAGCTACTGACGGGTGTGGAATGGAATGAAGGACACGGCAAGCATTTAGAAGTTTTGATAACCTGGCCTCTGTCAGGTAAATTTTCATCTCTACAGAATCTATAAGAGTCCCTAGAAAGGGAACTCTTGTAAGTGGTAATAGAGAACTCTTTTCCACGTTCACCTTCCACCCATGCGACCTCAGAAATGCCAGAACTATCTCTGTATGAGACTTGGCAGTTTGAAAACTTGACGCTTGTATCAGAATGTCGTCTAGGTACGGAGTCACCGCTATGCCTCGCGGTCTTAGTACCGCCAGAAGTGAGCCCAGAACTTTTGTAAAGATTCTTGGAGCCGTAGCTAATCCGAAGGGAAGAGCTACAAACTGGTAATGCCTGTCTAGGAAAGCAAATCTTAGGTACCGATAATGATCCTTGTGAATCGGTATGTGAAGGTAGGCATCCTTTAAATCCACTGTGGTCATGTACTGACCCTCTTGGATCATGGGAAGGATGGTTCGAATAGTTTCCATTTTGAATGATGGAACTCTTAGAAATTTGTTTAGGATTTTTAAGCCCAAGATTGGTCTGAAGGTTCCCTCTTTCTTGGGAACCACAAATAGATTTGAATAGAATCCCTGCCCGTGTTCCGTCCGCGAAACTGGGTGGATCACCCCCATTAGTAAAAGGTCTTGTACACAGCGTAGAAACGCCTCTTTCTTTATTTGGTTTGCTGATAACCTTGAAAGATGAAATCTCCCTCGTGGAGGAGAAGTTTTGAAGTCCAGGAGATATCCCTGAGATATGATTTCCAACGCCCAGGGATCCTGGACATCTCTTGCCCAAGCCTGGGCGAAGAGAGAAAGTCTGCCCCCTACTAGATCCGTTTCCGGATAGGGGGCCCTCTCTTCATGCTGTCTTGGGGGCAGCAGCAGGTTTCTTGGCCTGCTTGCCCTTGTTCCAGGACTGGTTAACTTTCCAGCCCTGCCTGTAACGAGCAACAGCTCCTTCCTGTTTTGGAGTGGAGGAAGTTGATGCTGCTCCAGCCTTGAAGTTACGAAAGGCATGAAAATTAGACTGTTTGGCCTTTGATTTGGCCCTGTCCTGAGGTAGAGCATGGCCCTTACCTCCCGTAATGTCAGCTATAATTTCTTTCAAGCCGGGCCCGAATAAGGTCTGCCCTTTGAAAGGAATATTAAGCAATTTAGATTTAGAAGTCACGTCAGCTGACCAGGATTTAAGCCATAGCGATCTGCGCGCTTGGATGGCGAATCCGGAGTTCTTAGCCGTAAGTTTGGTTAAATGTACGACGGCATCAGAAACAAATGCGTTAGCTAGCTTAAGTGCTTTAAGCTTGTTCATAATTTCATCCAATGGAGCTGTGCGAATGGCCTCTTCCAGAGACTCAAACCAGAATGCCGCCGCAGCAGTGACAGGCGCAATGCATGCAAGGGGCTGTAAGATAAAACCTTGTTGAACAAACATTTTCTTAAGGTAACCCTCTAATTTCTTATCCATTGGATCTGAAAAGGCACAACTATCCTCCACCGGGATAGTGGTACGCTTAGCTAAAGTAGAAACTGCTCCCTCCACCTTAGGGACCGTCTGCCATAAGTCTCGTGTGGTGGCGTCTATAGGAAACATTTTCCTAAATATGGGAGGAGGGGAAAAGGGCACACCAGGTCTATCCCACTCCTTGCTAATAATCTCTGTAAGCCTTTTAGGTATAGGAAACATGTCAGTACACACCGGTACCGCATAGTATCTATCCAACCTACATAATTTTTCTGGAATTGCAACCGTGTTATAATCATTCAGAGCCGCTAATACCTCCCCTAGCAATATGCGGAGGTTCTCAAGCTTAAATTTAAAATTAGAAATCTCTGAATCCAGTCTCCCTGGATCAGATCCGTCACCCACAGAATGAAGCTCTCCGTCTTCACGTTATGCAAACTGTGACGCAGTATCTGACATGGCTCTCACCTCATCCGCGCGCTCTGTCCTTAACCCAGAGCTATCGCGCTTGCCTCTTAATTCTGGCAATTTAGATAATACTTCTGTCATAACAGTAGCCATGTCTTGCAAAGTGATTTGTAAGGGCCTCCCTGATGTACTTGGCGCCACAAAATCACGCACCTCCTGAGCGGGAGGCGAAGGTACTGACACGTGAGGAGAGTTAGTCGGCATAACTTCCCCCTCGTTGTCTGGTGATAATTTCTTTACATGTAAAGATTGACTTTTATTTAAAGTAGCATCAATGCAATTAGTACATAAATTTCTATTGGGCTCCACATTGGCCTTTAAACATAGTGAACAAAGAGATTCATCTGTGTCAGACATGTTTAAACAGACTAGCAATGAGACTAGCAAGCTTGGAAATACTTTTCTAAATAAATTTACAAGCAATATAAAAAACGCTACTGTGCCTTTAAGAAGCACAAAAAGCTGTCACAGTTGAAATAACAATGAACCAAAATAGTTATAGCAACCAATTTTTCACAGTAAATGTATTAAGTTAGCAAAGGATTGCACCCACCAGCAAATGGATGATTAACCCCTTAATACCCAAAAACGGATTAACAATTTAATAATTAACGTTTTTCACACAGTCAAAACACACTGTCACAGGTCTGCTGTGACTGATTACCTTCCTCAAAATGAATTTTGAAGACCCCTGAGCTCTCTAGAGACGATCTGGATCATGGAGGATGAAGTAGACAGATTGTGACTGAATTTTTACTGCGCAAAAAAGCGCTAAAATAGGCCCCTCCCACTCATATTACAACAGTGGGGAAGCTCAGAAAACTGTTTCTATGCAGAAAACAAAGATGGCCATGTGGTAAAAATCATGCCCCAATAAGTTTTATCACCAAGTACCTCACAAAAAACGATTAACATTTGAAAAGTTATGAATTGTTATTAATAAGCCTGCTACCAGTCGCTTTTACTGCAGTTAAGGCTCATATATTATTTCAGTATTAACAGTATTTTCAGAGTCAATTCCATTCCTTAGAAAAATACATTCAGTGTACACACACTCATCAGCCTAATACCAGTCGCTATCACTGCATTTAAGGCTGAACTTACTTCACATTGGTATCAGCAGTATTTTCTCAGTCAATTCCATTCCTCAGAAAAATAATTACTGCACATACCTCATTTGCAGGGGGGCCCTGCATGCTATTCCCCTTCTCTGAAGTTACCTCACTCCTCAGATGAGAACAGCCAGTGGATCTTAGTAACGTCTGCTAAGATCATAGAAAACGCAGGCAGATTCTTCTTCTAATGCTGCCTGAGAATAAACAGCACACTCCGGTGCCATTTAAAATAACAAACTTTTGATTGTAGAAATAAACTAAGTTAAAAAACACCACAGACCTCTCACAGCGACCTATCTAGTTAGGCTGCAAGAGAATGACTGAATATGACATGTGAGGGGAGGAGCTATGTAGCAGCTCTGCTGGGTGATCCTCTTGCAGCTTCCTGTTAGGAAGAGATATATTCCATAAGTAATGGATGACCCGTGGACTGACTACACTTAACAAGAGAAATAAAATAATCTTACCCCTGATGGGTTCTGTGGCTCTCACTTGGCGCCTGATGCAAGGGGAGTCCCTCCAAGAAGCAGCCGTGTCGTTTCGCGCCCAAAGGTAAGCTCCGTGGCGGAGGCGATCTGCAGTGTGAGTCCCCTCACCAGATCGTGCTGGCTAGGCTGGGGGGTGTTGCAAGTTACCCCGATGCTCGTGTCGGCGACTGCCGGGATCCCTGGTTGCTACCAAATGTCCCGCTTCACCTCGGCTCAGGACGGGGGTGTGCCACGTGGGGCCAAGATGGCGGCTCACCAGAAAGGGGGTAATCCCTCCCGGCCCGGGGGGTGTCTGTTCAAATGACTGTAGGCAGCTCTCCAGTGGTGTTCGGGGGCTGTGTATTGTCCCTTAGCTGCGATCCGTATCCCGGTGCTTGGCAGCTCAAGCGGCAGACCTCAGTGGTGGAGCGATGTTAGCTCTCCTGAAAAGGACAGAGGGGGCCCTTGTTGTAGCGACCCCTCCGTTCCGGGCAGCTGTATCTGCCAAGGATTTTTCAGTGGGCACCCGGTCAGCAGCAGAGCAGACAAGACGTGGTTTTAGGGTGAAATAAAGTGATCCAGGCCACTTTCTAAGAGCTTTCAAGGAAAGTTTGTGCGGAGCTCAATTCACCTGCTTGGAATATTGTATTTTATCAAAAAAATGACATTAATTGAGTGGGAAAAAAACTAGGTAGATTGAAATTACGAAATTGCATATTAAAAAAAAATATATTTTAGTAACTTTATTCTTACAGATTAGCGTCAGATCGTATTTAAGAATTCCAAAATGAGTACAACCAGCAATGCACTTGAGCCATGAAGAATGCAGCTTTGCAACCTGTATTAGAATTTTTTTCTGAATACATAAACAGTTTATCCCCCCAAAAAAGTATTTATTTCTTTATTTAGTTTTTAATAAAATGATAACTCTAGAAGCTGCCATATTTTATTAATGCTCTCTGTATCACATACATTAAAAATAAAGCCATTTTTATATATCATTGTATACAGCACCATTGAGCAATGTTTTGCAAAATATATGTGTGACGGATTCCCGGCTACCCCGACTGGGTAGCTCTGCCAAACGGGTCCTTCCGCTGTCTGGAACAAGCTGCTATGTAGCCCAGGAAAGTGATTCTAGCAGGAGCCCACCTAAATGACTAGACAGACTAGCATTCAGGTGAAATAAGAACTGATTTTATTGAGAAACATACACATCTTTTATACACACAACTCATCTTGATAAGACGCTGGACAATGCCCCAATTTTCCCGCCATTCCCGCCCCTCCAGACAGGCTGGCACCTCCATAGAAGCCACAGGCCCAGGACCCATGGGTGGTGGTTTCGGGGTTATCCCGGTGGAGCGGTCCTCAGATGCCACAGTCCAAAAATCATCATGATTCGTTACTGGGGACCGGAGTTACAGTCCGTTGAAGTTATGGGGTTAGGGGTGTCCAAAATCCTCGGTTCCCAAAGGAGCTCTGGGGCACATGGTTGCTGGAGCGACCAGGGGTAAAGATAGCGGGTGTCCTGCTGTCCTGTGGACGACCGGGAGTTCCAGGAGCACGGCCAGCCTGAGAGGAGTTAGGCGGGTGTCCGTTGTGAGGCGGCCGACCGGGAGTTCCAGGAGCACGGCCAGCCTAGGAGGGTTTTCCTGGTCATACACCAGCTCTTCACAAAGCAAGCAAACAAAAGCTTCCAGAGATTGTGGTTGCTCTGAGGAGCCCAAAACCACTGAGAAACAACAGGGGTGAGGTTGTAGGGGGGTGGGGGGGGGTTGTGTAGCCTTAGCTGTCTGGTATCCGTGACAATATGTGTATAAAATAAATGTTTTAAAATCATTTCAACTGTTATTGTTTTAGCAGAACACACATTGCTTAGCAGTTCAGTGGCAAAGCCCTTAAAGGGCAAGCTGAATACTGGTCTTATCTTCTTTGCTGCAACCAATTACAAGCAGATAGAAATGAGCTCCTGCCCTGATCAAACTATCAGTGTGTATGATGTTGCAGGGTCATGATTTAAAGTCAGCAAGGTGCTTTGCAGCCTCTCTTTGGAAAAAACACAATTTCAGAGGCAAACTGCATGAGAAAATAGTACAGAAAAGTCAAAACTAAAATGTGTATAGGTGCATCTGAGACGCTGTGGTGTTTGATTGCTGGTGCATGAGGTCTTCACAGCATATGTGGGTATGCCACTGAAAAAATGAATAACATTTACTAAAAGCATTTTTGCTAATTAAATTATATTGCAAAATGTTACTACTCAAAATTTTAACCTTTCTATCCCTTTAATAAAAGTATAATGCAAAGTTATTTACTTCACAGAATTAAACATACTGGCCAAGATTAAAGGTGGAGTGTAAAATCCTTAGTGCTTCTATTTTTACTCTCATATTATTATTATTATTGAGAGTAAAATGTTAGCACTTGAGTGAAAACCTAGGGTGCACATTACGCAGCTGGAGGTTGGATAGTGCGGGCGGGCTAAAACCATCACATAATAGACTTCTATGGGGTTAGTGTTGCAACCTTTTCTGGAAATAAATACAGGCCATGCTCATTAGCATAAATAATTATACAGCATAAATCAGAAACTTAAAGGGACATTAAACACTAAATAAATGCTAGATAGAATGATGCATTCAAAGAAAAGATTAGTCTGAGAAAAACATGTAGATGTGTTTTTTAAAGTTTCATTAGCTGTTTAAATATTGACAAAATAAGTACAAAGTTTTAGTGTCTATAAAACAATGGGAGCTGCCATGTTGTAACTTGGGTTACCTTCTCTGCTGTGGCCAATTAGGGACAATTTTAAATAGGTCACTAGAGTGTGCAGCCAATGGCTGTTTGGAATATAACAGTGTTCTGCATTTCCATTTCTAATTGGAACTGAAAAGCTCACAACTTTCAAATGGAATTACAGGAAAAGGGGACAAATTATATAACATCAGGGGCGCGATCCGATATAGATCGCAGTTTGCGGCGCAAGCGAGGGAACCCACGTTGCCCGCAGTTTCAGCTCGCAACTCGAGCCATCCAATATGCGGCGCCGTCACTTGCTAAAGTGGCGCAAGTCTCACAAACCAGCGATGTCCAGAAATCTGCGTAAGTACAGATTTTTGGAGTCGCCAGTGACTTGCGCCACGTTAGAAACTGCCGGCGCCTATAAAACCTGACTAAAGTCTAAATCACCCACACTGTCTAACACGCCTCCTAAACATAGCCCGACACGTCTAACACGCCTCCCTAACATAGCCCGACACGTCTAACCCTCTATCCGCTATCCCCCCTCACTATCCTAACAATAAAATATGTATTAACCCCTAAACCGCCACTCCCGTACCCCGCCGCAACCTAATAAAGTTATTAACCCCTAAACCGTCGCTCCCGTACCCCGCCGCCATCTATATTATATCTATAACCCCCTAAAGTGAGCCCCTAACACCGCCGCCATCTATATTAAAATTATTAACCCCTAATGTAAGCCCCTTACACCGCCGCCATCTCTATTAAAATGATTAACCCCTAATTTAATCTACCTACCCCGCCGCCAGCTATATTATCTATATTAACCCTAAGTATATTATAGTTAATATAGGTATTACATTATATATATTAACTATATTAACCCTAATTATATTAGGGTTAATATAGTTAATATAGTTACTATAGTATTTATATTAACTATATTAACTCTATCTAACCCTAACACCCCTAACTAAATTTATATTAAATTAATCTAATTCATTTATAAACTAAAATATTGCTATTTAAATCTAAATACTTACCTATAAAATATACCCTAAGATAGCTACAATATAATTAATAATTACATTGTAGCTATGTTAGGGTTAATATTTATTTTACAGGTAAATTGTTAATTATTTTAACTAGGTATAATAGCTATTAAATAGTTATTAACTATTTAATATCTACCTAGTTAAAATAATTACCCAATTACCCAATTACCTGTAAAATAAATACTAACCTAAGTTACAAATACCTGTTCCGATCAGCCAATAGAATGCGAGCTCAATCTGATTGGCTGATTGGATCAGCCAATCGGATTGAACTTGAATCTGATTGGCTGATTCAATCAGCCAATCAGATTTTTCTAACTTAATTCCGATTGGCTGATAGAATCCTATCAGCCAATCGGAATTCGGCGGACGCCATCTTGGATGACGTCATTTAAAGGTACCTCATTCGTCGTTCAGTCGTCGGCCGGGATGGATGCTCCGCGGTGGCGGAGCGAAGAAAGAAGATTGAAGATGCCGCCGGAAGAATGAAGACTTTGCTGCCGCTTGGAGGAAGACGTCGCCGGAGGAAGAATTCTTCTTTGCCGCTTGGAGGAAGACATCGCCGGAGGAAGAATTCTTCTTTGCCGCTTGGAGGAAGACATCGCCCGGATCGGATCAGGAGTTCGGCCCGGTGTGGTGAAGACAAGGTAGGGAGATCTTCAGGGGGGTAGTGTTAGGCTTTTTTAAGGGGGGTTTGGGTGGTTTTAGAATAGGGGTATGTGGGTGGTGGGTTGTAATGGGGGGGGGGGGGGTATTGTATTTGTATGCAAAAGAGCTGAATTCTTTGGGGCATGCCCCACAAAAGGCCCTTTTAAGGGCTGGTAAGGTAAAAAGCTTTGAACTTTTTTTAATTTAGAATAGGGCAGGGAATTTTTTTTATTTTGGGGGTTTATTATTTTATTAGGGGGCTTAGAATAGGTGTAATTAGCTTAAAAATCTTGTAATCTTTTTTTTATTTTTTGTAATTTAGTGTTTGTTTGTTTTTGTAATTTAGTTTAGTTAATTTAATTGTATTTTTAGATAGATGTTTGTAGTTTATTTAATTTATTGATAGTGTAGGTGTATTTGTAACTTAGGTTAGGATTTATTTTACAGGTAATTGGGTAATTATTTTAACTAGGTAGATATTAAATAGTTAATAACTATTTAATAGCTATTATACCTAGTTAAAATAATTAACAATTTACCTGTAAAATAAATATTAACCCTAACATAGCTACAATGTAATTATTAATTATATTGTAGCTATCTTAGGGTTTATTTTATAGGTAAGTATTTAGATTTAAATAGGAATATTTTAGTTTATAAATGAATTAGATTAATTTAATATAAATTTAGTTAGGGGTGTTAGGGTTAGATAGAGTTAATATAGTTAATATAAATACTATAGTAACTATATTAACTATATTAACCCTAATATAATTAGGGTTAATATAGTTAATATATATAATGTAATACCTATATTAACTATAATATACTTAGGGTTAATATAGATAATATAGCTGGCGGCGGGGTAGGTAGATTAAATTAGGGGTTAATCATTTTAATAGAGATGGCGGCGGTGTAAGGGGCTTACATTAGGGGTTAATAATATTAATATAGCTGGCAGCGGTATAGGGGGATTAGATTAGGGGTTAATAATTTTTATATAGGTGGCGGCGGTGTAAGGGGTCAGATTAGGGGATAGATAAGGTAGATGGCGGCGGTTTTAGGGGCTCACAGTAGGGGGTTAGTTTATGTAGATGGCGGCGGGGTCCGGGAGCGGCGGTTTAGGGGTTAATAACTTTATTAGGGATTTCGGGGGGGGATCTCGGTTGACAGGTAGATAGACATTGCGCATGCGTTAGGTGTTAGTTTTATTTTAGCAGCCAGTTTAGGGAGTTACGGGGCTCCAATAGTCAGCGTAAGGCTTCTTACGGCTGCTTTTTGCGGCGAGGTGAAAATGGAGTAAGTTTTCTCCATTTTTGCCACGTAAGTCCTTACGCTGCATATTGGATACCAAACTGCGCTGGTTTGGTATACCTGCCTATAGCCCAAAAAACTACGGGCGACGGCAGAAATATACGCGCGTAACTTCTAGGTTACGCCGTATATAGGATACCAAACCAGCGTAAATCTTGGCGTCGCCGGCTTTTGCGGGCGACGATTTTTATCGGATGGACCCCCAGATCGTAGAGGTTTATATATATATATATATATATATACAGTATATATACGATTTATCATTTTATATTACCATCTCAAAGTGTTTAATGTCCCTTTAAGCTGATAGGACTGATTGTAACCCTTTTATGACAGGGTCATAATGTCTACATCAGAACAACGTTCCGATGTAGACAAATTGAAATCCCGCAATCGCATGCACGATCACGGGATTTCAATTTGTCTACATCGGAACGTTGGGATCAGGTCTGGGGGGCGTCCCTATGACGCTAGGAACGCCCTCCAGAGCGCAATCAAATCCAGGAAGCACAGTTGGCTTCAGGACATCCAACGGCTGTGACGTTGCATTTCATCCTAACGGCACTAAAGCCCAGCGCCATTTGGATGGAATACAACGGCAGGTACTTGGCGTCATTTGTGCGGGCGTTACTGGTTGTGACACTTGGGGAGAGCTAGATGCTAAACCCTCATTTCCTTCTAATTGAGAATCATCTATTGCAATATTTTTAAGTGCTAAAATATGCTTTTTATAATTTATAGACATATCAGTGCAAGTGGGACACATTCTAAGAGGGGGTTCCACAATGGCTTCTAAACACATAGAACAAGGATTCTCATTGGTGTCAGACATGTTAAACAGGCTAGTAATGTAACAAGCAAGCTTGGAAAACACTTTAATCAAAGTAAATAACACTTTAAACAAAAACGGTACTGTGCCTTTAAGAGAAAAAGGCTGCACAAACTCTGCAAAACAGTGTAAAAAAGCAGTAAACACAACAAAATTTTTACAGTAGCATCATAAAGCCTTAGTAACTTTGCACAACTATGCAAATAAACAATTAACCCCTTAATGTAAAAACCGGATTGAAAAAACTTCAAAACCGGTAAAATAACGTTCAGCACCTTGCCACAGCTCTGCTGTGGCGCCTACCTGCCCTTTAGGAACGATTTGTGGGGGGAAAAAACCTCTTTACAGCCCTCAAATACAGCAGGAATCTCTGGAGAAGTAACTGGATGCTTCTGAGGTAAATAAACTGTGCAACTGAAAATAGGCCCCTCCCACCTCACTCGAAGTTATAGGGCCTAAAAAACACCACAGAGTGTTTCTTAAACTAACCATGTGGGTTAATAACCCTTAAACAAGCCACAAAGACCCCTTAAAGTCCCTCAAAAGAAACATTTTATTTGTAAATAAACCAAAACGTTTTTTCCTATTAGTGTCACCAGTAACTATGAGCCCTTTATGCAAGATTGGATTCCTCTTTTACTGAATACAGCTTACCTTTCCCTCATGGGGATATTGCCAGCCTTTTCTAGAAATAACACAGTCTGTCTAGAAAAAAATAGACTGAACATACCTTATTGCAGCTTAGCATGCAAACTGTTCCCCCAACTGAAGTTTTTCTGTACTCTTCAGCGCTTGTGAGAACAGCAGTGGATCTTAGTTACAAAGTGCTAAGATCATCATCCTCCTTGCATCTTACTCTCCCTTTTCTGCCAGAGAGTAAATAGTACACACCGGTACCATTTAAAATAACAAACTTTTGCTTGAGAAAATAAAAACTAACATTTTTGTCACCACACTCACTTTGCCCTTCCTAGCAGTTAAGCAGGCAGAGAGAATGACTGGGGGGTGGAGCTAAGGGAGGAGCTATATAGACAGCTCTGCTGTGGGTGCTCTCTCTGCCACTTCCTGTAGGGAAGGAGAATATCCCACAAGTATGGATGAATCCGTGGACTCGATACATCTTACAAGAGAAAAATACTTTTCTTTTATGTAAAGAACATTGTTATGTAAAATATTCATAACCACATTCAGGTTTTAGGTCTAATGCGGCGTTGGCTTAGCGCAGCGAGTGATAAAAGTTTTTTTTTTTTAAAGTGCGCGCCATTGAATTCTATGGGGAAAATGCATTAACACAATTGCAATATATAAAGTCCTGGTTAGTGTGCATCAGGTTTTGCTCACATGCAATTTACTTTTAACTTGTAAAAAGTGCCCTAACATGTCTGCATTACCTGTATATGCTGTGGGAACGCAGTATTGACAACATTATTTTTTACAAAACCACATGGTTACCAATAAAAAAAGAGGCTTTATTTGAAGAGGAGCACAAGTCCACTGACACCAATGAAGAAAAGGCTTTATTTATTTAACAAGCCACATACCCACTAACAGCACTGAAAGGGGACATCATTTTTAAAGAGCCACATACTCGTTGACACCAGTATTTGAAGGGGCTCTGTTTTCAAAGTGCCACAGAACCACTGACATCAAAGAAACATTATGCCAATGGAAAAAAAGGAATGATGTTTTTACTTGCTAGCACCAGTGAATATTTGTTTTTTAAAGAGCCAGATGCCCATTGACAGCAATAAAAAAAGGGGTTTTATTTTTTAAAAAGCCAGGTAATAAGATCATACCCACTGACTCCAATGAAGAAAAGTGCTATGTTTTTAACCGTGGGTGACAACATATGGTGGAAATTTATAAAGCTGCGAGAAGCAGCTTTTGCAACTTTAGTGCAGGCTTGCATAAGTGAGCCCGCAGCCAATAGTTAAGAAGCAGCGGTCATCAGACCGCTGTATCTTAACCTATACGCCGTCTTCTAGTTTGCGGTTTACATTTGCCCTGAACAAGTCCAACCATGGTTATTTAAAGCCCCTGCTGACACGTGTGATTGACTGTCCGCTAGCAGGGGGCAGCTTTGCACATGCAGAGGCTGTGGGCCCTGTGGACTCTTTTTTTAAACTTTGCCAATAAACACTTGTTTTTATTCACACTTTCTTCATATTAGCTGGATATTTTTATTCCTGTTTAGTGAAAACACTGTGACATAAATTGCAACATTATTTTTTTCACAATGTACAACTCTTCCCCAAATGTCTGAAAGCTCCTGAATTTTCTCTGAGGCATCCTGCAGGAATTTTTCTTCAGTGGTGGTTTACATTTTAATCTTTCCTTGCCCAGGAGGTTGTGAGTACCCTCATAGGAGCTGCTAACTAGGGCCTTTATTTCTGTCCTTTTGGGTTACTAGGTGTATTTAAGGGCTGTTCCTTGTATTATTTTATTAATACAATTGTTTATCTCTACATTGTGGATTAATACTGTCTGTCCATAGATGCTAAGTTTCGCCTAATTCTTGTCAGTCCTGTCTATACCCCACTTAATATGTCTGACTTATTAGAGGGAACCTCCAGGGACAAAAAACAAATGGATATTTTTTGCTTGATTTTACTAAATAATATTGAAAATAGCTCAGTGACCACTGCTGTTACTGTGATCACCTTACTAAATTGTGATTAAGGCTAGCCACGTGTGAAATAGGGGCCCATCCGGTCTTTTAGAGAGGACATATATATTCAGCCCAGTTAAAATACCTTATTCCTTTAAAACACTTGTTATACATTTATTTCAATAATAAACCTATATTTTACATTGAATATGTATGTATATAAGTGTAATACTGTATTTAATATATTGTTTTTACGTGTGTTATACTTTAATTCTAGCCCTAACACTTTGCTTCAGGTCTGAAGTTACACTACATTTTTTAACATTAACTATATATTATGTACAACTGGATATTACAGACATCCCAACCTGCAAAAACTCATTTCAGGGAGGTGGATTCACCCGCTACTGCGCTGCCACCCCCCCTCCCCTCCCAGTTATATATTGGACACCTTGAAACCCTAAATAAGATAGAGACTTAACATTAAAGTAGCTTCCCACTAAAGATTTGGGCCACATTGGATCATGGTACTTGGAGTTTTAGGGAGATTGCATTCCATTTGCTGGCATCAGGGAGCCGCTATTACAATCGGGAGGCTCCCTGAACTTCAGGGAGAGTTGGGATGTCTGATAATATAGCTCATAAGTTTCTCCTTGCAGCAACAGTTCTACCACATTTTAGCAAAACTCTCTGTATAAGTAGCAGGAGGTCTTTGCATTTCGTTTCGTTTGTAACTGCACATTTTTGTTCTTGCTCTTGTTTTCTTGAGGATTTTCTTTTTCAATTTTTTACTATCATTTTGCTTTGACTTGGTTTCTGTTTCCATTCGGCCCTCTCATTTGTGACAGTAGCTGTCAGATTCCTCTTAGTTCCCCAGACAAATACACAAAAGCCCTTGCGCTCCCTCTGCTGCAACATCGTCTTCCATACGGCCTAATTAAATCCATTATTAAAAACACTTTTATTCTAATAAACAAATAATAATTACTTCTGAAAGTCTATTGACATTATTTTATTCATTTAATTATTTCTACTGAATTGAAATATATTTTATTTATATTTATCAAAATGATTTTAGTTCTCCTTTCATTTTATAAACATGGATATGTCTAAATGTGCTGAAACCTTTTAGTTGCCTGTTTTAAAACTGATGGAATTTTCATTAGCCACTTTTATATATCAAGCAATTTCTGTTGCAATGTCTGATGTCATTTCCATTCAAGAAAAAAAAATATACACATTTGAATGGATACATATTTTCTAAAATCTGCATCCATAGGTGTTAAAGGGATTAGAAAGGTCAAAATTAAAATTCAATTTTAAATAGAAACCTTTTTTTTTCAATATACGTCCATTAGCAAATATGCATCTAATAAAAATATCACTGTTTTTGGTCGACAGTGGGTTCCGGTTAGGTCTCTCCCTGAAGCACTCAGCTATACACCAGTTCTGCACCACTGCAAACTTGCCAACGAACAAATCTTTAAAGCACCCAGCAGACTCTCTGACAGCCATAGGGTTTCATCAGTGGAACTTTTCGCATGCTCCAAGTGGACTTCTTTGGATTAGCTACCCACGAGCCAGACTTTACAATCCGCTGGGCATAGGATGAAACAGTTTGGTTGCTTGCAGCGACAAGGTCTCATGCCTTCAGCCAGGGATCTAATTCTAACTTTCCTGATATTCACTCCTATTTACCCCCCTACAGTTTCATAGTTGTTAGTGATTTTCACATTACTTGTTCAGTTCCTTGAGATGTTTTTCATGTGTTGTGGTGACACAGCGAGATTCCTGATACTTTAATGTCGTTAAAATCGTGGGGTCCTCTATGTTGTAAAAATTACATTTGAACTAACTCCATTTCACTGTATTTTTTTTTTCTTATATATTTAGGCAAGCCAAGCTCATTAGTAATCTAACCCACATATGAGTGCCACGTAGGGTATTTCATTTGCCTAATATTAGACTATATCTCTGTAACCAATGTCACACTCTGGTATGTATGGAAGGTTCGAAATGCTATGTGCTTACACCATTGCTTATAGTGATACTTGCCCATTATTTAATACTATGGGTTCAGCCAAGATAGAACAAACAGAGTTAGTGCTTACTAGGACACATATATTGCAGAGGTCTGTCTTTCTTATTCACATTTATTCTCTATCCTTAATTCATACAACTACCTACTCCCCTACTTTCTTATCCACAACTCTTACAGCACCTTTTAGTACTCTCTACTCCTTTATTATTACTCCCATATGAACCCTTTTACGGTTATATGAGCTCAGATTGATTTATCTTACAGTTTTCATCCACAAAAGCTACATATACATATAGACCAGTAAGAGCTGTGAGATCTCCCCAGTTACTCATTGCTATATAGACAGAGAAGATATTATAACACACTATGTGTAGCCATTTTTATCCATTTGGCTCTCTAGCTCTCTTCATTTTCAAAGTGTTATTTCTCTTATACTGTCTTATACAACTAAGCACAACTTACAAGCCCCATTTGACATATCATCCCTTTTAGGCCCCACCTCTATCCCCAAACATAGTGGAATTACCCTTGTCACTAGACAATTTCAGACAATACAGTCCTCCCTTGTCCTCCCCTATATAGCCCGGTATTGAACACAGATCCCTTTAGCGACCACACCCCTGGTTAATATCATCCCTGCTACCTACATAGCCATCTCCACTTATTCACTCTTGCCCCCCCCCTATCTATATGTGGCAGATTGCACTTACATAGATCTCTCTCCTAATAATCCCCAGATGCAACCCCTATCTTTAACCTCTTAAGGACATATGACGGAATTTTTCCGTCATAAAACAATTGAGCAAACTGAAAGCTGTGTCCTTAAAGGGTTAATAACATATTCTAAGAGGTCCGGTTTATATAATAAGAATACCCCCCACCCCTCTTTGAGCGGCTCTGGCCCGCTGCACTTCCTTACCTTACACCCTGCTCACTAGCTAAGCTCATCATTTACATGCCTTAAACCCTTTTTTTATGGAACCATAGATTAACTACCTTCTCTTAGAAGGGATATACTAGGTCTCCACTAATCTACTTAAGCATAAATCTCTCTTACTTTCCTTTATTACATGGGTTTTCCCTCACCATTCTACATATAACCTGAGCTTTAGCTACCATTACCTATTTAATACTGAAAACTGAGGTCACTTTAATAGCAACTCAACATTGTGTAATAATTTAGACATGATCTTCCTATTTAAACTTGTTCACATAACACAACTTACCAGTAAAGCCTACCTTATAATACAGTTCTGTATCTGAAACTCCATTTTTTTCATATATCTAAATGTTACCTATGATACCTATGTTGTGTACCTATACTGTCTGTTCACGACAATATTAGTTTCTCATTTTGTTCTGCAACTCTATTGATCACGGTAATGTTGAGCTGTTGTCTATCTGACTTATGTATATTTTTGAAACCTCAATAAAAAAAAAATAATTAAAAAATAAATAAAAAAATCACTGTTTTTCAGCAGCATGGTATCTATTGCGCCTGTGAAGACTTAAAGTGATTTTAAAGTTTAATGATTTAAAGTCCAGTATTTAAAAAACATAAATTATGCTTACCTGATAATTTTCTTTTCTTCTGACGGGAAAAGTCCACAGCTGCATTCATTACTTTTGGGAATTTAGAACCTGGCCACCAGGAGGAGGCAAAGACACCCCAGCCAAAGGCTTTAAATACTTCCCCCACTTCCCTCATCCCCCAGTCATTCTGCCGAGGGAACAAGGAACAGTAGGAGAAATATCAGGGTGAAAAAAGGTGCCAGAAGAAGAAACATTTTATGCCGCCCCATAGATAAAACATGGGCAGGAGCTGTGGACTCTTCCTGTCAGAAGAAAATTATCAGGTGAGCATAATTTATGTTTGTGAGTCCACAGCTGCATTGATTACTTTTGGGAAAACAATACCCAAGCTAGAGGACACTGAATGCAAACAAAGGGTGGGTACAAAAAAGGCGGCTCCTTCGAAAGGCACCACAGCCTGAAAATACTCGACACTCTACAAAAAAACTACATACGACAAGGGAAAAACCGGAAGCCCGGGTAACCACTCATCAGTTACACAACCTGCAAGCCGTGCTAGAGACCATTCAGACCCAGAGTCTGCTGAGCACAACGGCTTCCGAGGAGTCAGCCCTGTGGCACTCAACTCCCACAAAAAATGTTTCATGCCCCAAAACCTAAAAAACCTCCATCAACCCCCGAGAGGGAGAGTAGAGAGACCCATAAGAGATCCGAAGGACCATCCAACATGGGCTCAAATCAAACTGGTCAAAAATCCCAATCTACCCCAAAGAGGAAGAATAGAGGACCCCATGAGGTCCAAAGGATCAAATCAAACTTAGAGCAACCCGTGGTTGCCACAGGACCACTGTCCAGGGAAACAAACTCCCTAGGAGGACAAGGACCAGAAGATAAGTCCATAGTCAGGAGAAAATGTCACTAGGATGACAGGAGGGCAACCCTCATATCCCTGACACAGCACCATACCAACTAAGGTGTTCTAGAAAACCGCGAGTTCCCCCTTGCAACCTAGACAAGTCAAAACCCATCAAGCTAGACAAGCAGAGACAAGCAGAGACAGAAACCCCATCCTAGCAGCTTAAAAAGAGCTCTGCAAGAGGGCACAGAGCCATCTGTGAGCAAAACTCGCGATGACCAATCAAAAGGCAGCAAAGCTGTCCTAAGCCATCGTGGGACTCATCCCACCGAGAAGTGACGAAAAATCTCAACAAAAACTCCCGACCAGAAAATTCCATAATCCAAGGAGCAGCCGCCGCCAGTATAGGGATGGCACTAAAAATCCCCCCATCAAAGAAGAGGATACATTCAATAAAAGTAAATGGTCCATACTGCAAAAAGCAGACTGATCCCCGGCCTTCCTTCCAGGATAATGGTCCCAGCCCAAAGGCTAGTGAAAGACAGAAGACAAGAGTCTCAGACCTTCGGAAGAAAAAGTATGGATCTATGAGGAATCAAAACCCCAGAGTAGAACTCTGACCGCTACTAAAAAATTGGCATGCTACCCTGAACCATGACAGGAACCTCATGTTCGGGTCCAAACACTGCAGCCTTCCATAGAAAGGAACACTCCTCAAGGGAAGAAAGCACTCTGACCCACAGCACTCTTATATCAGAATTCAATTCTGTGATTCTGAGAATGCAAGAGAGAGAAAAAACATACAAGGCAAGAAAAACAAGGACCCATGGGCCCTTCACTGATACTGAGGTACCTCCAAATCAAGGAGAACATGGAAGAACCCCTTGCCCACCCTAGATGAGAAGAAGAGGATTAAGCAACGTAACCCTCCTACCAATATAGGCTGAACCCCAACATTGTCAGTCCAGTTGGAACAGCAACTGGAGCCTACCAGGAAGAATCATATGCCCCAGCAGACAAGTAGGGACCCATCAGAAAACCTCAAACTGAAGCCTCAGGCTGATAATAATCTCCCATGAGAGTCAGAAACCCCCGCCCCCTCCAAAAGGACATGCGGGAGAACCAAACCCTAAGGTTAAGCAGGACCGTTAATACCCGTTCCAGGCAAGAGACATGGTCCTAAGCCGGAGTCCTCGAAAAACGGAACCGATCAGAAGATCCAAAGCTCCTGAGGAACCCATAAGCTGCCTCCTATGGTTAGGAGCGCACCCAGACAGAGCCTTCCGCCATCTAAAGTCCTTAGATGTAAAGAACCTAGCAACCTCCATAAACCCAAGAGTCTGAAAAAGACTCCCGACCGGTTATAGGAAATGGGCAACCAGTACCCCTGGTTTGAAAGGTAATCCATGTAGACAGGCCTAACGACCTGACCCACACACTGGAAAAGATAAATGGTCAATTTCTTGACCCCAGACAGGTGAAAAGACTGTAACTGACCCCAGACTTCCTACCCTTAAGCCCGAAGGGCTAGATCTGCAATAAGATCAACGGCTAGCATCCAAGAGTCTAAAAACCATGGTATGACAAGGGGCAGTCCTTATCTGGAGAAGACGACAGTCTTCAGAGATCCTTGCAAGATCGGTCTCCCGACATCCATGAAATGGAATAACAACGGGACCCTCGCAGCTCCTGGTAAAGAGGCAGGGTGGCCCCTGCACTCTTCGTATTAGAGCAAACGAAACACTGAGAAAAGGAAGGAGGACATGCCCACACTTCCAGAACAAATGACCCAACCCAAGGTGGGAGGGAAGGAACATCGCTACCGCAAAGGAATGCGACTAGGCCACAGAGTCGTCATCCGGAGATACCGCAAGTGAAGATGCAAATCGTCCACCAGATACTAGACCTCTGAAAGTTCATCACATCTCCAGACTCCAAGGAATGGAAACCTACGGTTCTGAGTCCACAGGGACCCTAGGAACCACGATAACGGCTGAAAAAGTCGGTCACGCATCTAAAGCAATATTGCCAGAAGAACCAACTTATATCGGAGCTCAAAACCTTCCTCCCAGAAGCGTTAGATCTATGCCCCAGGCCCCATACTTCGTAGTAGGATCCGAGCCTGGAGTCCATAACACTTAGGCCATAAGAGACATTTTTTAGAATACGACAGGATAATCAGCACCACGAGGGAGACATGAACCTAGGAAAATAGTAGAAAGCGCCCGACCAGTACCTGCCTGGTACAAGAGCACTCCAAAACTGTCTAAGGTCCAAGAAAAATCGACCCGAAGGTTTGATAATATGAACTAGAAAACATAACCTTGGTATTAACCAAAGTGTGCAACTTCCGAGGAAGTGCCCATGCGACCACAAAATTACAAGTATCAGTTCCCAAAACGGAAGTTATATCAGACGTGAGCTTTTACAAACAAATCAAATACATCCTATCCGGATCAAATATAAAAGTAAGGCAGCACCCTCGTTGAACGCCCAAGAAAAAAGAGGTACGCCAACCGGACCAGCTGATCAGAGGCCCCCTTCACCTAAGCTCAGAACTGGAACCGATACATAAAAGAAAGAAAGAAAAACGGAGACATCAAGGAGATTAGCTTCATCCCCAAGCGTCTAACCCAGTTTGCCATCTAGCATCTAAGGCCTCAAATCCCTTGGTTCACTAGGACTGGGATCCTCTAGCAATGCCAAACACGCCTTAGTAGGACATGAAGACGTGCCAACCTATAACATAAAGCAAAATTATCCCTCGCCAGATCGACAGATGACTCCGGCCCCAAGGTTGGGGCCCCTGAAGCCTCAGAGGCCCACGCTATCCCAGGAGGCCGAACTGAATCGGGCCATCCCACACCCAACGGGCCCTGGTTGACAGAACACGGACAGTATTTTAAAAATATTTCACTTGGGAGATACAAATGAGCCAGCGCCATAGATATGGCCATGCGGAACCGTGCCGTAACCTCTGGAGGAAACAAGCCACGTTCCGGAGAAGGAGTAAAGGCCATAGGGACACCTGCATGTGTAGAAAAGGAAAGTTCTGGGACACGCGCCTCACAGGACCTAGAATTCTTGGGGGCGGATGGCTCAATGCCCTCTGAGGACCCTGAATCGGGAGAAGAGAGTACTCTGGAATAGCAATCGGAACATAACTGATGGGCATGGATAACCTGGGCCATTTCATATTCATCACAAGACGCATTCTCCGCATTGGAGACATCCGTGTCTAAAATCAGAATCCTCCATCTTGGTAAAACACAAATGACAAACACTACCTGGCACCTTTTTTTACACCCACAATGCCTGGGGCACTCACCACCTCCTGTGAATCAGACAACCAACGAACAGACTCTCTCTGTCACCAAACAGTCAGCATACGGAAGTGAAAAACAACGTAGCCACAACCGGGCACGAGTTGCACCGTACAAGTCATAAAAAGAGCACGCAAATCTAAGATCGTGCCAATTGATAAGGCCGTAATATTCCGAAAGGCCATGAGCCTAAAGTATTACTACACATTAGCAGATATAACCACATAACAAACATGATTAAAGTCCCTCTGTTCAATAACCCCCCTCAGGGGATATTAACCCATGATTCCTATTTTAAAATAAAAAGACTCCCACTGGGACCCTACCTTCTCGTTAACATCACATTCACATAATGAAGTAAAATGAAACAATCTTACCGGAACAGGAACACAGCCCTTCATATGTGACAGATAGTTGCCTCGCTTCTGACATGGACTTGAGTGAATAAAGGCAGGCAGCAAAACTCGTCAACACTAATTGCCAAGGAGCTGTTAATATGAGTCGGGATGGTTCCGCAGATAGACTCTCCCTGCAACTCCGGACTCTAACCTTCATCCATGCTCTCACTGAGAGGCTGACAGGACTACTTAAAACTCCAGTCCCATTTTGAAGAGTACTACCCTCCATAAGAGACTATCTCAAACTTCTGACACTTCTCTGCCAACCTCCTGTGACGAAAGGCAAAGAATGACTGGAGGATGAGGGAAGTGGGGGAGGTATTTAAAGCCTTTGGCTGGGGTGTCTTTGCCTCCTCCTGGTGGCCAGGTTCTGAATTCCCAAAAGTAATGAATGCAGCTGTGGACTCTTCCCATTTAAGAATAAAATAATCTTAAAAACATGAGCACTTAAACTTTACAATGACGCTTCTTTTTTAAAATACTTACAATTTTGTTACTGTAAACAGACCGCCAATCCTCCGCCAGCATCTCCCTCAGTATTTAGCAGATCCATAACCAATCAGGCTGCCTCCAATGTTTGCGTGTCCTCTTTGGCATCCAGCTCGTGTGGCATGCAACGATTGGAGGAAGCAGGATTCGTCATTGATATGCTAAATACAGAAGGAGATACGGGCGGAGGATCGGCAGTCTGTTTACAGTTATGAAATGGTAAGTACTTTAAAAAAGAAGCGTCTAAAGTTTAATGACTTAAAGTGCCCATGTTTTTAAAAGTATTTTTAAATACATGGCTTTACATCATTAAACTTTACAATCATTTTAAAGGGACAGTCTAGTCAAAATTAAACTTTCATGATTTAGATAGGATATGTAATTTTAAACAACTTTCCAATCAACTTTTATCATCAAATTTGCTTTATTATCTTGGTATTCTTTGTTGAAAGCTAAACCTAGGTAGGCTCATATGCTAATTTCTAAGCCCTTGAAGGCCACCTCTTATCTCACTGCATTTTGACAGTTTTTCACAGCTAGACAGCGCTAGATCATATGTGATATATATATATATATTTATATATATATATATATATATATATATATATAACATTGTGCTCACTACCCTGGATTAATTTACGAGCCAGCACTGAGTGGCTAAAATGCAAGTCTGTCAACAGAACTGAGATAAGGGGCGGTCTGCAGAGGCTTAGATACAAAGTAATCACAGAGGTAAAAAGTATTTTAATATTACAGTGTTGGTTATGCAATACTGGGAAATGGGTAATAAAGGTATTATCTATTTTTTAAAACAATAAACCTATTCAAGAAGAATATCCCTTAAATATGTGTCATACAAACCACTGTTGACTCTCTGAGAAGGTGTGGTGTTTGAATACTGATGCACAGGCCCTCGCTGCATATGTGCGTATGTCACGTAAAATAGTAATAACTTTTATTAGAAGCTTTTTTGCTAATGTAAGTATATTGCAAAAATGCTTCTATTTAAAATTGAAATGCATCTAAATACATTTAAATGTTGACCTTTCTATCCCTTTAAGCAATAGACAAACTTTACTGCCTATTTAAAATGAAGTGCTACTGAATGAAAAACACATCATTTAGTAACTTTTTTGCAGAAAATCACATCAAATTTTGTATTTTTGTTTAAAAAACAAATATGTTTGAAACTTTTTATAAAAATGTTGCATGAAAATTTACAATGCACTAAAAAGTTGCCGCACATCTCTCTAGTGGCTTATTAAAGGGACACTTATGAAAGTGATGCAGCGTATCTGTTAAAAGTTAACTATAAAATTGCATATGAACATCTCTGTGAAAATAGAAGACATTTTACCTCAAACATTTCTCAGTAGCCACACCCCATTAAATATTAACTTTAAACAGCCAATCAAGATGCTTTTCCCTGGACTTACAAAGGAAACAGGCACAGTAAGTATTACCTTCCTCGTTTAAAGGAAGTTTATTATAAAAGGTGATAGCCGCCCTACAAGATATGGGAAAATCCCATGAAATCACAGTAAAGTGAGAACTGATGATTCTGATTGTTTGACTCATTGTTTACAAATTGTAAAGGATTTTTATAAAACAGCCATCTACCTCTAATCAAATTCTTCACAATCGTGATTGCTGAAACTATAGACAATTTCTCACACTTTGAAATCCCTGAAAAGAATTAAAAGATATTTATGCTGCTAATTAATTGCTTAAGATAAAATCTGACCTTACTCCAAAATATCTGGATTATAAAATTTAAGACATTTATTTCTATAGCAGAGACCCATTTATATAACGGATAAGGAATCTAGAAGGATTTATGAAATAATCACATCAGTTTATCCTATGCATCTATAGTTAATATTAGTGAATATAGTGCTGAGATACTAAAATAAATAACATCATTAGGAGACACTCTGTTAATATGTCTATTCCAAATGTTCATTATGTCTTGTGAGAGACAAAGTGCCTGCATTAAGGAACATCTGATTCTGATATTACAGGGAAAGTGAGTATTTTTCTTGTTTAAAAGCAGTAATAGAGATTATATGGAGAAAGATTCCTGGAATGATTGTTTTTTTCTAAGATAAATTGTTGTATATAATGTTATTCCAAATCTATGTAAAAAATTGTTTGTGAGCAGGAGCCGTTATAGAACTTAGATTTTTTTATGGGGGGGCTATAAAAGGTGGTCAAAAAGTTGAATAGCAGTTGAGGATGTTGTGTGATTTATTTATTTTTTGCCTTTTAAGGCTTCAACCTCAACTGCATTTTGTAATTTGGAAATTAAAAAAAATGCAAAATGATGCATAAAAAAATGTAAATATCAACATTGTCTGAAGCATAAGCAAATTAGGGCAAATCACTGCAAGTTATGTTGAGAAGATCATATACAGTACATAGAGATTGGGGCATATTTATCAAGCTCGGTATGGAGCTTGATGCCCCGTGTTTCCGGCGAGCCTTCAGTCTAAAGACCGCTGCTCCATAACCTGTCTGTTTGCTCTGAGGCGGCGGACAGACATCGCCGGAAATAAATCCGATCCAATACGATCGGGTTGATTGACACCCCCTGCTAGCAGCCAATGGCCGTGAATCTGCCGAGGGCGGCATTGCACCAGCAGTTCACAAGAAATGCTGGTGCAATGATAAATGCCAACAGCGTATGCTGTCGGCATTTATCAATGTGCAGCGGACATCATCCGCAATATCGGTTCCTGTCCACTCGCACTTTCTTAAATAGGCCCCATTGTATGCTATTATCATACATTTGTGGAATCATTACATAGATGTGTGCAGACATTTTGTTTCACTTGCACATGTGGAGGCCCCATAAGGCCTAAGGAGTTATGACCATTATGCTATGTCACTTATTTAAGGTTTTACATTCTATTGCTAAAAAGTCTGCACAGCTGCCACCAAAAAAAATCCCAATAAAACATCTACCTCCCATTTCCTTGACAACTTTGCCGCCTGGCTTCCTCACTTTCTCTCTACAAATATACCAACACTAATTCTTGGGGACTTCAACATTCCCATTGACAACCCGTCTGCCCCTGCTGCCTCTAAACTTCTTTCACTCAGATCCTCCTTCAGTCTTTCACAATCAACCCTATTCCCTACCCACCGTGATGGACACTCCATCGACCTGGTATTTTCCTACCTCTGTTCTATATCTGACCTCACTTGTCGCCCTTTTCCCATTTCTGACCATCACCTGGTCACCTATAATATTAATGCCACAGCTAAACCCACTCCTCCATCCTGTCAGGGTGCCAGGAATCAGACTGAGACGAGAAGTGCAAAAATAATCACACCTTTATTAATAGCAAAAAACAATAAAAAGTCCACAAGTCAAATAACAAGCCAGGAATCAAAACCAGAGCTGGTAGTCAGATGAGCCGAGTCAGGAGCCAAAGCGAATAGTCAGACGAGCCGGAATCAGGAACAAGGAAAACAGCAGAGTCAGGAACAAGCTAGGGATCAGGAACCAGGAAGGACGTCAGGCAGCCAGGTAATACACAGGAACTCTCACAAACAGGTCGGAGACAACGCAAAGGCAAAGCATACTGAACAGAGGCCCTTTAAATAATAAGTGATGACATCACAATTCTGAGACTGCATCCTCTTTCACATGGATGATGCACACCAGTCTGGCTATAAAAGGAAATATAGGAAATGAGCAGCATCCCCCACAATGCACCATAGTCAGGAAGAGAGGTGAGTAAAATGGCTGCCAACAGCACATGGCAAACAACAGGGAAAAAACCCTGACAGTACCCTCCCCTCAACGACCCCTCCCCCGCGGGAGGACAAAAGGCTTATTGGGGAAACGGGCATGGAAGGCACGGAGGAGGGCGGGAGCATGAACATCAGAGGAGGGAACCCAAGAACGCTCCTCTGGACCGTAGCCTCTCCAGTGAACCAAATACTGTACACGGCCCCTGGACATATGAGAGTCAATAATGCTGCTGACCTCATACTCTTCATGGTTGTCAACAAAGATAGAACGGGGACGAGGCAACACAGTGGTAAACTGATTACAAACTAATGGTTTCAAGAGGGAGACATGAAAAACATTGGAGATGCGCATAGCAGGAGGAAGGTCAAGAGCGTAGGCCACAGGATTAACCCGTCAGAGTATTCGAAAAGGACCAACATAATGGGGAGCCAATTTATTGGAAGGCACACGAAGTTTCAAGTTGCGGGAGGACAGCCAAACTCTCTCACCAACCTGGTAGGAAGGTGCGGGCAGACGCCTACGATCAGCCTGGAACTTTTTGCGCTGCATAGAACGATACAGGCAATCCTGAATCTGCACCCACGTGGAACAGAGTTGCCGGAGATGCTCATCCAAAGCCGGAATACCCTGAGACATGAATGAGTCGGGCAACAAGGATGGTTGAAACCCATAATTCGCCATGAACGGGGATAACTTGGAGGAAGCATTAATAGCACTATCATGAGCAAACTCTGCCAAAGGTAACAGTTCAGGCCAATTATTGTGGTGATCTGAGACATAGCAACAGAGGAACTGTTCCAGAGCTTGATTAGACCGTTCCGCAGCCCCATTGGATTGAGGGTGATATGCCGAGGAGAAGGAAAGCTGGATCCCCATTTGAGCACAAAAAGAACGCCAAAATCTGGAGACAAATTGGCTACCCCGGTCCGACACTATCTCCTTGGGTAACCCATGTAAACGGAAGACCTTCCGGGCTAAAATCGAAGCAAGCTCCTGACCGGTAGGCAGCTTCATCAAGGGAATGCAATTTGACATTTTAGAAAAACGGTCAACCACCATAAGGATAACAGTATTGCCATTGGAAACAGGGAGCTCGACAATGAAGTCCATGGAAAGATGTGTCCAAGGACGCTCACCATTAGCAATAGTTTGAAGAAGACCCACAGGAAGACGTCGTATTCTTCTTAAACAAGACACATACTATTCGAAGCAACATACCAACACCAACCTGCAATATTCCATCAACAGGCCCAGTTACTCCCTCTGCCACCCTCTGCATATTCCATCCAGTCACTGAGAATGAAGTTTCTTCCTTACTATCTTCCTCACACCTCACTACCTGCCCGCTCGACCCTATCCCTTCCCATCTAATACCCTCTCTATCTTCCACCCTCACTCCTGCTCTTACCCACATCTTCAACCTATCTCTCTCTACCGGCTCATTCCCATCTTCATTCAAACATGCAAAAGTCACTCCCACACTCAAAAAACCCTCCCTCGACCCTAATTCTCCTGAAAGCTACCGCCCCATATCACTGCTTCCACTAACATCAAAACTCCTTGAAAAACTAGTTTACATTCGCCTAACCCATTTCCTGTCCGCTAACTCCTTGCTTGACCCCCTGCAATACGGATTCCGCACCAAACACTCAACTGAAACTGCCCTTACCAAGGTTACTAACGATCTTCTCTCTGCTAAAAATATTGGACACTACTCTATTCTCATCTTACTTGACCTCTCAGCTGCCTTCGACACAGTTGACCACCCCTTCCTCCTACAGACCCTTAGCTCTTTTGGCCTCTGTGACACTGCCCTTTCCTGGATTCACTCTTATCTTTCTCATAGGTCTTTTTCTGTGTCATTTGCCGGCGACTCCTCCCCTCCAATGCCTCTGTCTGTTGGAGTACCTCAAGGATCTGTTCTAGGTCCTCTACTCTTCACCATTAGCAATAGTTTGAAGAAGACCCACAGGAAGACGTCGTATTCTGTGCACAAACTGAGCCGGAGGCAACATACGCAGCAATATCAGAACGAAGACCTGGCCACCAGAATTGAGAGTGACAGACCAAATCATTTGGTTCTTGCCTAGGTGACCTGCAGCTTTAGGATAGTGGTAAGTGTGCAAAAGTTTAGTTTGAAGATTCTCAGGAACAAAACACTTACCACTAGGTTTCTCAGGAGGTGCATTGGTTTGTGCAGCCAGGATCTCCTCCCCCAAGGGAGAAGTCAAATTAGTACGTATGGTAGCCAAAATATGGTCAGGAGGTATAACAGGAGTAGGTACAGACTCCTCCTTGGACAGAGGCGAAAATTGTCAAGAGAGGGCATCAGCCCTAACATTCTTACTACCAGGCAGGTAGGAAACAACATAATTAAACCGAGAAAAAAATAGCGCCCATCTGGCCTGTCGGGGCGACAAACGTTTTGCTTCAGATAGATAATTTAAATTCTTGTGGTCAGTAAGAATGAGCCCTGGCACGCTAGTACCCTCGATAAGATGCCTCCATTCCTTGAGTGCCAAAATTATGGCCGGGTAATTCCCTGTCGACAATTTCATAATTGCACTCCGCTGGAGACAATTTCTTAGAGAAGAAACCACACGGATGCAAGGAACCGTCAGGCGTAGAACGTTGAGACAAGAGGGCACCTACTTCAGTCTCAGACGCATCGACCTCAAGAACGAAAGGTAGGACAGGGTTAGGATGAGCCAGCACTGGAGCGGCAGCAAAGGCAGTCTTAAGACTATCAAAGGCCTTAATGGCAGTAGGTGACCAATGGAGTGGATCATTCTCTTTACGGGTCATGTCTGTGATAGGTTTGACCAAGGAAGAAAAGTTTTTAATAAACTTTCTAAAGTAATTGGCGAACCCCAAAAAACGTTGAATAGACCGAAGACCAACTGGGCGAGGCCACTGCAGAACTGCAGATAACTTGTCAGGATCCATGGAGAACCTTCAACGGAGATAACATAACCTAGGAAGGTTACTTGAGTCTGATGGAACTCACATTTCTCGAGTTTACAAAACAGGCCGTTCTCACGTAGTCTCTGAAGAACCTGTGTAACATCAGAACGATCAGAGCCTCAAGTGTGGGTGAGTGTATGAGGATGTTGTCTAAGTACACCACAACACACTGTTGCAACATATCTCGTAGGACATCATTAATAAATTCCTGAAAAACAGCAGGAGCATTACATAGGCCAAAGGGCATTACAAGATACTCATAATGCCCGCTCCTGGTGTTAAATGCTGTTTTCCATTTGCGACCCTCCTTAATCCTAACGAGATTGTACGCTCCTCTCAAATCAAGTTTAGTAAAGATTGTAGCTCCCTTGAGGCGGTCAAAGAGTTCCGTAATGAGCGGAATAGGGTAAGCATTCTTAATGGTAAGACGATTAAGACCCCTATAATCAATACATGGTCTTAACTCGCCACCCTTTTTCTTCACAAAGAAGAAGCCAGACCCTGCAGGAGAGCAGGATTTGCACCTTGTCAAACATGTCTAGGAACTCTTGGTACTCTTCTGGCAATTGAGATACTGAAGAAGTGCACAAGACTTTAACTGGTTTCCGAAGACAAGTGGAAATACATTGCAGGGTCCACGACAAAATTTCGGACCGGCGCCAGTCGAGACTGGGATTGTGCTTTTGGAGCCAGGGATAACCCAGAACAACCGGAAAATGCGGAGAGTTTATCACCTTGAACTGGAGGGTTTCAAAATGGAGAGCCCCAACAGCCATGGACAACGGAGCAGTTTCGTGAGTAACGAGTGCGGGCTGAAGGGGCCTGCCATCAATGGCCTCAATAGCAAGCGGAACGGACCGAGGCAAAACAGGAATGGCGTGCTTTGATACAAAAGCACTGTCAATGAAATAGCCCGCAGCACCGGAGTCAACAAGAGCCTGAGTGACTATGGAGGAGTCCACCCAGGAAAGGACAACCGTGACAAAAGGTTTCTCCTTAAGCGGCTCCGGGGATGAGGATAAACCACCCAAGGTCTGCCCCCGACAGGACCTTAGGTGTGAGCGTTTCCCGGCCGTGTAGGACAAGACTTCAAAAGGTGGCCCTGTAACCCACAATAGAGGCAGAGCCCCTCCCTCCTCCTAAAGGCCCTCTCCACCGGGGAGAGACGCGTTAATCCCAACTGTATTGGCTCAGCAGTACCTGGTGACTTGGGACCAGGAGGCATGGGAGGAGAGGGAGGCATGGGTGGGAATGAACACGTAGGGGACAACGGAACAGGAGGCTTCCACAAGCGCTCCTTGAAAGAGGGCCTCTCTCTGAGTCTGATGTCAATTAGGATTAAAAAAGACACCAATGCCTCAAGATCCTCTGGTAAATCTCTGTCAGCAACTTCGTCTTTAATCACATCAGAGAGCCCATGAAAGAAGGCGGCAACAAGGGCTTCATTGTTCCAACCTACCTCTGCGGCAAGCGTACGGAACTCAATAGCATACTGAGTAACAGATCTTGTACCTTGCTGAATGGAAATGAGTCATTTAGCAGCAGAGGAGGAGCGAGCCGGAACATCAAATACCCTTCGAAAGGAGGCCACAAATTCAGGGTAATTTGAAATCACAGGTTTATTAGTCTTCCACAAGGGATTAGCCCTGTGTCAGAGAGTAACAAGATGAGAAATCCCACCTTAGCTCTGTCAGAGGGAAACGCCTGAGGTAACATCTCAAAGTAAATACCCACCTGGTTCAAAAACCCTCTGCACTGAATAGGATCGCCTCCATATCGCTGAGGTAGAGGTGCAGATCCGGACATGCTCCTGGTAGGCATAGGTGCAGCAGCGGAAACAGGAGCAGCCATAACTTGCGGGACACTTTGGTCCAAATGTGCAGTGCGAGTCAGCAGGGTTTGCAGGGCTAGTGCAAATTGATCCAAGCGATGATCCTGTTTATCCAGTCTGGAAATGATGGCAGGTAAAGGTGGATTATTAGCACCATCAGGATTCATGGCCTTTGCGTAATGTCAGGGTGCCAGGAATCAGACTGAGACGAGAAGTGCAAAAATAATCACACCTTTATTAATAGCAAAAAATAATAAAAAGTCCACAAGTCAAATAACAAGCCAGGAGTCAAAACCAGAGCTGGTAGTCAGTCGAGCCGAGTCAGGAGCCAAAGCGAATAGTCAGACGAGCCGGAATCAGGAACAAGGAAAACAGCAGAGTCAGGAACAAGCCAGGGATCAGGAACCAGGAAGGACGTCAGGCAGCTAGGTAATACACAGGAACTCTCACAAACAGGTCTGAGACAACGCAAAGGCAAAGCATACTGAACAGAGGCCCTTTAAATAATAAGTGATGACATCACAATTCTGAGACTGCATCCTGTCTCACATGGATGATGCACACCAGTCTGGCCATAAAAGGAAGTGTAGGAAATGAGCAGCATCCCCCAAAAACAGAATTTATGTTTACCTGATAAATTACTTTCTCCAACGGTGTGTCCGGTCCACGGCGTCATCCTTACTTGTGGGATATTCTCCTCCCCAACAGGAAATGGCAAAGAGCCCAGCAAAGCTGGTCACATGATCCCTCCTAGGCTCCGCCTTCCCCAGTCATTCGACCGACGTAAAGGAGGAATATTTGCATAGGAGAAACCATATGATACCGTGGTGACTGTAGTTAAAGAAAATAAATTATCAGACCTGATTAAAAAACCAGGGCGGGCCGTGGACCGGACACACCGTTGGAGAAAGTAATTTATCAGGTAAACATAAATTCTGTTTTCTCCAACATAGGTGTGTCCGGTCCACGGCGTCATCCTTACTTGTGGGAACCAATACCAAAGCTTTAGGACACGGATGAAGGGAGGGAGCAAATCAGGTCACCTAGATGGAAGGCACCACGGCTTGCAAAACCTTTCTCCCAAAAATAGCCTCAGAAGAAGCAAAAGTATCAAACTTGTAAAATTTAGTAAAAGTGTGCAGTGAAGACCAAGTCGCTGCCTTACATATCTGATCAACAGAAGCCTCGTTCTTGAAGGCCCATGTGGAAGCCACAGCCCTAGTGGAATAAGCTGTGATTCTTTCAGGAGGCTGCCGTCCGGCAGTCTCATAAGCCAATCTGATGATGCTTTTAATCCAAAAAGAGAGAGAGGTAGAAGTTGCTTTTTGACCTCTCCTTTTACCAGAATAAACAACAAACAAGGAAGATGTTTGTCTAAAATCCTTTGTAGCATCTAAATAGAATTTTAGAGCACGAACAACATCCAAATTGTGCAACAAACGTTCCTTCTTTGAAACTGGATTCGGACACAAAGAAGGCACGACTATCTCCTGGTTAATGTTTTTGTTAGAAACAACTTTCGGAAGAAAACCAGGTTTAGTACGTAAAACCACCTTATCTGCATGGAACACCAGATAAGGAGGAGAACACTGCAGAGCAGATAATTCTGAAACTCTTCTAGCAGAAGAAATTGCAACCAAAAACAAAACTTTCCAAGATAATAACTTAATATCAACGGAATGTAAGGGTTCAAACGGAACCCCCTGAAGAACTGAAAGAACTAAATTGAGACTCCAAGGAGGAGTCAAAGGTTTGTAAACAGGCTTGATTCTAACCAGAGCCTGAACAAAGGCTTGAACATCTGGCACAGCTGCCAGCTTTTTGTGAAGTAACACAGACAAGGCAGAAATCTGTCCCTTCAAGGAACTTGCAGATAGTCCTTTCTCCAAACCTTCTTGAAGAAAGGATAGAATTTTAGGAATTTTTACCTTGTCCCAAGGGAATCCTTTAGATTCACACCAACAGATATATTTTTTCCATATTTTGTGGTAAATTTTTCTAGTTACAGGCTTTCTGGCCTGAACAAGAGTATCAATGACAGAATCTGAGAACCCTCGCTTTGATAAGATCAAGCGTTCTATCTCCAAGCAGTCAGTTGGAGTGAGACCAGATTCGGATGTTCGAACGGACCTTGAACAAGAAGGTCTCGTCTCAAAGGTAGCTTCCATGGTGGAGCCGATGACATATTCACCAGGTCTGCATACCAAGTCCTGCGTGGCCACGCAGGAGCTATCAAGATCACCGATGCCCTCTCCTGATTGATCCTGGCTACCAGCCTGGGGATGAGAGGAAACGGCGGGAATACATAAGCTAGTTTGAAGGTCCAAGGTGCTACTAGTGCATCTACTAGAGTCGCCTTGGGATCCCTGGATCTGGACCCGTAGCAAGGAACCTTGAAGTTCTGACGAGAGGCCATCAGATCCATGTCTGGAATGCCCCACAATTGAGTAATTTGGGCAAAGATTTCCGGATGGAGTTCCCACTCCCCCGGATGAAATGTCTGACGACTCAGAAAATCCGCTTCCCAATTTTCCACTCCTGGGATGTGGATTGCAGACAAGTGGCAGGAGTGAGTCTCCGCCCATTGAATGATTTTGGTCACTTCTTCCATCGCCAGGGAACTCCTTGTTCCCCCCTGATGGTTGATGTACGCAACAGTCGTCATGTTGTCTGATTGAAACCGTATGAACTTGGCCTTTGCTAGCTGAGGCCAAGCCTTGAGAGCATTGAATATTGCTCTCAGTTCCAGAATATTTATCGGGAGAAGAGATTCTTCCCGAGACCAAAGACCCTGAGCTTTCAGGGGTCCCCAGACCGCGCCCCAGCCCACCAGACTGGCGTCGGTCGTGACAATGACCCACTCTGGTCTGCGGAAGCTCATCCCCTGTGACAGGTTGTCCAGGGACAGCCACCAACGGAGTGAATCTCTGGTCCTCTGATCTACTTGTATCGTCGGAGACAAGTCTGTATAGTCCCCATTCCACTGACTGAGCATGCACAGTTGTAATGGTCTTAGATGAATTCGCGCAAAAGGAACTATGTCCATTGCCGCTACCATCAAACCTATTACTTCCATGCACTGCGCTATGGAAGGAAGAGGAACAGAATGAAGTATTTGACAAGAGTTTAGAAGTTTTGATTTTCTGGCCTCTGTCAGAAAAATCCTCATTTCTAAGGAGTCTATTATTGTTCCCAAGAAGGGAACCCTTGTTGACGGAGATAGAGAACTTTTTTCTACGTTCACTTTCCACCCGTGAGATCTGAGAAAGGCCAGGACAATGTCCGTGTGAGCCTTTGCTAGAGGAAGGGACGACGCTTGAATCAGAATGTCGTCCAAGTAAGGTACTACTGCAATGCCCCTTGGTCTTAGCACCGCTAGAAGGGACCCTAGTACCTTTGTGAAAATCCTTGGAGCAGTGGGTAATCCGAACGGAAGTGCCACAAACTGGTAATGCTTGTCCAGGAATGCGAACCTTAGGAACCGATGATGTTCCTTGTGGATAGGAATATGTAGATACGCATCCTTTAAATCCACCGTGGTCATGAATTGACCTTCCTGGATGGAAGGAAGAATTGTTCGAATGGTTTCCATTTTGAACGATGGAACCTTGAGAAACTTGTTTAGGATCTTGAGATCTAAGATTGGTCTGAATGTTCCCTCTTTTTTGGGAACTACGAACAGATTGGAGTAGAACCCCATCCCTTGTTCTCCTAAAGGAACCGGATGAATCACTCCCATTTTTAACAGATCTTCTACACAATGTAAGAATGCCTGTCTTTTTATGTGGTCTGAAGACAATTGAGACCTGTGGAACCTCCCCCTTGGAGGAAGCCCCTTGAATTCCAGAAGATAACCTTGGGAGACTATTTCTAGTGCCCAAGGATCCAGAACATCTCTTGCCCAAGCCTGAGCGAAGAGAGAGAGTCTGCCCCCCACCAGATCCGGTCCCGGATCGGGGGCCAACATCTCATGCTGTCTTGGTAGCAGTGGCAGGTTTCTTGGCCTGCTTTCCTTTGTTCCAGCCTTGCATTGGTCTCCAGGCTGGCTTGGCTTGAGAAGTATTACCCTCTTGCTTAGAGGACGTAGCACTTGGGGCTGGTCCGTTTCTGCGAAAGGGACGAAAATTAGGTTTATTTTTGGCCTTGAAAGACCTATCCTGAGGAAGGGCGTGGCCCTTGCCCCCAGTGATATCAGAGATAATCTCTTTCAAGTCAGGGCCAAACAGCGTTTTCCCCTTGAAAGGAATGTTAAGCAATTTGTTCTTGGAAGACGCATCCGCTGACCAAGATTTTAACCAAAGCGCTCTGCGCGCCACAATAGCAAAACCAGAATTTTTCGCCGCTAACCTAGCCAATTGCAAAGTGGCGTCTAGGGTGAAAGAATTAGCCAATTTGAGAGCATGAATTCTGTCCATAATCTCCTCATTTAAACACTAAAAAACTCTAAGCCATCTCCGTGGAGATGTTGCCTGTACAACGGCAAAGAGAATGACTGGGGAAGGCGGAGCCTAGGAGGGATCATGTGACCAGCTTTGCTGGGCTCTTTGCCATTTCCTGTTGGGGAGGAGAATATCCCACAAGTAAGGATGACGCCGTGGACCGGACACACCTATGTTGGAGAAATGCACCATAGTCAGGAAGAGAGGTGAGTAAAATGGCTGCCAGCAGCACATGGCAAACAATAGGGAAAAAACCCTGACACATCCCACCCCTGCACCTGTAGAAATCTACATGCTGTGGATCCGCTCCAATTTTCAAAAATTATTCTAGATCTCCTTCCTCACACTTCCACTATAACCTGCCCTGATCTCGCAACAGCCCACTATAACAAAACGCTGTCCTCTGCACTAGACACACTTGCACCTCCCCAGCTGAGCAAAACATCACGCCGTCAGTTGCAGCCCTGGCACTCTCAGCAAACACGCTATTTGCAAATATGCTCCCGTACTGCTGAGCGTGTCTGGAGGAAAACTCACTCTGAACCTGACTTCATACACTATAAGTTTATTCTTTGTTCATACACTTCAGCCCTTCACTTAGCCATGTAAACCTACTTCTCTTCTCTTATATCCACTCTTTCCTCAAATCCTACTCAAACGACTTTTCTCCACCTTTAACTCTCTCCTCTACCCTCCTGCTTCACCCCCTCCATCTGTCTTTAGTTCTCAAGACCTGGCAGACTACTTCTTAAACAAGACACGTACTATTCGAAGCAACATCCCAACACCAACCTGCAATATTCCATCAACAGGCCCAGTTACTCCCTCTGCCACCCTCTGCATATTCCATCCAGCCACTGAGAATGAAGTTTCTTCCTTACTATCTTCCTCACACCTCACTACCTGCCCGCTCGACCCTATCCCTTCCCATCTAATACCCTCCCTATCTTCCACCCTCACTCCTGCTCTTAACCACATCTTCAACCTATCACTCTCTACCGGCTCATTCCCATCTTCATTCAAACATGCAAAAGTCACTCCCACACTCAAAAAACCCTCCCTCGACCCTAATTCTCCTGAAAGCTACCGCCCCATATCACTGCTTCCACTAACATCAAAACTCCTTGAAAAACTAGTTTACATTCGCCTAACCCATTTCCTGTCCGCTAACTCCTTGCTTGACCCCCTGCAATCCGGATTCCGCACCAAACACTCAACTGAAACTGCCCTTACCAAGGTTACTAACGATCTTCTCTCTGCTAAAAATATTGGACACTACTCTATTCTCATCTTACTTGACCTCTCAGCTGCCTTCGACACAGTTGACCACCCCTTCCTCCTACAGACCCTTAGCTCTTTTGGCCTCTGTGACACTGCCCTTTCCTGGATTCACTCTTATCTTTCTCTTAGGTCTTTTTCTGTGTCATTTGCCGGCGACTCCTCCCCTCCAATGCCTCTGTCTGTTGGAGTACCTCAAGGATCTGTTCTAGGTCCTCTACTCTTCTCCATCTATACTTCTTCGCTGGGTAAACTTATCAACAGTTATGGCTTCAAATATCACCTCTATGCCGATGACACCCAGATCTACCTCTCCACCCCTGCTCTCTCTCCCTCTGTCCTTTCTCATGTCAGCGACTGCCTATCTGGTATTTCTTCCTGGATGGCCTCTCACCACCTAAAGATTAACATGTCCAAGACTGAGCTCCTTCTTATCCCCCCCTCAAGCTCTACGCCGACTTGTGACTTCTCTATCCCTGTTGACGGCATCACCATTTCCCCATCGCCCCAAGTCCGTTGCCTCGGAGTTACACTTGACTCAAATCTATCCGTCGCCCCCCATATCCAATCGCTTTCTACATCCTGTCGCAACCATCTACGCAACATTTACAAGATTCGACCTTTCCTGTGCGGTAACACCACAAAGCAAATAATCCACTTCCTTGTTATTTCCAGACTTGACTACTGCAATAACCTACTTACTGGCCTTCCTCTTTCCCACCTCTCCCCCCTTCAATGCATCCTAAATGCCTCTGCCAGGCTGATCCACCTTTCCCGTCGCTCTTTATCTGCTGCACCTCTCTGCAAGTCCCTTCATTGGCTCCCCATACACAGCAGAATTAAATTCAAAATTCTCACCCTTGTATACAAAGCGCTCACCAACACCGCTCCCCTCTACCTATCCTTTCTAATCAACAAGTATACTCCAGCCCGCCCACTAAGATACAACAATGACCTGCTCCTTGCATATGCGACGATCACCTCCTCTCATGCTAGACTGCAGAAGTTTTATATTGTTTTATTTAAATGAACTATATCCATGGACAGCGCTACGGAATATGATGGCGCTTCATAAATAAAGTATAATAATAATAATAATAATTTATATTTATATAATTTTGTTTTTTACAATGGCTTGAAGGACATAACTTCTAATGCCTATAGTAGGTTCCTTCAATGCCAATGGCTGAAGTGTGAGTTTAATAAATTAATAAAGTTCTGTTTTCGGTACTCTCTCCTTGCTTGTTGGCCCAGGGAGCTGGGCAGGGCCTTTTCCCACCTATATTCAACCACTCCCACCTGTGCCAAGATGCAGAATGGTCACCGGGAGCAGTGCACAGAAAATAGCCTTCAGCAAGAGAACAGAGGAGCTTGGCAGTGCATGCAATGCCCTTCCCAGCACAATGGGGGTGCTACATACGTGTTTAGGGGTGCATGGCATCCCCCAGCACTCCCACAGTACTGCCACTACTTATGAGGGATTATATAATGCTAATTCAAAGAATTTAAAGGTAAAAATGATTTAAATTCAGTATTTAAAAACATATGCACAGCCTCAAGGTTCCATTGTTTACATAATCTATGTAATACCGGCGCTATGGAAATCCCACGCAAAAACGTCATTTTTTTAAACAGACTAGCAATAGCAATAATAGTCGTTTTTTACTTTATATATTGAGCTCTGAAGTCAAATTACATAGACAAATATTTTGACCTAAAAAAGTGTACTGCGCCTTTAAATAATAAAAGCGCAACAATTTTTCTGCAATCAGTTAAAACAACTTTCGCAACAATAAAAAGTGTTTTTATGTGCCCAAATTCACTTAACAATATTGCTCCGGTATTGCTCCGTGGACCAGTTATATTTCAATTTTTGTCAACTTTAATCCAATTTTTTAACACACTTCAGGCCCCTGCACCTCGCCACAGCTCTGCTGTTGCGCCTACCTGCCCCCAGATTGACACTGATCCTCCAGAAGAATCGCTCCCAAGTCTCTCTGTACCAACGATTGCAAACTGACTTAGGCCCCACCGGAGCCTCAAGACTCTGCTGCCGTTCCGGAATAGTACTGCGCTGTTGAGCGCGCGAACAAAGGCACCGCCCATCGTGGGCGTAACTCGAGCTGTACAGAGACCCGCATGGGACGACAAAATAACATGTCGGTCTGTCTATACTATACTAAAGAAAAGCCATGTGCCCCTCTATACAAGCACTTCACCTGTGAATGAGCAAAATAAAAGGGATTCCAGGTACATCATTTTTCTTATAGTGCATACTGATTACCGCTCCCCAGTTAGGGAATAATGTCAGCCTGTTCTGATGTATCCAGTCTCCCCAGAAACAAATGACTGAACATACCTCAATGCTGCTTGTAGCATGACACGGTTCCCCACACTGAAGATATTTCTTTACACTACCTTCAACCGCTCTGTGGGAACCAGCAGGATCTTAGATACTGTTTGCTAAGATCATCAACATCAGTGCATAAAATTAATATGTCTCCACTCCTCTTGGGAATTAATTGACTAACGAATTTCTCCCTGAGAAAAATAGTACTCACTGGCACCATTTTAAAATAAAAAACTTCTTGATTGAAGAATCTAAACTAACACCTCACTTTACCTCTTCCTATCACTAACACAGGCAAAGAGAATGACTGGGGTGAGAGGGAAGGGAGGAGCTATATATACAGCTCTGCTGTGGTGCTCTCTGCCACTTCCTGCTGACCAGGAGGCGTAATCCCATAAGTAAGGATGAAATCTGTGGTCTCGTCATATCTTGTAAAAGAAAAGTAATCCCTGACTTCTCCCATTCCTGTGAAAAAATCTGCACGGTCTGGAACAGGAAACACTTCCACAGTGGAAGGAACATCATAGCATTTTTTAAGTTTACCAGATTCCTTAGGGTTGACAACAACAGGCGTATCAGAGTCGTCCAAAGTAGCCAAAAACTCCTTTAACACTACATAAAGGTGTTCAAGCTTAAATCTGAAGGTTACTACTTCAGCATCAGATGAAGGAATTAAACTGTCCGAATCTGAGATTTCACCCTCAGAAGCTACCGGCGAATCCTCCTCACCAGACTTAGGAGAGAGAGCAACCAGTGTAGCAGAATGTGGAACAGAAACCTTACTATCTGAATCTTTAAATGTCCTCTTGCGTTTTACCTGTAGGAAAAGAAAAAGCAGACAAAGCTGCAGATACCGCAGAGGATACATGAGCTGAAATCTGCAGGCAGTACACTCCTCCAGAAGATTGAGAGGAACCGCAGGGCACTGCATGTGACACCATAGAGGCTTGGGACGTTTGAGGAGAAAGCTGTGGCATCATCCTGGGAGACATGAGGCTCAGAGGTCACAACGTATCTGTACATTCAATAGTTTTGTGCAGCACAGAATTGTATAGACAAAATAAATAGTTTAAAACATTTCTGTAAAAGATTTATTCCAAATATGAGGGACAGAAATGTTAAGTAAAAACAATTTGGTCAAGAGCCAATAATCCTCATACCTAGGAACAGACCCCTGTTCCAAAAACATATGTCCCAATCACTTATTTATGTTTATAAAAAAGGGACTTGACACATCCCAGACCAGATTTGTCTGGATGCTAAAAGCTTAATTTGAAGATGTATTAATTATTTTCAATAAATGTATGGCACATACACATTGAAGAAATTTACAAAGAACGTCTTTACCAGTAAAACGTTAGTAACATGCCCCATACTTCAAGTATTGTCTTTTCCATTAAAGGAAACACAAGCTGCATTTTTGAACACCTGATCACAGATCTAGATCAGATACATGCAGAACAAGAACGCTGCTCCGTTCTCAGCCGGAGAACGAGGCGGGGTTACATTTCCAGGCTCAGCAAGAGCCTAAAATGGCGCCGCTCTGCATCTCAGAGAAGAAGAAGACGGGGACATGAAAACGGCATGGGAATGAAGCGTGCATATTACTAACACTGTGCTTCATTCTGCCGAGTAATTTAATCTTAATACCCAGAGCCCAGCTGTTATAACAACAGCGCAGGTGTTCATGCAGGGTAGAAAAAAATAATAATTGCACCGCTCCCCTTGAACTTAAAAAGCGGAAGAGACTGAACACCAGACTACTCCAGGAATGGCGCCTCTAAGTGAAATATCGCCCTCTAGCAGTCTCCACCATTGTATAAAAGACTCAATAAAGAATTAGGGTACCCTAATGAACCTTGATCGATATATGAGGTGATCATATTTGAAAAGAGACCGAGTGTAAATTAATTCTGAGCCAACAAAAGAGGGTAAAGGAGGTTAACCCCTAAGTCTCCAAAATCACATACACTTGTAGTGCCTGCCCACTGCCATTAAAATATCCTCCATTAACCCCTTAACGACCAAGGATGTACGCCATACGTCCTCAAAAAATATACAGTTAATGACAGAGGATGTATGGCGTACGTCCTTGGTCTTGTAAAGCGGTGGAAGTGATCCTGATCACTTCCAGACACTTTCCAGTTATTGCAGTTATGCCTCGATATCGAGGCATTCTGCAATAACCCCCCTTGGCCATCCGATGCAGAGAGAGCCACTCTGTGGCCCTCTCTGCACCGGACATCGATGGCCGGTATCGTTGGTGGCTGGGAGCCAGTCTGGGAGGCGGGTGGGCGGCCATCGATGGGCCATGTGGAGTGGAGAGGAGCGGGATCGTGGGCGGGATGGCCGGGAGATGCGTACGCGTGCACGGGGGGCGGAGGCGGGGGCGTGAACGGGGTGGAAGCGGGTGGGAACGGCTACACTACAGAAAAAATTGAAAATTGAAAAGTGGGGTAAAATATAATTTAAAAAAAAATCTAAGGGATCTGGGAGATGGAGGGGGGTTGTTCTTTGGGGGGGGAAGCTACACTACAGAAAAAAAAAGAAAAAGGAAAAAAAAGCATTTTTAAGGGGAAACTGGGTACTGTCAGACAGCTGCCAGTACCCAAGATGGCTCCCAGTAAGGTAGAGAGGGAGGGTTAGAGAGCTGTTTCGGGGGGATCAGGGAGGTTGGGGGCTAAGGGGGGATCCTACACATCAGCATATGTAAATATGCTAAAAAATAAAAAAGATACATTTTAAAAGATACATTTTATTTTAGTACTGGCAGACTTTCTGCCAGTACTTAAGATGGCGGAGACAATTGTGGGGTGGGGGAGGGAAGAACGCTGTTTGGGAGGGATCAGCGAGTCTGATGTGTCAGGTGGAAGGCTGATCTCTACACTAAAGCTAAAATTAACCCTGCAAACTCCCTACAAGCTACCTAATTAACCCCTTCACTGCTAGACATAATACACGTGTGATGCACAGGCTGTTTGTAAATAATTTCAGTGAGAAGCCTAAAATTGTGAAAAAGTGAACAATTTTTTTTTTATTTGATCGCATTTGACGGTGAAATGGTGGCATGAAATATACCAAGATGGGCCTAGATCAATTCTTGGGGTTGTCTACTACAGTAAACTAAAGCTAAAATTAACCCTAGAAGCTCCCTACATGCTCCCTAATTAACCCCTCCACTGCTGGGCATAATACACTTGTGGTGCGCAGTGGCATTTAGTGGCCTTCTAATTACCAAAAAGCAATGCCAAAGCCATATATGTCTGCTATTTCTAAACAAAGGGGATCCCAGAGAAGCTTTTACAACCATTTGTGCCATAATTGCACAGGCTGTTTGTAAATAATTTCAGTGAGAAACCTAAAATTGTGAAAAAGTGAACAATTTTTTTTTTATTTGATCGCATTTGGCAGTGAAATGGTGACATAAAATATACCAAGATGGGCCTAGATCAATTCTTGGGGTTGTCTACTACACTTAACTAAAGCTAAAATCAACCCTAGAAGCTCCCTACATGCGCCCTAATTAATCCCTCCACTGCTGGGCATGATACACGTGTGGTGCGCAGTGGCATTTAGAGGCCTTCTAATTACCAAAAAGCAATGCCAAAGCCATATATGTCTGCTATTTCTGAACAAAGGGGATCCCAGAGAAGCTTTTACAACCATTTGTGCCATAATTGCACAAGTTGTTTGCAAATAATTTCAGTGAGAAACCTAGTTTGTGAAAAAATTTGTGAAAAAGTGAACAATTTTTTTTATTTGATCTCATTTGGTGGTGAAATGGTGGCATGAAATATACCAAAATGGGCCTAGATCAATACTTTGGGATGTCTTCTAAAAAAAATTATATACATGTCAAGGGATAATCAGGGATTCCTGAAAGATATCAGTGTCCCAATATAACTAATTTTGAAAAAAAGTGGTTTGAAAATAGCAAAGTGCTACTTGTATTTATTGCCCTATAACTTGCAAAAAAAGCAAAGAACATGTAAACATTGGGTATTTCTAAACTCAGAACAAAATTTAGAAACTATTTAGCATGGGTGTTTTTTGGTGGTTGTAGATGTGTAACAGATTTTGGGGGTCAAAGTTAGAAAAAACATAATTTATGCTTACCTGATAAATTTATTTCTCTTGTAGTGTATCCAGTCCACGGATCATCCATTACTTGTGGGATATTCTCCTTCCCAACAGGAAGTTGCAAGAGGATCACCCACAGCAGAGCTGCTATATAGCTCCTCCCCTCACTGTCATATCCAGTCATTCGACCGAAACAAGACGAGTGTAAGGATTCCAGTCCTGCTTTTACCTTTTGCTCCAATTCACCTCCCTCACCTGTACTTAAGGCTTCACCACGCCCCAAACAAGGGCTTAGTTGTTATATCAGGTTCCTTGGTTGTTTGAATCACAACTGCAGAGCTTAATAAAATTATATTTGTTTCACAACTGAAGTACAGGCTATTATATCAGCATAGACTGTGTAAACTCAGAGTGATATTTATAAGGAAATGAAGAGAGACTTTATATGGTTATATATTGTAGTTATACCATAAAAGTAATATATCTCTGTAAAAGGAAAATAATGTTAGCAATAACTTTTGGCAGTTACATAGATTGTGCCCATATAGGTAAGATAACTTTCAAATAATAAACCACTGCTGCGTGAGAGACATGAGATAGACTGAGCAGCAGGTCACGCCCCTGTCAGCACCTGCAGCTCAGTCTATCTCATGTCTCTCACGCAGCAGTGGTTTATTATTCTATCTCATGTCTCTCACGCAGCAGTGGTTTATTATTTGAAAGTTATCTTACCTATATGGGCACAATCTATGTAACTGCCAAAAGTTATTGCTAACATTATTTTCCTTTTACAGAGATATATTACTTTTATGGTATAACTACAATATATAACCAAATAAAGTCTCTCTTCATTTCCTTATAAATATCACTCTGAGTTTACACAGTCTATGCTGATATAATAGCCTGTACTTCAGTTGTGAAACAAATATAATTTTATTAAGCTCTGCAGTTGTGATTCAAACAACCAAGGAACCTGATAACGAGAAAGGAGGAACCATAGGGTGCAGTGGTGACTGTAGTTTAATTAAAATTTAGACCTGCCTTAAAAGGACAGGGCGGGCCGTGGACTGGATACACTACAAGAGAAATAAATTTATCAGGTAAGCATAAATTATGTTTTCTCTTGTTAAGTGTATCCAGTCCACGGATCATCCATTACTTGTGGGATACCAATACCAAAGCTAAAGTACACGGATGATGGGAGGGACAAGGCAGGAACTTAAACGGAAGGAACCACTGCCTGTAGAACCTTTCTCCCAAAAACAGCCTCCGAAGAAGCAAAAGTGTCAAATTTGTAAAATTTTTAAAAGGTGTGAAGCGAAGACCAAGTCGCAGCCTTGCAAATCTGTTCAACAGAGGCCTCATTTTTAAAGGCCCAGGTGGAAGCCACAGCTCTAGTAGAATGAGCTGTAATCCTTTCAGGGGGCTGCTGTCCAGCAGTCTCATAGGCTAAGCGTATTATGCTCCGAAGCCAAAAGGAGAGAGAGGTTGCCGAAGCTTTTTGACCTCTCCTCTGTCCAGAGTAAACGACAAACAGGGCAGATGTTTGACGAAAATCTTTAGTAGCCTGTAAGTAAAACTTCAAGGCACGGACTACGTCCAGATTATGCAAAAGACGTTCCTTCTTTGAAGAAGGATTAGGACACAATGATGGAACAACAATCTCTTTGATATTCCTGTTAGAAACCACCTTAGGTAAAAACCCAGGTTTGGTACGCAGAACTACCTTGTCTGAATGAAAAATCAGATAAGGAGAATCACAATGTAAGGCAGATAACTCAGAGACTCTTCGAGCCGAGGAAATAGCCATCAAAAACAGAACTTTCCAAGATAAAAGTTTAATATCAGTGGAATGAAGGGGTTCAAACGGAACTCCCTGAAGAACTTTAAGAACCAAGTTTAAGCTCCACGGGGGAGCAACAGTTTTAAACACAGGCTTAATCCTAACGAAAGCCTGACAAAATGCCTGGACGTCTGGAACTTCTGCCAGACGCTTGTGCAAAAGAATAGACAGAGCAGAGATCTGTCCTTTTAAAGAACTAGCTGATAAGCCTTTGTCCAAACCCTCTTGGAGAAAGGACAATATCCTAGGAATCCTAACCTTACTCCATGAGTAACTCTTGGATTCACACCAATAAAGATATTTATGCCATATCTTATGGTAGACTTTCCTGGTGACAGGCTTCCGAGCTTGTATTAAGGTATCAATGACTGACTCGGAGAAGCCACGCCTTGATAGAATCAAGCGTTCAATCTCCATGCAGTCAGTCTCAGAGAAATTAGATTTGGATGATTGAAAGGACCTTGTATTAGAAGGTCCTGCCTCAGAGGCAGAGTCCATGGTGGAAGAGATGACATGTCCACTAGGTCTGCATACCAGGTCCTGCGTGGCCACGCAGGCGCTATCAGAATCACTGATGCTCTCTCCTGTTTGATTTTGGCAATCAGTCGAGGGAGCAGAGGAAACGGTGGAAACACATAGGCCAGGTTGAAGAACCAAGGAGCTGCTAGAGCATCTATCAGCGTTGCTCCCGGGTCCCTGGACCTGGATCCGTAACAAGGAAGCTTGGCGTTCTGGCGAGACGCCATGAGATCCAGTTCTGGTTTGCCCCAATGATGGACCAGTTGAGCAAACACCTCCGGATGGAGTTCCCACTCCCCCGGATGAAAAGTCTAACGACTTAGAAAATCCGCCTCCCAGTTCTCTACGCCTGGGATGTGGATCGCTGACAGGTGGCAAGAGTGAGACTCTGCCCAGCGAATTATCTTTGAGACTTCTAACATCGCTAGGGAACTCCTGGTTCCCCCTTGATGGTTGATGTAAGCCACAGTCGTGATGTTGTCCGACTGAAATCTGATGAACCTCAGTGTTGCTAACTGAGGCCAAGCTAGAAGAGCCTTGAATATTGCTCTTAACTCCAGAATATTTATTGGGAGGAGTTTCTCCTCCTGAGTCCACGATCCCTGAGCCTTCAGGGAGTTCCAGACTGCGCCCCAACCTAGAAGGCTGGCATCTGTTGTTACAATCGTCCAATCTGGCCTGCGAAAGGTCATACCCTTGGACAGATGGACCCGAGAAAGCCATCAGAGAAGAGAATCTCTGGTCTCTTGATCCAGATTTAGTAGAGGGGACAAATCTGAGTAATCCCCATTCCACTGAATTAGCATGCATAATTGCAGCAGTCTGAGATGCAGGCGCGCAAATGGCACTATGTCTATTGCCGCTACCATTAAGCCGATTACTTCCATGCACTGAGCCACTGACGGGCGTGGAATGGAATTAAGGACACGGCAAGCATTTAGAAGTTTTGATAACCTGGACTCCGTCAGGTAAATTTTCATCTCTACAGAATCTATAAGAGTCCCTAGGAAGGAGACTCTTGTGAGTGGTGATAGAGAACTCTTTTCCACGTTCACTTTCCACCCATGCGACCTCAGAAATGCCAGAACTATCTCTGTATGAGACTTGGCAATTTGAAAGCTTGACGCCTGTATCAGGATGTCGTCTAGATACGGAGCCACCTCTATGCCTCGCGGTCTTAGAACCACCAGAAGTGAGCCCAGAACCTTTGTAAAAATTCTCGGGGCAGTGGCCAATCCGAAGGGAAGAGCTACAAATTGGTAATGCCTGTCTAGAAAGGCAAACCTTAGGAACCGATGATGATCTTTGTGAATCGGTATGTGAAGGTAGGCATCCTTTAAGTCCACTGTGGTCATGTACTGACCCTCTTGGATTATGGGTAGGATGGTCCGAATAGTTTCCATTTTGAATGATGGAACTCTGAGGAATTTGTTTAAGATCTTTAGATCCAAGATTGGTCTGAAGGTTCCCTCTTTCTTGGGAACCACAAACAGATTTGAATAAAATCCCTGTCCTTGTTCCGTCCGCGGAACTGGATGGATCACTCCCATTACTAGGAGGTCTTGCACACAGCTTAGGAATGCCTCTTTCTTTATCTGGTTTGCTGATAACCTTGAAAGATGAAATCTCCCTTGTGGAGGAGAAGCTTTGAAGTCCAGAAGATATCCCTGAGATATGATCTCCAACGCCCAGGGATCCTGAACATCTCTTGCCCACGCCTGGGCGAAGAAAGTCTGCCCCCCACTAGATCCGTTTCCGGATAGGGGGCTGTTCCTTCATGCTGTCTTGGGGGCAGCAGCAGGCTTTCTGGCCTGCTTGCCCTTGTTCCAGGACTGGTTAGGTTTCCAGGCCTGTCTGGAATGAGCAACAGTTCCCTCTTGTTTTGATGCGGAGGAAGTTGATGCTGCTCCTGCCTTGAAATTTCGAAAGGCACAAAAATTAGACTGTTTGGCCTTTGATTTGGCCCTGTCCAGAGGAAGGGTATGACCCTTGCCTCCAGTAATGTCAGCAATAATTTCCTTCAAGCCAGGCCCGAATAAGGTCTGCCCCTTGAAAGGAATGTTGTGTAATTTAGACTTTGAAGTCACTTCAGCTGACCAGGATTTAAGCCATAGCGCCCTACACGCCTGGATGGCGAATCCGGAATTCTTAGCCGTTAGTTTAGTCAAATGAACAATGGCATCAGAAACAAAAGAGTTAGCTAGCTTAAGCGTTCTAAGCTTGTCAATAATTTCATTCAATGGAGCTGTCTGGATGGCCTCTTCCAGGGCCTCAAACCAGAATGCCGCCGAAGCAGTGACAGGCACAATGCATGCAAGGGGCCGTAAAATAAAACCTTGTTGAATAAACATTTTCTTAAGGTAACCCTCCAATTTTTTATCAATTGGATCTGAAAAAGCACAACTGTCCTCAACCGGGATAGTGGTAAGCTTTGCTAAAGTAGAAACTGCTCCCTCCACCTTAGGGACCGTCTGCCATAAGTCCTGTGTAGTGGCGTCTATTGGAAACATTTTTCTAAATATAGGAGGTGGGGAAAAGGGCACACCGGGTCTATCCCACTCCTTGCTAATAATTTCTGTAAGCCTTTTAGGTATAGGAAAAACGTCAGTACACACCGGCACCGCATAGTATCTATCCAGCCTACACAATTTCTCTGGAATTGCAACTGTGTTACAGTCATTCAGAGCAGCTAATACCTCCCCAAGCAATACACGTAGGTTCTCAAGCGTAAATTTAAAATTAGAAATCTCTGAATCAGGTTTCCCCGAGTCAGAGATGTCACCCACAGACTGAAGCTCTCCGTCCTCATGTTCTGCATACTGTGACGCAGTATCAGACATGGCTCTAACAGCATTTGCGCGCTCTGTATCTCTCCTAACCCCAGAGCTATCGCGCTTGCCTCTTAATTCAGGCAATCTAGATAATACCTCTGACAGGGTATTATTCATGATTGCAGCCATGTCCTGCAAGGTAATCGCTATGGGCGTCCCTGATGTAATTGGCGCCATATTAGCGTGCGTCCCCTGAGCGGGAGGCGAAGGGTCTGACACGTGGGGAGAGTTAGTCGGCATAACTTCCCCCTCGACAGAACCCTCTGGTGATAATTCTTTTATAGATAAAGACTGATCTTTACTGTTTAAGGTGAAATCAATACATTTAGTACACATTCTCCTATGGGGCTCCAACATGGCTTTCAAACATAATGAACAAGTAGGTTCCTCTGTGTCAGACATGTTTAAACAGACTAGCAATGAGACTAGCAAGCTTGGAAAACACTTTAAAACAAGTTTACAAGCAATATAAAAAACGTTACTGCGCCTTTAAGAAACACAAATTTTCCCAAATTTTGAAATAACAGTGAAAAAATGCAGTTACACTAACAAAATTTTTACAGTGTATGTAATAAGTTAGCAGAGCATTGCACCCACTTGCAAATGGATGATTAACCCCTTAATACCAAAAACGGAATAACAAATGACAAAAACGTTTTTTAAACAGTCACAACTGCCACAGCTCTACTGTGGCTTTTTACCTCCATCAATACGACTTTTGAAGCCTTTTGAGCCCTTCAGAGAAGTCCTGGATCATGCAGGAAAAAGCTGGATGTCTGTGTCTGTAATTTTTGCTGTGCAAAAAAATGCCAAAATAGGCCCCTCCCACTTATATTACAACAGTGGGAAGCCTCAGGGAACTGTTTCTAGGCAAAATTCAAGCCAGCCATGTGGAAAAAAATAGGCCCCAATAAGTTTTATCGCCAAACATATGTAAAAAACGATTAAACATGCCAGCAAACGTTTTAAAATACACTTTTATAAGAGTATGTATCTCTATTAATAAGCCTGATACCAGTCGCTATCACTGCATTTAAGGCTTTACTTATATTACTTCGGTATCAGCAGCATTTTCTAGCAAATTCCATCCCTAGAAAAATATTTTAACTGCACATACCTTATTACAGGAAAACCTGCACGCTATTCCCCCTCTGAAGTTACCTCACTCCTCAGAATATGTGAGAACAGCAAAGGATCTTAGTTACTTCTGCTAAGATCATAGAAAACGCAGGCAGATTCTTCTTCTAAATACTGCCTGAGATAAACAGTACACTCCGGTACCATTTAAAAATAACAAACTTTTGATTGAAGAAATAAACTAAGTATAAAACACCACAGTCCTCTTACGACCTCCATCTTAGTTGAGAGTTGCAAGAGAATGACTGGATATGGCAGTGAGGGGAGGAGCTATATAGCAGCTATGCTGTGGGTGATCCTCTTGCAACTTCCTGTTGGGAAGGAGAATATCCCACAAGTAATGGATGATCCGTGGACTGGATACACTTAACAAGAGAAAGTGTGTTTTTTTCCATTTTTTCCTCATATTTTATATATTTTTTTATAGTAAATTATAAGATATAATGAAAATAATGGTATCTTTAGAAAGTCAATTTAATGGCGAGAAAAAGGGTATATAATATGTGTGGGTACAGTAAATGAGTAAGAGGAAAATTACAGCTAAACACAAACACCGCAAAAATGTAAAAATAGCCTTGGTCCCAAACGGACAGAAAATGGAAAAGTGCTGTGGTCATTAAGGGGTTAAAGGGACACTAAACCTATTTTTTTCTTTTATGATTCAGATAGAGCATGCGATTTTAAGCAACTTTCTAATTTACTCCTATTATCAATTTTTCTTCGTTCTCTTGCTATCTTTATTTGAAAAAGAAGGCATCTAAGCTAAGGAGCCAGCCATTTTTTAGTTCCGACCCTGGACAGCACTTGTTTATTGGTGCTGTCCAATCAGCAAGGACAACCCAGGTTGTGAACCAAAAATTGGCCGGCTTCTAAAATTACATTCTTGCTTTTCAAATAAAGATAGCTAGAGAATAAAGAATAATTTATAATAGGAGTAAATGAGAAAGTTGCTTAATTGCATCCCTATCTGAATCATGAAAGAAAAAAATTTGGGTTCAGTGTCCCTTTAAGGATTTTGTGTCCCACATTAGGTGCAGAGATCTTTTAACCCGATCAGTGCCAGCCTCTTAGCCCCAGAAGGCAAATGCACTTACCTGCACATCTAGCTGTCCGGCAGGAGGACAGCTCACACGGTGTGAAAGGAAGCCACTCCTTACTGAGACCTGTGGAAAAAGTAAGATCAGAGTAAACCTACTCTGGCTTTCTATACTAGGGCAGCGAGGCCCACCTCACAAGTTCCTAACTGCTTTAAAGCCACCACTACCCTACTGAAGAGATTAACGTGGAGTACGGCTAGACTCAAAAATCTTGCTTGTAGCTAAAGAAATCCAATTTTCTTCAGACACCAAAAATTTCACCTCCTCCATTGGCAAGGCAAACAGAATGACTGGGGGTTGTGGGAAGGGAAGTTATACTTAACAGCATTGCTGTGGTGCTCTTTGCCTCCTCCTGCTGTCCAGGAGTGATATTCCCAACAGTAATTAATGATGTCATGGACTCACCATATATTAGGAAAGAAAACAAGTCTATCTGCAACAGTATACTGTGATATTTATAGCAACAAGCATAATCCTGTGCATCTAGGAATTTATATCTCCAAATATTTATCCAATTTGGGGGCTGATCACAATCCTTTAGAGAAACACGTCTAATGTTTTATCTACATAAATTCACCATTAAAGTCTATACAATGTTTTGAAGATAAATCATTTGAGTAGGTTTTCTAATCTAAAGGATCATGATCAAACCCTTGGAGGCCGATTCATCAAGATCCGAATGGAGCTTGATGCAGCTGTTTCCGCGAGAGCCTTCAGGCTCACCGGAAAAAAGAGTTAATAAGCAGCGGTCTTATATAATTACTGGAAAAGGATAAAAAAAATAATAATGAAAGTATATTGCAAAGTCTTTTTAATACTAATAATTACTAATAATTACACAGGGGAACATCCAGGTATTTCAATAATTTTGATGGAGTTTTCCCATAATTGTTTATACAGCCTATAAGAGAAAATTACATATTATAATTCATGTCTAATTTGAGTCAAAACTGTGTATCCTCAAATCACAACCTTAAAGAGACATTAAACACTAAATACATTTTATAAGCATAGTATTGAGGTTATTCCCGCCTCCCTCTAGTTATGGGTGTTGTCATGCTGAAAACAATATTTCACTACATTCCAGTGCTGATGTGTTTGCACATGTGCAGCAACTCTCTTTCCCATACCTGCAATAAAACCTAGGTTCCAAAATGGCAGCACCCATAGAGGGAGGAGCATGAAATATATTTAGTGTTTAGTGTCCCTTTAATGTAGAGCTTTTAGCTGCTTTATCCAGTGTGGGAGGTAGCTACAATATGGTAAAGGGTGCGATCCAGCAGGTTCTTCTAATCAGGTCTTCTTTGACAACGCTGGGACCCAATTATTTTAAAAAAGGCAGCCCCAAACAGGAGGACTATAAAGAATAAGCCAGAGTACAATAAAGATAAAGAAAGTTCTGTCCCTTTAAAATAATAGTTTAGTTTAGGTCTACACTCTTTCTAGGTCATGTATTTTAATGGTCAGTGGCTCAGAGGTTAAATTACCCTATATCCTTCACTCATCCGGATACCATATCAATTATAAACAACTGCTAGACTCCATATTCATTGAGAATCAGGAAACAGAGGGTGATTAGCAGCTATACTTACATGCCACAACTGACTGATCCATCTGCTATTTCCTGCTCAGAAGTGTCAACCCTCCAAACAGCAAAATCAAATTGAAATGAGAAGAGAACTGCAAGCAATGTGCTTGTGAATCCCTCTCCATTTGAGTTTGCAGCTCAAGCACACCGCCATTATAGTATATGATGCGGGTGGTACAACATCTCATTGGTTGCACTATCCCCCGCCAATTTAACAAAAGGAAAAGGTTCTGGAAGAGAATGGTAGCCCATTTCAAAATAATGTAAAACTTAAAGGGACACTAAACCCAATTTTTTTCTTTCATGATTCAAATAAAGCATGCAATTTTAAGCAACTTTCTTATTTACTCCTATTATCAATTTTTTTTTCTCTTGCTATCTTTATTTAAAAAGCAGGAATGTGATGCATAGGAGCCGGCCCATTTTTGGTTGAGAACCTGAGTTATGCTTGCTTATTAGTGGGTAAATGTAAGCCTCCAATAAGCAAGCGCTATCCATAATGCTGAACCTATAATGGGCTGGCTGCTAAGATTTAAATTCCTGCTTTTAAAATAAAGATAGTGTTGAAAATAATAAGAAATATATGTCTTTGTTTTTTGCAGTGCATTGTGAGGTCTGAATGGGTTAATTTGTATGCGGACATTATTAGTCAGGAGAGGCCAGTCTTGTTTAATGGGGCTATAAAATGTAGCTAGTTCTGAGTGTATGTCTGTTTATTTTTTCTAAATCTAATCTTTTTCTATCCATGTTTAAATTCTTGCATTCCAGCTAGTATCAGTAAACACTTAAGTTCCTGGTTATCTTGATAGGCCAAATATATGTATGTAAACCATAAATGAGTAAGCTTGTAGAATGATATGCTCTCTTTGTAAACATAAGGAATGTCTCATAAAAAGTAGACACTAGTTCATCCCTGACCTTTGCCCTTTTTCTTTTTTTTTTTAAATATATTTTTTTATTGAGGTTTTACAGAACAAACATATAACAGTAATCGCCTGTTAACAACATAGATGAAGAATATAATTAAAATTGAGTAAGTTATACCAAAAATTGTAACATATATAAAAGTAGGATAATGAAACCTCGATTTTATAATAGGTATCGTATATGACTGACCAGTTAGAAACCGACTCTCAGGCCAAAAGGCCTCTGAAACTAGAAGAAAACTGGTGGACAGATAAATATCTTTTTTATAAGTTAAATGTGAGGGGGGGGATATTCAGCGGGTAAGCACCGCTATTCTAACATGGGGAAGTGTGGGAGGGCGGAGCCAGATAAAATAAAAAATAAATTAAAAAAAACGGCATAAAGAGTGTGATGGGACCTCTAAGTAAAGAAGTTGCCGAGGAATTAGGGGTAGATACAAAGGTTAACACAGAGCATATGTTATTTGGCATCTAAGACTACTAATGTACATAAAAGAATTTAAGTATTAGAGGGAGTCCGGGATACAAGTTAATATTGTACATATGGGGTGAATAATCTATTGAAAGAATATAGAAGCAGCTTATACTGCATACTAAGCTTAGAAGGTGTAGGAAGGTATGTTAAAAAGACTTATTTGAAATTAAAGAGACATGTCTGGAGGAGAGGGCTAAAGGTAACTGATATAGTGTAGATTAGAGTAAGATGTCGATGCTAACTAGCGTCTATGCCATATAAAATAAAATGGTTGCGGAGTATAGTATCTACAGAAATGCCCTTTTTCTTGATATATGGTCAAACACAGTAAAACCTACAATTCTAATGTGTAGAACTGGTATTTACTTATGTTGTAACCATATTTGTTAAAACCCTTGCATTTTTTTAGCTAGCCACTCATAAACTGTAATAGCCTAGATGTGAAATGTATAAATACCTGGGAAGGGGACTGACCCCCCCCCCCCTATATGTATATCACCAACACATGGCGTAGTCGGCAGGATGGCAAAATCTCAGACAGCAGTCCAAGTGGCAAAGACTTTCTGCTCCAGGGACACTCAATTAAGACCGGTCTTCTGAATGCTAAGAACATTTTTGTTTTTAGTTTAACAGTAATTGAGTGTCTCTGGGTAAGGGGTCAGAGCTGTTTGGCATTCTGGGTGATGCTATCCTAAGAGGCTTTGTTTATTGATTTATTAATGTTATGTGTTGTATTGTGTAAATTGTTTTTGTAAAAAAGTTAAAACTTGTGACATAGGAGGGTGTCTATTTAAAGGCAACTGGGATTAGGAGACTGGGTTTACAGTTCTAGCCACCCCAACCTGACTGCAAGTCCTACCGGACGTTAACCAGTCAGTGTTTGAATGCAAGGGGAACTGTGATAAACCTATATCCGAAACTGTGACCTGGCAGACACCCTAAGAGGGAACATAGTTACCTGTTATCTGATTATTTGTTTAGGAAAACCTTCCGGAAAAGTCCTGGTTACACAGCTTTATTTCTTGTATGAGCACTGATAGTATTCCCAGTGAAGAATATTGTTATTCTTAGGAAGGGGCTATCCTGGGTAGACGTAAGACTGCAGCAGTCATTTAAGGGGACAGTATACACTCATTTTCATATAACTGCATGTAATAGACACTACTATAAAGAATAAGATGCACAGATACTGATATAAAAATCCAGTATAAAACTGTTTAAAAACTTACTTAGAAGCTGTCAGTTTGCTCTGTTGAAAAGGTAGCTGGAAAGCCCACTGCAAGTAGGAAATAAGACACACACCCCACCCCCCTTCTTTTGCATATGAAAAGACCCTTTACACAAACAGGAGCAAGCTGGAGTAGGTAGCTGACGGTATTCTCATAAAACTTTGGGGCTTGGTTAGGAGTCTGAAAATCAGAGCAATGTTATTTAAAAATAAGCAAAACTATACATTTAAAAAAAAACAAAAAAAACAGAATTTATGTTTACCTGATAAATTTCTTTCTCCTACGGTGTATCCGGTCCATGGCTTCATCCTTACTTGTGGGATATTCTCTTCCCCCACAGGAAGTGGCAAAGAGAGCACACAGCAGAGCTGTCCATATAGCTCCCCTCAGGCTCCGCCCCCCCAGTCATTCGACCGACGGTTAGGAGAAAAAGGAGAACCACAAGGTCCAGTGGTGACTGTAGTTTACAAAAAATAAATTTAAACCTGACCAAAATGCCAGGGCGGGCCGTGGACCGGATACACCGTAGGAGAAAGAAATTTATCAGGTAAACATAAATTCTGTTTTCTCCTACATTGGTGTATCCGGTCCACGGCTTCATCCTTACTTGTGGGAACCAATACCAAAGCTTTAGGACACGAATGAAGGGAGGGAACAAGTCAGGTAACCTAAACGGAAGGCACCACTGCTTGCAAAACCTTTCTCCCAAAAATAGCCTCCGAAGAAACAAAAGAAATGAATTTGTAAAATTTGGCAAACGTATGCAGTGAAGACCAAGTCGCTGCCTTACAAATCTGTTCAACAGAAACCTCATTCTTGGAAGCCCATGTGGAAGCCACAGCTCTAGTAGAGTGAGCTGTAATTCGTTCAGGAGGCTGCCTTCCAGCAGTCTCATAAGCCAACCGGATGATGCTTTTCAGCCAGAAAGACAGAGAGGTCGCAGTCGCCTTTTGACTTCTCCTCTTGCCAGAATAGACGACAAACAAGGACGATGTTTGTCTGAAGTCTTGAGTTGCTTTTAGATAAAACTTTAAAGCACGAACCCCATCAAGATGGTGTAACAGACGTTCCTTGTTAGAAACTGGATTAGGACACAGAGAAGGAACAACTATTTCCTGGTTGATATTCTTATTGGAAACCACTTTTGGAAGAAAACCAGGTTTGGTACGTAAAACGACCTTATCTGTATGAAACACCAGATAGGGTGAATTACACTGCAAAGCAGACAATTCAGAAACTCTTCTCGCAGAAGAAATAGCTACAAAAAAACAAAACTTTCCAAGATAGTAACTTAATATCTATGGAATGTAGAGGTTCAAACGGAACCCCTTGAAGAACTGAAAGAACTAAATTTAGACTCCATGGAGGAGCCACAGGTCTGTAGACAGGCTTGATTCTGACTAAAGCCTGTACAAACCCTAAATATCTGGCATGGCTGCCAGACGCTTGTGTAACCAAACAGACAGAGCAGATATCTGTCCCTTAAAAGAACTAGCTGACAGACCTTTCTCCAATCCTTCTTGGAGAAAAGATAGTATCCTTGGAATCCTAACCTTACTCCATGAGTAACCCTTGGATTCGCACCAGCAAAGATATTTCCGCCATATCTTATGGTAAATTTTCCTGGTGACATATTCACCAGGTCTGCATACCAAGTCCTGCGTGGCCACGCAGGAGCTATTAGAATTACCGAAGCCTTCTCCTGCTTGATCCTGGCTACTAGCCGGGGGAGAAGGGGAAACGGTGGAAAGACATAAGCTAGATTGAACGACCAAGGCGCTACTAAGGTATCTACCAATGTCGCCTTGGGATCCCTGGACCTGGACCCGTAACGTGTAGCTTTGAAGTTCTGACGTGACGCCATCAGATCCAGATCTGTAATGCCCCATAGCTGGGTCAGCTGAGCAAAAAACCTCCGGGTGGAGTTCCCACTCCCCCGGATGGAAAGTCTGAAGACTCAGATAATCCGCTTCCCAGTTGTCCACTCCTGGGATGTGAATTGCTGATAGATGGCAGGAGTGATCCTCTGCCCATTTGATGATCTTGGATACCTCCCTCATCGCCATGGAACTCCTTGTTCCCCCCTGATGATTGATGTACGCAACAGTCGTCAAGTTGTCCGACTGAAAACTGATGAATTTGGCCTCCGCTAGTTGAGGCCATGCCTGGAGCGCATTGAATATCGATCTCAATTCCAAAATTTTTAATCGGGAGAAGAAATTCTTCCCGAGACCATAGACCCTGAACCTTCAGGGACTTCCAGACCGCGCCCCAGCCTAAGAGGCTGTCGTCGGTCGTGACAATGATCCACTTCGGTCTTCGGAAACTCATTCCCTGAGACAGGTGATCCTGAGACAACCACCAGAGGAGTGAGTCTCTGGTTTGCTGGTCCATCTGAATCTGGGGAGAAAAATCTGCATAATCCCCATTTCATTGTTTGAGCATGCACAGTTGCAATGGTCTTAAATGAATTAGAGCAAAAGGAACCACGTCCATTGCCGCAACCATTAGTCCTGTTACCTCCATGCACTGAGCTATGGAGGGTTGAGGAAAAGTTTTAGTTTCCTGACCTCTGTCAGAAAGATTTTCATTTCTACCGAGTCTATTATTGTTCCCAGGAAGGGAACCCTTGTGAACGGGGACAGAGAACTTTTTTTCTATGTTCACCTTCCACCCGTGAGACCTTAGAAAGGCTAGAACAATGTCCGTATGAGCCCTTGCTTTGTGAAAAGACGATGCCTGTATTAAATGTCGTCTAGTTAAGGTGCTACTGCAATGCCCCTTGGCCTTAGCACAGCAGGAAGGGACCCTAGCACCTTTGTGAAAATTCTCGGAGCAGTGGCCAATCCGAAGGGAAGAGCCACGAACTGGTAATCCGAATGGTTTCCATTTGGAATGATGGAACTCTGAGTAATTGGTCTAGGATCTTTAAATCCAGAATTGGCCTGAAAGTTCCTTCCTTTTTGGGAACTACAAACAGGTTTGAGTAAAATCCCAGTCCTTGTTCTGCTGTTGGAACTGGGTTTATCACTCCCATTTTTAAAAGGTACTCTACGCAATGTAAGAATGCCTGTCTCTCTATCTGGTCTAAAGTTAAGCGAGACAAGTGGAACCTTCCCCTTGGAGGAAGGTCCTTGAATTCTAGAAGATACCCCTGAGAGACAATTTCTAGTGCCCAGGGGTCCGGAACATCTCTTGCCCAGGCCTGAGCAAAGAGAGAAAATCTGCCCCCTACTAGATCCGGTCCCGGATCGGGGGCTAACCCTTCATGCTGTCTTGGTAGCAGCAGCAGGTCTTTTGGCCTGTTTACCCTTGTTCCAGCCTTGCAATGGTTTCCATGCTGGTTTGGGCTGGGGTGCGTTACCCTCTTGCCTAGTGGCTGTAGAGGTAGAAGCTGGTCCGTTCCTGAAATTGGAAAAGGAACGAAAATTAGACTTATTTTTAACTTTGAAAGGTCTATCCTGTGGAAGGGCATGGCCCTTTCCCCCAGTGATATCTGAAATAATTTCTTTCAACTCTGGCCCGAATAGGGTCTTACCTTGAAAGGAATATTAAACAATTTTGTTTTGGACGACACATCCGCCGACCACGATTTTAGTCAAAGCGCTCTACGCGCCACTATTGCGAAACCAGAATTTTTCGCCGCTAATTTAGCTAACTGAAAAGCGGCATCTGTAATGAAAGAATTAGCCAACTTCAGGGCGTGAATTCTATCCATGACTTCATCCTAAGAAGTCTCCTTCTGGAGCGAGTTTTCTAATTCCTCAAACCAAAAAGCAGCTGCAGTGGTTACAGGAATAATGCAAGAAATTGGTTGAAGGAAAAAACCTTGTTGAACAAAAATTTTCTTAAATAAACCTTCTAATTTTTTATCCATAGGATCTTTGAAAGCGCCACTGTCTTCTATTGGTATAGTTGTGCGCTTAGCTAGCTTTGAAACTGCCCCCTCTACCTTAGGGACCGTCTGCCACGCGTCCCTTCTGGGGTCAACAATGGGGAACATTTTCTTAAATATAGGAGGGGGAACAAAAGGTACACCTGGTTTCTCCCACTCCTTATTCACTATATCCGCCACCCTCTTAGGTATCGGAAACGCATCAGTGTGTACTGAGACCTCTAAGAATTTATCCATTTTACACAATTTTTCTGGGACCACCAAAGGGTCACAATCATCAAGAGTAGCCAGGACCTCCTTAAGTAGAGCGCGGAGGTGTTCTAGCTTAAATTTAAATGCTATGGTATCAGGCTCTGCCTGCTGAGAAACTTTTCCTGTGTCAGAAATTTCTCCCTCAGACAAGCCCTCCCTCACCGCCAAGTCAGATTGATGTGAGGGCACTACAGATAAATTATCCTCTGCGTCTACTTGCTCATTTTCTGTATTTAAAACTGAGCAATCACACTTCCTAGGAAAGCTGGCAGTTTGGATAAAAATGCTGCGATAGAATTATCCATTACTGCTGCTAACTGTTGCATAGTAATTGCAATTGGTGCGCTAGATGTACTGGGCATCGCCTGCGCGGGCATAGCTGGTGTTGACACAGAAGGAGAGGAAAGCAAGCTATTTTCAATACCTTCAGCTAAAGAATCATCTTGGGCTATATTTTTAAGTGTGATTGTACTGTCCTTAAGCTGTTTGGACGCTATGGCACACTTCACACATAAATTTAATGGGGGAACCACCTTGGCCTTTGGACATACAGAACATAGGCTATCTGAAGACTCAGACATGTTTAACAGACTTAAACAGAACTATAATGCAATAAAAATTATTTTTGACAAAAACGTTACTGTCTCTTTAAATAATAAAAAAGCACACTTTTTTACTGAAATATCAAAAAACCATGAAATAAACATCCGATTTTAATTAAATTTTCACCACAGAGTCTTAATGCTTTGAAAAGATTGCACACAAATTTTCAGATCAATTAACCCCTTAATGCACACTTTTTTACTGAAACATCAAAAAAACCATGAAATAAACGTCCAATTTTAATGAAATTTTCACCACAGAGTCTTAATGCTTTGAAAAGATTGCACACAAATTTTCAGATCAATTAACCCCTTAATGCCCAAACCGGAGTTAATAACAGTTATTAACCAGTTAACACACTACAGCACTAGCAACAGCTTTCACTGTAGCCTTTTACCTTCATTAGGGATTATTTTAGCAGGAAATAAGTCTCCCTGGAGTCTTTTATGATGCCTCTTGACTCCCCACATGAAGCTGCATGGATTGCCTAGGCAAAAACAACTGCACAATTTAGGCCTAAAAATTAGGCCTCCTCCCTCTTCATTCTAGAGTGGAGGGGCCTTTCTGACTAGATTTAGGTGTCCAAATAAGTGCCAGGCCGAAATTAAACCCCAAAAGTGTTTTAAAGTCTGAAAAAACACCTTATTTATAGTGAAAAACATGCTAAAAAGCAATCGATTTTAAAGCCCACAATAGTGTCAACCAGCATAGAGCCCTAAATATAAGCCATCATTTTATACAGAGTCTATTAGAAATAAATGGCTCACCAATCCCAGAGGGAATTTCTGACAGTCTTCTAGCATTACATGGTCTTGTTAGAAAGATGACTGATCATACCTGAAGCAGTTAAACCTGCAAACTGTTCCCCCCAACTGATGTTCTCTGGTTAACAGTCCTGCGTGGGAACAGCAATGGATTTTAGTTACTGGTGCTAAAATCATACTCCTCTCAACAGAAATCTTCATCACTTTCTGCTGTAGAGTAAATAGTACAAACCGGCACTATTTTAAAATAACAAACTCTTGATAGAAGAAATAAAAAACTACAACTAACACCACATACTCTTTACCACCCCCGTGGAGATGCTACTTGTTCAGAGCGGCAAAGAGAATGACTGGGGGGGGCGGAGCCTGAGGGGAGCTATATGGACAGCTCTGCTGTGTGCTCTCTTTGCCACTTCCTGTGGGGGAAGAGAATATCCCACAAGTAAGGATGAAGCCGTGGACCGGATACACCAATGTAGGAGAAAACTTAATGGGCTATATAAATAGATCATCTACAAAACATTTATGCAAAGAAAAAATGAGTGTATAATGTCCCTTTGAGGGCAAACACGTGGTGTAGTGTTGCCAGGTTGGGGTGAAGGTTCCCCTGATACAATACAATTCTCTTTTGTTCTGTTTTGTTGTTTTAGTTTTTTAGAATTTGTGTTAATCGTAAGTAAAAAAAACCAAGTAACATTTAAAAAAAAAAAAAAAAAATGTAAAAAGTCAATTTAAAATGGGACATAGTTCCTCTAAAGGCTGTTCCACTAATCCTAAATGGCTAAATGGTTCCCCAGCAGAATATATGAATCAACACCATGGCCCTTTCTGTAATAAGTATCATACTAACTAACTCAAAACAAAGGGTGCAATATATGGCCAGAGGGTGGCTCCTGGAACCTAGATAAAATAAATACCCTAAGTAATGTTTTAATAGAGGTTTCAAAAAAGAACAACCCTACATCAGAAGAGTGGAAAGCATATTTTAAATGGAATACTGAGGCAGTAAAAAGACAGTGTGAGTCGTTAAAGGCTTCGCTAGAGGATAATTATCAAAAAGAAATTAAAAACTTAGAATTAAATCTCCCACTAAAGAAAGAAAAAGAGCAAAAAATAAAAATAAGAAAAAGAGTGCAAGGGGTAAAAGAATAAAATGTTTCAAATGTGGAAAGGTGGGACACGTGAGCAAAGATTGTTGGTCACTCCAGCAGCACAAAAACACAGACACAAGAGCTGCATGTAAGAGGGAGGGGTATAGGAATACTGATAGATGGGCTGGTAAAAGTATGTGGTAGAAAAGTTTGTGTTTTAATGATTAAAAGTAATAAATTAAAACTGTGCTTTATATTTCTTTAGTGACATTTTAAGTAGGGTAAATCATGTTTTAGTGTTTGTTATCAGCGAGTACCCATGGACAAAGTAATTGTATATTATACAATTTTGTAAAAATAGGAATAATTGAGAGGAAATGTATTTCTTTGTTAGATGGTTCAGAATGTAATGCTCATGAAAATGTGTATAAATATTGAAGAGGTGCTGGAGGTATGTAAGGAGATATTAGAAGTTTGTATGGTAGGTTTTCTACCTTAGGAGTGAATATTTTTGAAGTTTTAATTAGTGGTCGATTGTCAGTGTTCAATGTGTCTCTGTTGTATGATTTTTTCAGAGCAATAGTGCACAATGTGTAGTTGAAGGTAAATTTTGTATTTTTAACTTTTTGTGTATAAGGTTTATTGTGTTCTCCACTGAAATTACACAGAATTATTGATGGTAAATTATTTGCCGCAAATTTTCATATATATACATATTTTCTTGTATTGATTTGCAGAACTGGCCAGCTGCAATAATTATGCAAAGACAATATTTAGTTCAAATAATATTTAGTGGATGAATACAATTAAACCAGGTATAATCTTAATGAAGATGTTTGTATATGGTTGTTTAACTTCTTTAACTTAATTTTTCAAGTGGAATAAAATGTTTTAACTATAGAAAAAATGTCACACAGATAAGACTTTGAGCAGTCAGACAGTAAAAACATAGGAGCTGCGGTACTATAAGAAAAGGGAGGACGGGGAGAGGGGACTGTTTTAACCCTAAGAAGAATGCAGACTCTGACTGACTGTCAGTTCTTGTTAGACAAAGCACATAGCCCTTTGTAAATATTGCCAAAAGATTTAATGATAATTGGAGTTGGGAATAAGCACATATCAGAACCTTTGAGTGTAACTGTACTTCCTGAAACAGAATAACATGTTCCAAAACTGTTCAATAATGTCATTAGGAAATACTTATTGTGCAAACTTAATGTGTCTGGAGGGGAACAAGAAAGTGTATACCTGCCTTGGAGTGATAATTGCAGAAGATTTGTGACTAATAAAATCAGTAGGGGAAATGTTTTACTGAAATTAAAGGGGCAGGGTACTTGACATTTTTATTGTTTTTAAATAAAAAAAAAAAATAGATGGTCCCTTTGTTACCCATTCCCCAGTTTTACATGATCAACACGGTAGTATTGATAAACTTCTTTTACCGCTGTGATTACTTAGTATCCAAATCACTGCAGACTACCCACTTATCTCAGTGCTTTTTTATAAACTTGCAATTTGGCAATTAGTGCTGTAGCCTATGAGCCTGCCTAGTTTTAGCCTGCCTTGGAGTGATAATTGCAGAAGATTTGTGACTAATAAAATCAGCAGGGGAAATGTTTTACTGAAATTAAAGGGGCAGGGTACTTGACATTTTTATTGTTTTTTAAAAAAAAAATAAAAAAAAATAGATGGTCCCTTTGTTACCCATTCCCCAGTTTTACATGATCAACACGGTAGTATTGATAAACTTCTTTTACCGCTGTGATTACTTAGTATCCAAATCTCTGCAGACTACCCACTTATCTCAGTGCTTTTTTATAAACTTGCAATTTGGCAATTAGTGCTGTAGCCTATGAGCCTGCCTAGTTTTAGCCTTTAACAAAGAATACCAAGCAGATTTGATTATAAAAGTAAATTTTAAAGTTGTTTGAATTACATGCCCTATCTAAATCATTAAGGTTCAATTTTATTGATCCTTTAAAGAGAAACATAAATTACCCTGTATTTTACAATACCTCCTGTGTAAAATGCTGGTGACTATTAGTTTAACATTGCTCAGAAACAGGCTGTAAATATAATATCTGTGATGTTGATTTTGGAGACTATGACATACAACTAACATCAATGCTTAAGTCTTTTCATATCCAGGTACTTGCTGCACAGTTAAAGAATGATAATCGTGTAGAGCATGCCATCTCACCTGGTGATCTTATAATGGTTGAAAGTTTTTCCAGAAAAATAGCTCTGGAGCCAAAATAGAAGGGACCTGTCTGTGTATTATTTATCACAAATACAGCCACCGAAGTCGCAGAAGTTAAATCATGGATCTCACTACAAATTTGTGCCCCCACAGACTGATCCTATCACTGGCAAGGAAATCCATAAAGACTGAGCCTTTTGGAAGTATCATTCTCTGATAGTGCTTGATTATTTCCTGAATGTTTAAAGCTAATGAACTCATTTTTTATTTTTCATTATAATTCCTGTATGCTGCATTTACACTCTGGTGATGTTTACTAGAGTGTAAAGAAAATTCCCTGATTTATATACCTTCTAATATTCACTTAGATGATAACAGTTAATTTTGGTATAATTTGTTTAATTGTGTTATATGTGTATCAAACTCATCATGTACCCTTTCATACTTTTGGGTATTCTCACTATTCCCATTTATGTCTGCCACACTACCCCATGGGAACAGGACAATTCATTTATTGCTACTGCCAAAGCCTATTACCGCCACACTGAAGGTACAGGTGCCTGCTGGATATGTGGATTCATACCACATAGCCATGATTCTGGGTATCCCTATATTGGTGTCCCTCTAGTTAATGAAACTCTTATAGCTTTAATTAAAAAGGGTGTTGGTAAATTGCATTCTTTTTATACACCCCATGAAGGGAAAATAGAAAGAATTCCTTTAGCAGATTTTGTAAGACATGGGGACCTACAGATTACTAACCATAACCCTGGGGCCCCACTCCTGTCCCTCATAGACGCACCAAAGGGTATGTTTACTGTACAGTACTACCACCCCAGACATATTTGCCCTAACAAACCTAATTGTTCCCCCCTCCTAAATCATTGTTGCAATGTCTCTGAGGGCTGTCACTAATGATTTCCACAACTGGCAAAATAATTCAACCATAGGGAATTCCACTCTCTACAGGGATCTTCTTACATCATGGTTTTCTGCAATCCCATTAAAATTTCCTTTTTCAAATCCTAACTGTAATCCTTCCCAATCATGGATGTTAATTGACAATCTGTATTTTCTATGCGGCCGCTAGGCCTACAAGAGTATGCCATGAGCATGGAGGGGTTACTTAGGTGTTATTATCCCAGCCCTATATAGCACACAAACTCTACCTGAAGGGCGTTTGCGTAATAAACGTGAGATTGTAGGTTTCAAGGTAAAAAATTCAGATAATTCTGATCTCACTGTCCGTACTGGTATAGGTGATAGAGTTTACATGGGCATACTCTCCTGGTATGGTACTGTCCAACTGCAGTATAAATTAAATCTCCTCATGGACATATTAGACAACATTTTTAACTCAACACACCATTCTTTACAGTTGTTAAACCAGGAACAGAAACAAATATGTATTGTGGCCCTGCAAAACCGCCAAGCCTTAGATATCATGTTAGCTGCTAAGTGCGGAGCATGCTCTTTAATAGGGGCTCAATGCTGTGTTTTTATTAATGATTCCAGTGTAGCAGTACAGGATGATCTTGATCGAATTACTAAATTACAGGTTAACATGAGAAAAGTGCATGACATTAAGTTCAATGGTTTTGATGTTGATTTAACTTTTGGCCTATCAGGATGGTTGGGTAAATTGGGGGTGCAGATACTGCAAGGTTTGCTAATCTTTGACAAACTAATTGTTTTTCTTTCTCTCGTAGTAATCTGTCTCAAACTAATGCTACACAAGCTCTGCAGCCTTGTCAGCCCAGCAACCAGCAGACTGATGCCCTCCTGTGAAGATCCAGCCCCGCTTGTGTCCCATTGCTATGACCACGACAACTCTGCACTGCAGTTTGAGATGGAGTTCACCCGACTAAATCATATTGCTGTTTGATGCTATTGTCACAGAGTTTAACAACATCAGAGGAGGGACTGTTGAAAATAATAAGAAATATCTCTGTTTTTTGCAGTGCCTTGTGAGGTCTGAATGGGTTAATTTGTATGCATACATTATTAGTCAGGAGAGGCGAGTCTTGTTTAAGAGGCTATAAAATGTAGCTAGTTCTGAGTGTATGTCTGTTTATTTTTTCTAAATCTAATCTTTTTCTATCCTTGTTTAAATTCTTGCATTCCAGCTAGTATCAGTAAACACTTAAAGTGAAGGTAAAGTTTTGTTAAGCATCAATGGTATTTAGGATCCTTTTACTAACTCTAATCCAGTCGCTAGGTTTGTTTTTTTAAAATATTTAGTTATTTTGGTGTTTTTCTAACTATAGTTTGCTTACCGTTCCGTGCATATTCTCCTCCCATCCTCCATTTCCGGGTTTATGATACTGTGACGTATAGAGCGGTCCCACCCGCTCTATACGTGTCTTTTCAGCTCGTGCACATCGAGCATGGAATTACCGCGCATGCGCATAATTTTTCTTACTGATCTTTGCGCATGCGTTAATCGCGGTTGTTGCTCTATCTCAACAGAAAGAGTTGCTGTAGGTAATCGGACTATGACTACAAACTAAAGTTTATACTGCGCATGCGCGAAACGTGGACGCGAGCGCTTGGCAAATGTGAAGTAGAACATGTTACGCATGCGCATCAAGACCCATCTGCTGATGACGAAAATTGACGGCCGCCTAACGGCCAGAGAATCAATTGGATGGCTCAACAACGTGATCGTTTTTTATAAAAAAAAAAAAATTATCGGGTTGATTTTTGGAAAGCCGATTACATGACAATAACATACGATATCTAAGGTAATATAAATATTTGGAAATATTGATGAATGAAACTTATATTTATTTGCCTTGATATCTCTAATTGTTTATAATAGAGCGTTTGACTTTACCTTCACTTTAAGTTCCTGGTTATCTTGATAGGCCAAATATATGTATGTAAACCAAAAATTAGTAAGCTTGTAGAATGGTATGCTCTCTTTGTAAACATAAGGAATGTCTCATAAAAAGTAGACACTAGTTCATCCCTGACCTTTGCCCTTTTTCTTGATATATGGTCAAACACAGTAAAACCTACAATTCTGATGTGTAGAACTGTTATTTACTTATGTTGTAACCATATTTGTTAAAACCCTTGCATTTTTTTAGCTAGCCAATCATAAACTGTAATAGCCTATATGTGAAATGTATAAATACATGGGAAGGGGACTGACCCCCCTCCCCCCCAGAGAAAACTTTGTATTGTTTCTCTCCATACTGCAGTGTGTAATCAATAAACAAACTCTTTTTAACCTGTCTTGTTCTGAAGAAGTTATTTAGTCCAGGGTGAGTATATCACCAACAATAGCAAGAGGACGAAGAAAAATTGATAATAGGAGTAAATTAGAAAGTTGCTTAAAATTTCATGCTCTATCTGAATCATGAAAGAAAAAAATTGCATTCAGTGTCCCTTTAATCCACTGGATGGGAATTGGAAATTGGTCAATAAAACACTGCAATGCTTCAAAACAAAGAAAAATATTTAAAAAATATATCTGTCATATAACCCAAATACCTGCTGTACATTGATTGAACAGAAAGCCTGTAACAGTAATGAATAAAGTGATTTTCTAATTTTATTTAAATGAACAATACAATATAATGAGGTACATGTCTCAATAAACAAATATATTAAGCATAATTAACCATTTAAACCTCTCAAATCAATATTTTTTTACTAAATGATTGAGGACTGTCTTAACTTCAATAGCAGGGAAATTAATGGAAACTCTCTTAAAAGAAAGAATTATGATTTACATAAAGACAAACAATTTAAAGGACCAAAAAAATGAATAATGTTCAGGAAGATCATATCAGGCTAATCTAATTAACTTTTGTATTATATAATTGTGTTAGACCAGGTTGGTGCAGCAGTGTATCTAGATTTCAGCAAAGCATCTGACACGGTCACACACAAAAAACTAAATAAACTGTATTTCCTTGGTCTAGACTCAGATTGTGAAGTGAGTGGAATACTAGCATAAGCTTTAAAGGGACATTAAACCCTAATTTTTCTTTTGTGATTCAAATAGAGAATACCATTTAAACAACTTATTAATTTACATCTAGTATCAAATTTGCTTCATTCTCTTGAAATTCTTTCCTGAAAAGCATATCTAGATAGGCCCAGTAGCTGCTTATTGGTGGCTGCACATAGATGCCTCATGTGATTGGCTCACCCATGTGCATTGCTCTTTCTTTAACAAAGGATATCTAAAGAATTAATCAAATTACAGGGAGTGCAGAATTATTAGGCAAGTTGTATTTTTGAGGATTAATTTTATTATTGAACAACAACCATGTTCTCAATGAACCCAAAAAACTCATTAATATCAAAGCTGAATAGTTTTGGAAGTAGTTTTTAGTTTGTTTTTAGTTATAGCTATTTTAGGGGGATATCTGTGTGTGCAGGTGACTATTACTGTGCATAATTATTAGGCAACTTAACAAAAAACAAATATATACCCATTTCAATTATTTATTTTTACCAGTGAAACCAATATAACATCTCAACATTCACAAATATACATTTCTGACATTCAAAAACAAAACAAAAACAAATCAGTGACCAATATAGCCACCTTTCTTTGCAAGGACACTCAAAAGCCTGCCATCCATGGATTCTGTCAGTGTTTTGATCTGTTCACCATCAACATTGCGTGCAGCAGCAACCACAGCCTCCCAGACACTGTTCAGAGAGGTGTACTGTTTTCCCTCCTTGTAAATCTCACATTTGATGATGGACCACAGGTTCTCAATGGGGTTCAGATCAGGTGAACAAGGAGGCCATGTCATTAGATTTTCTTCCTTTATACCCTTTCTTGCCAGCCACGCTGTGGAGTACTTGGACGCGTGTGATGGAGTATTGTCCTGCATGAAAATCATGTTTTTCTTGAAGGATGCAGACTTCTTCCTGTACCACTGCTTGAAGAAGGTGTCTTCCAGAAACTGGCAGTAGGACTGGGAGTTGAGCTTGACTCCATCCTCAACCCGAAAAGGCCCCACAAGCTCATCTTTGATGATACCAGCCCAAACCAGTACTCCACCTCCACCTTGCTGGCGTCTGAGTCAGACTGGAGCTCTCTGCCCTTTACCAATCCAGCCACGGGCCCATCCATCTGGCCCATCAAGACTCACTCTCATTTCATCAGTCCATAAAACCTTAGAAAAATCAGTCTTGAGATATTTCTTGGCCCAGTCTTGACGTTTCAGCTTGTGTGTCTTGTTCAGTGGTGGTCGTCTTTCAGCCTTTCTTACCTTGGCCATGTCTCTGAGTATTGCACACCTTGTGCTTTTGGGCACTCCAGTGATGTTGCAGCTCTGAAATATGGCCAAACTGGTGGCAAGTGGCATCTTGGCAGCTGCATGCTTGACTTTTCTCAGTTCATGGGCAGTTATTTTGCGCCTTGGTTTTTCCACACGTTTCTTGCGACCATGTTGACTATTTTGAATGAAACGCTTGATTGTTCGATGATCACGCTTCAGAAGCTTTGCAATTTTAAGAGTGCTGCATCCCTCTGCAAGATATCTCACTATTTTTGACTTTTCTGAGCCTGTCAAGTCCTTCTTTTGACCCATTTTGCCAAAGGAAAGGAAGTTGCCTAATAATTATGCACACCTGTTATAGGGTGTTGATGTCATTAGACCACACCCCTTCTCATTACAGAGATGTACATCACCTAATATGCTTAATTGGTAGTAGGCTTTCGAGCCTATACAGCTTGGAGTAAGACAACATGCATAAAGAGGATGATGTGGTCAAAATACTCATTTGCCTAATAATTCTGCACTCCCTGTAGATAATAGAAGTAAATTGGAATGTTGTTTAAAATTGTATTCGCTGTCTGAATCATGAAATAAAATGTTTGGGTTTAATGTCCCTTTAAGGATTGACAATAGAGGGGCTGATCACAATCCTTTACAAATCATATGTAATGATTTTCAACAGAGAACCACCATTGAAGTCTACTTGGATTTTTTGTAGACAAATCATTTGATAAATTTTTCTAAAGGACTAAGATTGACCCCAGAGTGTCTTAAAGGGACAGTAAACGTAAAAAATAATGTTACATAATTCTGCATATAGTGCAGAATTATGTAACATTATCTTAGCGACACATTAAAAAATCAAAACATTTTTGAGATTTTATCCCCCAAAGTTACACTTACCTAGTTTCTTCTACAGGCTCTTCCAATCAGGTCTTCTTTTCAAAAGCGATTCGCAGGTGCACTGTCTAATCAAATCAAGCTCAATCACGCTATTGAGCTAAATGTAGCATACTCTAGTCTGGTATCGGGAGTAAGCTACATTTATTTCAATAGCGCAATCAGGCATGCTGTAATTAACAGAGCTCCTGCGAAGCGCTTTTGAAAAGAAGACCTGATATCTGTCGCTAAGATGTTACATAATTCAGCACTATGTGCAGAATTATGTAACATTATGTTTTACGTTTACTGTCCCTTTAGGGGTCTGGTTTGTTTAACTTATTTATCAGCATTATCAGCAAAGGACTACAGGGGAAGGTATGTCTGTAAATGATACAAACATTTGTGTTGATGTTCCAGATGGGGTGGACCAAATGAGAAGTGATAAAATTAGAGGATTGGACAAATGACTGGAACCTAACATTTAATATCACAGAGTGCAAATTATGCATTTAGGAAAGAAAAATCCAAAATCTAATTACAGACTAAATTACACTTCATACTCTTAGCTGCCGATAACAAGTTAGTTAAAGTGGTGTATCAAGGTATGAAATATTCCTACAGAAAGGGCAAATCTTTGGGTAATAGTCTTTCTCCTTCTGTAGTAAAACCTATTTCACACCACAGAGTTCTTGGCTTAGGTGTCAGAGCAAGTATACATGCGGTCACATTAGATCTAGGGCTTGTGACTATGTGGGGGTTTCAACTACTTTCAGCTCTATGGTAACTAATATTACATATCCTATAAAAAGATGTTTGAATTGTACCTCCACATACGTAATTTACCTTGCATCATGTGTACTTTGTAGGGTCCAATATATAGGGCACACTACCCAAGAAGTCCTGCATTCGGAAACACCTTGTCAATCCTTAGAGAGGTGGTGATAAGGATAGATTAGTCGGCTATTGCGAAATATACTGTATTTTTAAATTCTGCACTAGAGTGCCATTGGGACTCAACTCGGAATCAGTGTTCGTCAACTAAAACTAAACTAAAATGAGGATAAAACTAAAATAATTCTGATGACTAAAATACGACTAAAACTAAAATGGCATTTTAGTCAAAAGACTATGGGGCATAGCTATCAAGCTCTGTATGGAGCTTGAAGCATCGTGTTTCTGGCGAGCCTAAAACACCAGTTATGAAGCAGCGGTCTAAACACTGCTGCTCCATAACCTGTCCGCCTGCTCTGAGGATGCGGACAGAGATCACCGCAATTCAACCGATCGAATACGAGCGGGTTGATTAAACCCCCCTGCTAGTGGCCGATTGGCTGCAAATCTGCAGGGGGTGGCATTGCACCAGCAGTTCACAAGGGCTGCTGGTGCAATGCTGAATGCGGAGAGCGTATTGCTCTCCGCATTCAGCGAGGTCTGTCGGACATGATCCGCAAGGCCAATGACTAAAATGAAATCAAAATTACATTTTATTTAAAAGACTATGACTAAAGCTAAATCAAAATTTGCTGTCAAAATTAACACTTATGCAAGGTGTTATAATCAATCAATCCATATCTTATTACTGCTCTTTTGTTAAAAAAAAAAGCAAAAAAAAAAGCAAGGCTATCTTCTTGTTTATTTACTAAACTTGGTTTTATTTCATTTTAAGATAAACACGTTATATACCACAACAGTTAAATCTGTTAAATCTGTATTGCATGTTCAAACCTTAATACCATAAATAAAAACAAGTTAATAAACCTTTACTCCAGGAGTATATAATGAGGTTGGAAGTTCTAGAGCAGTGTCAATTTCATTGCTGAAAAGTTTTCGACATAGTTTTCGTCAGCTGCATGTTTTCAGTGATGAAAACTAAACGATAACTAAATAAAAACTAAGGTAATAGGACGATAATTATGATGAAAATCCATTGCAATTTTCGTCAACGAATGAAAAGGAGCCACAAATGTTAGGGAAGGACTATTGTAGTGAGTGGCAAATCCAGAGTGGGGCATTGGGGCAATCTCTCCCCGAGAGTTAAGGTAATAAATTGCTTCCCAGTGAACTGTTTTAAAATAGATCTGGTGCTGCAGGCAGTAACTTCAGCACCAGACCCAATTTACAACGTTCCCTGTACTGTGAGGAAGCAGGAAGGGTGGGCTGCGGTTGCCTTTGCAAAGTACTGACTTGCCAGTACTACGTGTATCACCGGCACTTGTAATATCCTGTATTCATCATCACTAGGGATGGGCGAATGTTTCTAAAAATTCAAAATTTGTTCATTCGAATTGAATTTCGAATATTTATATAACATTCTAACATTCTATTTCTAACATTCGAAAATATTCTTTCGGATACTAGAATGTTAAGCTATGTATTTTATATCACATTCAATTTTGAAATGTAATATTCGAATTCTAAATAGTATTTATAGTCTACAATTGTGTTGTATACATGCAATATTTGAATTTGAATGTGACATTCGAATTTGAGTGTGACATTCGAATTCGAAATAGTATTTATAGTCTACAACTGTGTTGCATAAATGTAATATTCGAATTTGAATGTCACATTTGAATTCAAAATAGTATTTCTAGTCTACAACTGTGTTGTAAAAATGTAATATTCAAATTCGAATGTCACTTTCAAATTCGAATTTAGCATTCAAATTCGAAATAGTATTTCTAGTCTACAACTGTGTTTTATAAATGTAATATTCGCATTCTAATGTGAAATTCAAATTCGAATGTGACATTCGAATTTGAAAGTGACATTCGAAAACTGTAAATAACATTTGATAATAGAATATTTAAGAATATTCGTTCTTATCAACATTCGATTATGTAAATAGAATTTCTCCAATAACATTCAAATTTGAATATAAACACATTCGCTCATCCCTAATCGTCAATATGCAGGGTGTTGCTAGGCAGCAAAATAAAGCGCTAATGCTTCCTGCCCGGGAACCCACCTGGCCCTCAATCATTTTTGGGAAACTATAATTCCCAGAGTTAACCGGTGTGACCATGCCATTCCTTGTTCCATATGTGCATGTGCGCTGTGTAATGAGCTTGCAGACAGGACAGGAGCGGGAACATTTGAATGAGGGGGCTGAGCCGGTGCAGCACGGTTGGAATATAACACTTATTGGCATTTGCTTGAGGGAAATCAGGGTGGTAACTTCCCACAGTATGAGCTGCGCGGTAAGAGATTTGAGAGGAACACTGGAATGTTGCTGGTATTGGGAGTAGGAATTCAAGGTATAAAGTGTGGTCAAAAAGCTTGTAGGTGAGCACAAATCTTTGTGACTGAAAGAACTACTGCCTGTCAAGCTTTCTAACTACAAGCATTAGCACAGCTGCCACTTTTTTTCCAGAAATTGATCTAATTGATAATTCATTGTATATACCTCTGCTCCATTTTGTACTCCTCTTGCCTCTCAAATTGCTTCTAAGTCCCTTATACCTTGCCTGTACTACATAATTTGCCCCAGAAGCTGTAAAACATATTAGAATATACTAGAAAGCTTTATATTTTGGGTTCTGTAGTGATGTCCAGCACAATTTTATTCTTGCCATAGTTAGTCTCAATAAAGTTTACTTTGCACAGGAACACTTAAAGGGATACTAAACAGAATTTTTTTTCTTTAAAGGGACACTGAACCCAAATTTTTTCTTTAGTGATTCAGATAGAGCATGCAATTTTAAGCAACTTTCTAATTTACTCCTATTATCAAATGTTCTTCATTCTCTTGGTATTTTTATTTGAAAAGCAAGAATGTAAGTTTAGATGCTGGCCCATTTTTGATGAACAACCTAGGTTGTTCTTGCTGATTGGTGGATAAATTCATCCACCAATAAACAAGTGCTGTCCAGGGTCTGAACTTTCTTTTTCAAATAAAGATAGCAAGAGAACGAAGAAAAAAAATGATAATAGGAGTAAATTAGAAAGTTGCTTAAAACTGCATGCTCTATCTGAATTACGAAAGAAAAAAATTGGGTTCAGTATTTCTTTAATGATTCAGATAGAGCATGTAATTTTAATCAACTTTCTAATTTACTCCTATTATCAATTTTTCTTGTTCTCTTGCTATTTTTATTAAAAAGAAGGACTGTAAAGCTTAGGAGCCGGTTCCACACACTAATGGCATTGTAGCCTGTGCACTTTTTCTTTGTATGTATTTGAGAATTAGAACTGTTGCAATAATAATCTGCGAACAATCAATTGATTCTTTCTATACAAATAAGCATAACCCACAAGTATGGGTTTAAGTTATGCTGTGCCTGTGCTAGCTGCAGAAACGTTTTGTTCTGTTGAGTTACTTGATACTTGTTTTAATTATTAACAGAGACTTGGTAAAGTTTTTATATTCAGTAATATGTGCAATGGCGTTAAAGCCAATACAGTTTATATTTTAAAGTTGCACTTCTGTATTTTATGAAACTTGGTTTTATTTCATTTTAAGTTTATTAAAGACGTTATATAAAGGCTAAATCAGTTTCTGTATTGCATGTTTAAACCTTAATACCATAAATAATAACAGGTTATTAGATGTTTTCTCCTGAAGTATATTATGAGTTTGGAAACTTTAGAGAAATGCTTAAAGGGACATTAAAAACTAAATACATGCTTAATAGAATGATGTATTCAAAGAAAAGATTAGTCTATGACTAACATGTAGATGTATTTTTTAAAGTTTCATTAGTTGTTTAAAAAGTGACAAAATAAGTGTAAAGTTTTAGTGTCTATAAAACACTGGGAGCTGCCATGTTGTAACTTGTGTTATCTTTTCTGCTGTGGCCAATTAGGGACAGTTATACATAGGTCATTAGAGTGTGCAGCCAATGGCTGTGCTGGATTTAACAGTGTTCTGCACTTCCATTTCTAACAGGAACTGAAAAGCTCACAATTTCAGAATGGAATTACAGGCAAAGAGGACAAAATAAATAATGAAAGTATATTGCAGAGTTGTTTTATATATACAATTTATCATTTTACTAGTACTAAAGCCCGTTCACACGGGCCATGTTTTGCAGTACAGCGGTCTCTCTCTCTCCTGTTTAAAGTCTCCTGTACCTGATCATCGCGCTGCTTTTTAAAGTCTCCTGTACCTGATCATCGCGCTGCTGTTTAAAGGCTCCTGTACCTGATCATCGCGCTGCTGTTTAAAGTCTCCTGTACCTGATCCTCGCGCTGCTATTTAAATTGCGGAGGTGCGCGTGCGAGGTCGGGTGGGTGCGCGTGCGAAGGTCTATGCTCAGCTGTGCGCTGCTTAAACTACGGAGGTGCGCGTGCAGGGATCTAAGGCCAAGTGTTTGTGTCTACTGCGCATGACGGCTTCAGACAAACACTTGGGCCTAGATTTGGAGTTTGGCGGTAGATGGGCTGTTAACGCTACGCAGGCTTTTTTCTGGCCGCACCATAAAATTAACTCTGGTATCGAGAGTCCAAAAAAATGCTGCGTTAGGCTCCAAAGAAGGAGCGTAGAGCATTTTTACCGCAAATGCAACTCTCGATACCAGAGTTGCTTACGGACGCGGCCAGCCTCAAAAACGTGCTCGTGCACGATTCTCCCATAGGAAACAATGGGGCTGTTTGAGCTGAAAAAAAACCTAACACCTGCAAAAAAGCAGCGTTCAGCTCCTAACGCAGCCCCATTGTTTCCTATGGGGAAACACTTCCTAAGTCTGCACCTAACACCCTAACATGAACCCCGAGTCTAACACCCCTAACCTTACACTTATTAACCCCTATTCTGCCGCCCCCGCTATCGCTGACCCCTGCATTATATTATTAACCCCTAATCTTCCGCTCCGTAAACCGCCGCAACTTACATTATCCCTATGTACCCCTAATCTGCTGCCCCTAACACCGCCGACCCCTATATTATATTTATTAACCCCTAACCTGCCCCCCCAACGTCGCCGCCAGCTACTTACAATAATTAACCCCTAATCTGCCGACCGCAAAGCGCCGCCACCTACGTTATCCTTATGTACCCCTAATCTGCTGCCCCTAACCCCCGCCGACCCCTATATTATATTTATTAACCCCTAATCTGCCCCCCTCAACGTCGCCGACACCTGCCTACACTTATTAACCCCTAATCTGCCGAGCGGACCTGAGCGCTACTATAATAAAGTTATTAACCCCTAATCCGCCTCACTAACCCTATCATAAATAGTATTAACCCCTAATCTGCCCTCCCTAACATCGCCGACACCTAACTTCAATTATTAACCCCTAATCTGACGACCGGAGCTCATCGCTACTATAATAAATGGATTAACCCCTAAAGCTAAGTCTAACCCTAGCACTAACACACCCCTAACTTAAATATAATTTACATCTAACGAAATTAATTAACTCTTATTAAATAAATTATTCCTATTTAAAGCTAAATACTTACCTGTAAAATTAATCCTAATATAGCTACAATATAAATTATAATTACATTGTAGCTATTTTAGGATTAATATTTATTTTACAGGCAACTTTGTAATTATTTTAACCAGGTACAATAGCTATTAAATAGTTAAGAACTATTTAATAGTTACCTAGTTAAAATAATAACAAAATTACCTGTAAAATAAGTCCTAACCTAAGTTATAATTAAACCTAACACTACCCTATCAATAAATTAATTAAATAAAATACCTACAATTACCTACAATAAAACCTAACACTACACTATCAATAAATAAATTAAATACAATTTCTACAAATAACTACAATTACATAAACTAACTAAAGTACAAAAAATAAAAAAGAACTAAGTTACAAAAAATAAAAAAATATTTACAAACATAAGAAAAATATTACAACAATTTTAAACTAATTACACCTACTCTAAGCCCCCTAATAAAATAACAAAGACCCCCAAAATAAAAAAATCCCCTACCCTATTCTAAATTAATAAATTTAAAAGCTCTTTTACCTTACCAGCCCTGAACAGGGCCCTTTGCGGGGCATGCCCCAAGAAAATCAGCTCTTTTGCCTGTAAAAAAAAAACATACAATACCCCCCCCCCCCAACATTACAACCCACCACCCACATACCCCTAATCTAACCCAAACCCCCCTTAAATAAACCTAACACTAAGCCCCTGAAGATCTTCCTACCTTGTCTTCACCTCAACAGGTATCACCGATCTGTCCTGGCATCCGGTGCTGAAGAGGTCCAGAAGAGGCTCCAAAGTCTTCCTCCTATCCGGCAAGAAGAGGACATCCGGACCGGCAAACATCTTCATCCAAGCGGCATCTTCGATCTTCTTCCATCCGGTGCGGAGCGGGTCCATGTTGAAGCAGCCGACGCGGATCCATCCTCTTCTTCCGGCGTCTCCCGACGAATGACGGTTCCTTTAAGGGACGTCATCCAAGATGGCGTCCCTCGAATTCCGATTGGCTGATAGGATTCTATCAGCCAATTGGAATTAAGGTAGGAATATTCTGATTGGCTGATGGAATCAGCCAATCAGAATCAAGTTCAATCCGATTGGCTGATCCAATCAGCCAATCAGATTGAGCTCGCATTCTATTGGCTGTTCCGATCAGCCAATAGAATGCAAGCTCTATCTGATTGGCTGATTGGATCAGCCAATCGGATTGAACTTGATGCTGATTGGCTGATTCCATCAGCCAATCAGAATATTCCTACCTTAATTCTGATTGGCTGATAGAATCCTATCAGCCAATCGGAATTCGAGGGACGCCATCTTGGATGACGTCCCTTAAAGGAACCGTCATTCGTCGGGAGACGCCGGAAGAAGAGGATGGATCCGCGTCGGCTGCTTCAACATGGACCCGCTCCGCACCGGATGGAAGAAGATCGAAGATGCCGCTTGGATGAAGATGTTTGCCGGTCCGGATGTCCTCTTCTTGCCGGATAGGAGGAAGACTTTGGAGCCTCTTCTGGACCTCTTCAGCACCGGATGCCAGGACAGATCGGTGATACCTGTTGAGGTGAAGACAAGGTAGGAAGATCTTCAGGGGCTTAGTGTTAGGTTTATTTAAGGGGGGTTTGGGTTAGATTAGGGGTATGTGGGTGGTGGGTTGTAATGTTGGGGGGCGGGGGTATTGTATGTTTTTTTTTTACAGGCAAAAGAGCTGATTTTCTTGGGGCATGCCCCGCAAAGGGCCCTGTTCAGGGCTGGTAAGGTAAAAGAGCTTTTAAATTTATTAATTTAGAATAGGGTAGGGAATTTTTTTATTTTGGGGGTCTTTGTTATTTTATTAGGGGGCTTAGAGTAGGTGTAATTAGTTTAAAATTGTTGTAATATTTTTCTTATGTTTGTAAATATTTTTTTATTTTTTGTAACTTAGTTCTTTTTTATTTTTTGTACTTTAGTTAGTTTATGTAATTGTAGTTATTTGTAGAAATTGTATTTAATTTATTTATTGATAGTGTAGTGTTAGGTTTTATTGTAGGTAATTGTAGGTATTTTATTTAAATAATTTATTGATAGGGTAGTGTTAGGTTTAATTATAACTTAGGTTAGGACTTATTTTACAGGTAATTTTGTTATTATTTTAACTAGGTAACTATTAAATAGTTCTTAACTATTTAATAGCTATTGTACCTGGTTAAAATAATTACAAAGTTGCCTGTAAAATAAATATTAATCCTAAAATAGCTACAATGTAATTATAATTTATATTGTAGCTATATTAGGATTAATTTTACATGTAAGTATTTAGCTTTAAATAGGAATAATTTATTTAATAAGAGTTAATTAATTTCGTTAGATTTAAATTATATTTAACTTAGGGGGGTGTTAGTGTTAGGGTTAGACTTAGCTTTAGGGGTTAATCCATTTATTATAGTAGCGATGAGCTCCGGTCGTCAGATTAGGGGTTAATAATTGAAGTTAGGTGTCGGCGATGTTAGGGAGGGCAGATTAGGGGTTAATACTATTTATGATAGGGTTAGTGAGGCGGATTAGGGGTTAATAACTTTATTATAGTAGCGCTCAGGTCCGCTCGGCAGATTAGGGGTTAATAAGTGTAGGCAGGTGTCGGCGACGTTGAGGGGGGCAGATTAGGGGTTAATAAATATAATATAGGGGTCGGCGGTGTTAGGGGCAGCAGATTAGGGGTACATAAGGATAACGTAGGTGGCGGCGCTTTGCGGTCGGCAGATTAGGGGTTAATTATTGTAAGTAGTTTGCGGCGACGTTGTGGGGGGCAGGTTAGGGGTTAATAAATATAATACAGGGGTCGGCGGGGTTAGGGGCAGCAGATTAGGGGTACATAAGTATAACGTAGGTGGCGGTCGGCAGATTAGGGGTTAAAAAATTTTTATCGAGTTGCGGCGATGTGGGGGGACCTCAGTTTAGTGGTGCATAGGTAGTTTATGGGTGTTAGTGTACTTTAGGGTACAGTAGTTAAGAGCTTTATGAACCGGCGTTAGCCCAGAAAGCTCTTAACTCCTGCTTTTTTCCTGCGGCTGGAGTTTTGTCGTTAGAGCTCTAACGCTCACTTCAGAAACGACTCTAAATACCGGCGTTAGGAAGATCCCATTGAAAAGATAGGATACGCAATTGACGTAAGGGGATCTGCGGTATGGAAAAGTCGCGGCTGAAAAGTGAGCGTTAGACCCTATTTTGAGTGACTCCAAATACCGGCGGTAGCCTAAAACCAGCGTTAGGAGCCTCTAACACTGGTTTTCACAGCTAACGCCGAACTCTAAATCTAGGCCTTGGCCTTTTATAATATAGGATATTACCAGTAATGTACATTTTAAAACGATATATTCTCATGCAGTAACTCAGCCTTGGAGGGATATTTATCAAGCCAGCAACCGCAAATACGCTGGAATTCCGCAGCGTAATTGTGGCAAGCCTGATTCACCCCCATTTTTCAAAAGTTGAAATTTGTGATGTAACATACGATCTGCCGGTCTCAATCCGACACAGATCGATGCTTACGTCATTACAGATGTTTTGAATACAAATTCGGCACTATCTGACAACTTTTGCCATTTATCATATTTCTAACAGGTACGCTTGCCACTATTCCGGCCCAGCTTACCTGCTTTTCAATCCGCCACCCTGGAGGCCGCAGATGCCATAGGAATCAATGGGAGTCTGAAAGCAGCGAAAGCTTATGTTCGATGTTGCCAGATACCCCATTGATTTCTATGCTAGAATAAAAGTTACGTTTACACCTAACACCCTAACATAAACCCTGAGTCTAAACACCCCTAATCTGCCCCCCCTGACATCGCCACCACCTACATAATGTTATTAACCCCTATTCCGCCACTCCCGGACCCCGCCATCACCTACATAATGTTATTAACCCCTATCCCGACACTCCCGGACCCCGTCGCAACTCTAAATAAGTTATTAACCCCTATCCCTCTGCTCCCGGAGCCCACCGCAACTTTAATAAAGGTATTAACCCCTATCCCTCTGCTCCCGGAGCCCACCGCAACTTTAATAAAGGTATTAACCCCTATCCTGCCGCTCTCAGAGCCCTCTGCAACTAATTAATTGTATTAACCCATAAACCCCTGGCCTCCCACATCACTACCACTTACTAAACCTATTAACCCCTAAACCGCCAGCCCCCACCGCCATAAACTAAATTAAGCTATTAACCCCTAAACCTAACAACCCGCTAACTTTACATTAAATATTAACTCATCCCTATCTTATAATAAATTTAAACTTACCTTTAGAATTAAAATAAACTATATTAAACTATTCATTAACCTACCCTATTATACTAAAATTACATTAAACTAACAATTACATTAACTATATTACATATTTAAACACCTAACCCTACTCAAATTATTTAAATCTACTATTAAAAATTACTAAGTTACAAAAAAATAACAACTAAGTTACACAAAATAAAAAATAAATGATCAAATATTTAAACTAATTATACCTAATCTAATAGCCCTCTAGACAGGTTATGGAGCAGCGCTCTTTAGCCTTCAGGGGCATCAAGCTTCATACGGAGCTTGATACATTGAACCCTAATACTTGAAATTCCAATGTTCCTCACATAGAAAAAAAATGTCCTTTTTATTTTTAGATTCATATTTATATATATATGTATTTTTTTTTACAGCACTCCCCATAGAAGTCTATGGGGAATAGAAGTAAGTGCAGTCGCGGAATCCAAAGTAGTGAAGTTAGCGTGAATCACGGACGCAATAAATTTTTACTATGCGCGCAGTTACCTAAAGTAAAGAAAAACATCAGTTAGTGAAATAAAAGTAAGCATATGATATAATACGCATCAGAGTCCCAAAATATAGTAAAAAGGTAAAACACTCCATTGTAAGAAATCCAATATGATAGATGAAGATCATTGACAAAAGGAAGTATAAAGAACAAGTCTTAAATAATCTCACTTTATTCCAAGGTGCTTTCTAATTTAATTTTGTTATCAAATTTTCTTTGTTTTCTTGGTATCTTTTGCTGAAAAAAAGCTCAGGTATGTGCACATGTTTGGAGCACTATATGGTAGAAGTTTTGCAAGAATGTAATCCAGTTGCAAGAACACAAGATGCCAGCACTGTTTCCTGCCATGTAGGGCTCCAGACATCTTCCTAGGATTCTCCTCAACCAATAATAACTTCCTATTTACTTTTATTACGATGTGTATCGATTTATCTAGTATTAAGCTCCTTTTACTGTCGGCATACTGAGATAGGAACAGGAGTGTGCAGGTGTATAGGCTGCAGCATCTGCAACATTTTTTGTAGCATTTTTAAACATACAGTGCTATTAACGTGCATGCTCCTGAAACTATCTCAGTATGCTTTCCTAGACAGAAGCTGTTACAAAATAGTATACCGAGAAAGAGGTCAATTTTATAATAAAATTAAACTAGAAAATGTTTTTTTTAATTACACATTCTATATTAATCTTGTTTTATTTTGACTTCCAGGGACATTGAGAACATTATTTAAACTTCTTAGTAACAAGACATTAATACTTATTGAATTTGACAATAGAAGTACATTTTTTTATGCAAATAGTCAAAATCATAAAACTTTAATTCTGACTTCAGCTTCTTTTTACTATGGCATAAAAGTGCAAAATAAAGACTATACAATACAATTCCACTACGTTCCATAGTATAGAAACCTATGTGATTTTGCCTGGTTCCTGTAAACATATTTAAATTTGCATGTGTTGTATCAGTTATCTCTGTCTTTTGATTGGTCCTTTATAAAAAGACTGGTTTCACCTGAGTTAGAGGCTAATGGTGATGGGGAAACCAGACATGGACTCCTTGCCCAACGTACCTAGAAAGATATGGCTGTACCTCACTCATGAGACCCACAGAAGGCTGAAACGATTGTCTGGGGTTGCCATTTTCCTTGTTCAGAGGAGGACTGCATTGGGCTGGACTGACCTTGTTAGGTCGGATCAGACTTATATACGTCAGGAGAGTTCTCCTCTGTGAAAAGCACAACTGGGCTAAAAGAGAATGCTCCCAGGTGGTAACTGTGCCTAGAACCACTACTGAACTGTTGTTAGTTCCTGGCAGACTGCTTCTATTTCTGTATGTATTAGTATTATTTTATTGATCTGATACTACACACATTGTGTTACTGTAAAGTCAGTGTTTTGGTATTTCATCTCACTACCTCCCTCTATTGTGTTCTGGTAAAGTAAGGAATATGAGGTAGGGATATTAGTGTCAAAATAAAACATTTATTGTTCAGACAAAACATGCAATTTATATCTATTATCGCATTTACTTAATTCTCTTGGTATCCTTTTTTTAAAAGCATACCTAGGTAGGCTCAGGAGCAGAAGTGTATTGCAGGGAGCTAGCTGGTGATTGGTGGCTACACACAAATGACTTTCCTTATTGGCGCAACAGATGCATTCAGCTAGTACTTTATTGCTACTCAAATCATCTGACTTTAGCTATATGTTTTTCCAGGGGTTAAAGGGATATGTAACCCCAATTTTTTTGTGAAAAATACAAAGCCTTTGCTTCATTCTCATGATATTCTGTGTTGAAAGATACTTAGGTAAGCATCTAGAGCACTACATGACAGGAAATAGTGCTGCCACCTAGTGTCCTTGCAAATGGATAATATTCTTGCAAAACTGCTCCCATAAAGTGCTCCAGTAATGGGCCAGCACCCAAGCCTATGTTCCTGCTTTTCAACAAAAGATACCAAGTGAATAAAGAAATTGAAAATAGAAGTAAATTAGAAAGTTCATCTGAACCATTAAAAAAACATTTTGGGTTTATGTCTATATGTAAGAAATAATCGAATCATAAAATGTTCTAACACATCCTTTTCACACTTTTGTGTTTAAAAAGCAGTCTGACACACACCTGCTACCAAGGCCAGTTGGCTCAACATATTCTCACACAGCTCAGAACAACAGTGACAGCAGCAGACCATCGCTTCACAGGAAGAATAAAATGCCAAACTGAGTCCCAAGATACAAAGGAACCAACTGTTAAGGAGGCGTTGGTTTTCCTTTCACTAAATTTAGGAAGAGTCAGTAGGACACCGTATGCAAGCTGCATGCATTATAACATAGCAGCATTTGCTGTCAGTGTGAATAAAGGGTAAAGGATTAGACCATTTTTTCCATATTATCTCAGGACTCTTCCATTTGTAATCGGGTTGTTAAATGGATATTAATGCAACATTTTATTCCCCATGAAATTAGTAATTATTCATAGTGAAATATTTTGCAGTGTACTTTAATGATTCACTTTTCCTGCTTTTCCTGTAATTGAAAACTGAAAATTGTAGTTTTCCAATGCCCCCAAAAAAGGCTGAAGTGTATGTCATGGAATTAAGAACATGCTGCACAGTGATTGGTTGATATGTTCACGAGCTGATTTCTAGCTGTCCCTAAATGACCCCAGCACAGCAGATAAACATAAACAGCACATAAGTGGCATTTTAAAGGAGTGTGTCTCTGCACTGCCAATTTTGTTTATATATATTTTTTTTTTTTATGATCTTTTGAAATGAAATGACTAATTTCTGTTGCACATATAACAAAATAGACTTGTGAGTGGAATAAAATGTAGCGGTATTACTCCCAAAAAAATAATGATTCAGATAAAGCATACAGTTTTTTTTTTGTTTTTCTTTTTTTTTTTTTTTGTTTTTTTTTTTATTGAGGTTAAGATCACAAAACAACATATATGTGATACATTGAAAAAGAATGCATAGGTACAAAAAAAGAAATATTCACAATATACACATGATGCAAAAGAACATTATTTTTGTTGCATCACAAAAAAAGAACAAAAGCAAGAAACAAAAATAGTCTCAACCTCATTTTTCTATTTTTTCTTTTTCTCTAGCTTCAGGATATTCAAAATTATATAATGATATAGTGCTTATTCCTCTTCAGAAAATGTTAATGTGAATTGAACTTTCAGATGCAACGTATACTATAATTTACATTATTTTGTCATGCTACAGATAAAGCATACAGTTTTAAACAACTTTCTAATTTACTTCTATTATCAAATTTTCTTTGTTCTCTTGGTAACTTTTGTTAAAACGCAGGGCATAAGCTGAGGAGTGCGCACATATCTGGAGCACTATATGGCAGCAGTTTTGCAAGAATGTTATCCATATGCAATAGCACTAGATGGCAGCACTATTACCTGCCATGTAGTGACCTAGACCCCTACCTAGGTACAGTGCCCTCCACTAATATTGGCACCCTTGGTAAATTTGAGCAAAAAAGGCTGGGAAAAATTGTCTTTATTGTTCAACCTTTTGATCTTTTGTTCAAAAAATACTTTACTCTCATGGATATTAAACAATTGCAAACACAGGTTTATCCAAAAAAAAAAATCTTTGTTAAATATACAGTATGTGTGGCACAATTATTGGCACCCTTTTAGTCAATATGTTGTGCTACCTCCCTTTGCCAAGATAACATCCCTGAGTCTTCTCCTATAGTGCCTGATGAGGTTGGACAATACATGGCAAGTGACCTGAGACCATTCCTCCATACAGAATCTCTCCAGATCCCTCAAATTGTGAGGTCGACACTGGTGGACTCTCTTCTTCAGTTCACCCCACAGGTTTTCTATGGGGTTCAAGTTAGGTGACTAGGATGGCCATGGCAGGACCTTGACTTTGTGGTCAGTAACCATTTTTGTGTTGATTTTGATGTATGTTTTGGATCATTGTCCTGCTAGAAGATCTAACCACGGACCATTTTAATGGTCCATGATGCCATGTATCCAAACAAAATGGCCAGGTCCTCTGGGAGAAAAGCAGCCCCAAAATATTAAAGGGCCACCACCATATTTATCGTGGGCATGAAGTGCAAACCCACCTTTGCCAAAAAGCTCTATTTTGGTTTCATCTGACCATAGAACCCGATCTCATTTGAAGTTTCAGTAGTGTCTGGCAAACTGAAAACGCTTGAGTATGTTTTTGGATGAGAGTAGAGGCTTTTTTCTTGAAACCCTTCCAAGCAACTTGTAGTTTTGGAGACTTTCTGACCTCAACACGCAACTAACGTCTGCAATTTTCCAGCTGTGATCCTTGGAGATATTTTGGCCACTCGAACCATCTTCTTCGCAGTGCGTTGAGACAATATAGACACATGTCCTTTTCCAGGTTGATTCATAACATTTCCAGTTGACTGTAACTTCTTAATTATTGCCCTGATGGTGGAAATGGTTTTGCTATTTTTTTTATAGCCACTTCCCATTTTGTGAAACTCAACAACCTTTTGTCGCACATCACAGCTATATTCCTTGTTCTTACCCATTGTGATGAATGACTAAGGGACTTTGGCCTATGTGTTACCTCATATTTATACCCCTGTGAAACAGGAAGTTATATTTGAAAAATTTCCTGTTCTTAGTAACCCAGGTGTACTAAAAAATGTAAAATATCACTGGAATATACTTCAAATATATTTTTCTCATGTGAATTCATAGGGGTTGTAAATAATTGTGTCACACATATTTAACAAAGATTATTTTTTTTTTGCATAAACCTGTGTTGTGTTTGCAATTGTTTGATATCCATGAGAGCAGAGTATTTTTCTGTATTTTTTAACAAAAGATCAAAAGATTAAACAGGGTGTGCGTCAGGCAAGGAGAAAATACAGTGCTTGGAACTAACTTGCTTATTGATAGCAGTCCGAGTCTTTGGAGGTACCTGTTAATCATGGAGCCTTTGATACTAGAGGGGAGACTATCGCCCACACCAGGTTCATCGCAGGAGAAGCTTCCAACTTACGATCTACAGCCAAGGGTATTGTCCAGTGTGCAGACCACTACACGTGTCATCTGCTTCAATCGCACCTAATCGTCTTTTTAAATTATGAAAGTTTAATTCTGACTTTCAATTCCCTATACAAATACAGATTCTCATTCCTGAGATTCCTGTTCTTGCTTTGTAGATTAATTATATGTGTTCCAGCTATAGTATGTCTAGGATCGGGACACTTATTTTGCTAAGTATTCTTCATCTAAAATTTGTTTATACAAAACTGCCATTATTTTTTAAATTTTTCAAATGTGTTCATTGGTCTTGTAGATGAAAAATAAATAAATGAATGTGTCACTATAAAAGGTTGGACACTCCTGTTGCGTTAAAGAACAAACCCATAAAACACGTAAGTGTTATTACATTGCAACTTCATTAACTTACTGAAGATCTGGCCTTTAAGATGAACTTTACCCAAACAAATAAAAACAATAAAAAAGTTAAATATAAAAAAACAAAATACTCAACAATATCAGTTTTAATGGGTCCCTAACTAGGTCGTTGGTTTACAAAAAGCTTCTATACTACTGCTAATGATACTATTAAAAGTTAGTTAGACTTTAGACCATTTATAATTTAGATTTTACCATTGAGCAAACTAAGACTTAAAGGGATAGAGGTCAAAATTTAAATGTACATGTCAATTTTGAATAGAAGTATTTTTTCAATATATTAGTAAAAGTTATAACTATTTTTAGCGGCATACACACAGGGCCGTGCACCAGCGAGCTAGCAGTGGTGTGTATTGTGTCCATAAGTATTTAACCCCTTAACAACCATGACATACCCTATTGTCTGCAACAAGCGACAAGACCGTGCTATTAGACCCTCCCTCCTGCTCCTTCTGGATTCCTACAATAGTGTGGTCTCGCTGTTAGCGGCAAGAATAATAGCGTGGTCTTGCTGTTAGCGGCAAGAATAATAGTGTGGTCTTGCTGTTAGCGACAAGACCACACTATAGAAAATGCGTAGGAGCCAGATTCAAGTTAAGTGAGTAGAAACTTTGGGGTTTAGAGTTAGGAATTTTTGGGGTGGGGTTTTTTTTAGGATAGGATTTTTTCCCTTTTATTAGGTTAGTTTTTTTTTAGAATAGGTTCTTTTTTTTCATTCACAAAAAAGCTTGTTCAGGCTTTAGGCCAATGCCCTACCAAATGTCCTTCTCAGGGCAATGCTTTTTTAAAGATAGGGTTTATTTTATTTTAACAGTTATTATTCAGAATAGGGTTTTGTTTTTGGTCTGGGCAAAAGAGTTTGATCACTTTAGGGCAATGCCCTACCAAATGCCCTTCTAAGGACAATGCCCTATTAAAAGCCCTTATCAGGACATGTTTTTTTTAGGATAGGGATTTTTTTAGGGTATTTTTTTTTCCGAATATATTTTGAATGCAAATGAGCTGTAATCGCTTTAGGGCAATGTCATACAACATGCCCTTCTAAGGGCAATTTTATATTAGCTTTTAGAGTTAGTATATGGTTGGGGGGTTTTTGGGTAGATTTTTTTTTTTTAAGGATAGGCATAACTGGGGGGTTTTATGTTTGGTAGTGATTTTTTATCTTTTGTAAATTTTAGTTTTAGTTTTACAATTTAGGGGTGTTAGGTTAGGGGTCTTTGAGGGGTTAGCTGTTAGGTAATTAGGTAGTGTAGAAGTAGCTTTCATAGAGCTATATGTCTTTGACTATAACTGATACAACCCTATCTGAGGGATTGCTAAGTTCAAACGCCCAAACCAGTAACTAGCCTATAACATAGAATATTGAGACAAACGATTTAAACACTGTTAACTTTTTCCTCACAAGTGATCTCTCTTATTTAGATTAATTCATAATTTAATATATGATAATTACACATATGGGGGCAATGGGTAGCTTAGTTTTTTTGAGAGTTAGGTTTTTTTATTTTGGGGGGTTGGTTGGGTGGTGGATTTTACTGTTGTGGGGACTTTGTATTTTTTTACAGTTAAAAGAGCTGTTTAACTTAGGGCAATGCCCTACAAAAGACCCATTTAAGGGTTATTGGTAGTTTATTGTAGGCTAGGGGGTGTTTTTATTTTGGGGTGCTTTTTTTATTTTTTTAGGGCTATTAGATAAGATGTAATTGTTTTTATTTTTGATAATTTCGCTTATTATTTGTTGTAAGCTTAGTGTTTTTTATTTCTAGTAATTTAGTGTTTATTATTTGTTGTAATTTTAGATTTTTTAATTTTTTCAGTGTTAGGTTTTTTTTAAGTTTGTAATTTAGATTTTTTAATTGGTAGTATTTTTTTCTTTTATTAGAATAGTAATGTTAGCTTAATTTATAGTTTAAAGGGACACTGAACCCAAATTTTTTCTTTCGTGATTCAGATTAAGCAACTTTCTAATTTACTCCTATTATCAAAGTGTCTTCATTCTCTTGGTATCTTTCTTTGTAATGCAAGAATATAAGTTTAGATGCCGTCCCATTTTTGGTGAACAACCTGGGCTGTTCTTGCTGATTGGTGGATAAATTCATCCACCAATACAAAAGTGCTGTCCAGAGTGCTGAACCAAAAAAAAGCTTAGATGCCTTCTTTTTCAAATAAAGATGGCAAGAGAACGAAGAAAAAATTATAATAGGAGTAAATTAGAAAGTTGCTTAAAATTGCATGCTCTATCTGAATCACGAAAGAAAAAATTTGGGTTCAGTGTCCCTTTAAACTTAGGTTTATTTTTTTCACATATAAGTTTTTCTTTATTTTAAGATAGTTATATTGTAATTTTAATTTTCAGTTAGAGGGGTGTTAGGTTTAGGGGTTTGTTTAATTTAGTGTTTTGCGATGGGGGGTGCTGCCAGTTTAGGGGTTAATAGGTATATTTAGTAGCTGCGATGTGGGGGCTGGAGGTTTAGGGGTTAATAGGTTTATTTAGTGGCAGCGATGTGGGAGGCCGGAGGTTTAGGGCTTAATAGCTTTATTATAGTGTCGGCGATGTTGGTGAGCGGCGGAATAGGGGATAATAACTTTATTTAGGTGTCAGCGATGTTGGGAGCAGCAGATTGGGGTTAATAACTTTATTTAGGTGTCGGGCGGCGGATTAAGGGTGTTTAGACTAGGGGTTTATGTCCCCATAGACATCAATGGGGTTGCGTTATGGAGATTTTTCATACCGCACTTTAGGTGTTAGGTTTTTTCTAAAACTCTCTCCCCATTGATGTCTGTGACGGATACCCCGGCTACCCCGACTGGGTAGCTCTGCCAAAAGGGGTCCTGCTTCTTCCCTGCCAACTGCAGCTATGTAGCTGGCAAGTGACCACAGCCTGTAGCCACCCCTGATGCCGACAGCACCAGTACTCAGGGTCCCACCCTGTGGCAGACTCCAGCTACCCAGACTAGGTAGCTCTGCCAGAGGGTCGTTCCTCTGCCTGGAACAGGCTGCTATGTAGCCCAGGAAAGTGATTTTAACAGGAGCCCACCCAAATAACTAGACAGACTAGCATTCAGGTGAAAAATAAAACTGCTTTATTGCACAGAAAACACAGCTTTTATACATTTCCAACAAATGGGGGTAGTTACTTACACAAATAGAAACAAATATTATACAATGAGACAAACATCAGACAATGGTTAGTTAAACAAGATTCTAATCACATCCTGACTTACAAAAGGACAATGGATGACTCACACAACAAATGGGGGTAGTTACTACACAAATAGAAACAAATATTATACAATGAGACAAACATCAGACAATGGTTAGTTAAACAAGATTCTAATCACATCCTGACTTACAAAAGGACAATGGATGGCTCACACAATAACAGAAAGACACTTCACACCTAGATTAGATAACAACAGGGGTGAGGTTATAGGGGGTAGGAGTTTAACCCTTGCAGCCTGGTATCCGTGACAATGTCTATGGGGGAAAGTGTGCACAAGCACGTCAATGCAGCCCTTGGATTTTGTGCAGCATGGAGCTTAACGTCACCATATTGCACGCACAAGGAGGCTTTTCAGTAACTCGTAATAGCAGCTCTATGGAGAGTGAAATAACGCAACTTTTTTAGAGTTAGTTTTGCACCCTGTTTAGCGCAAAACTTGTAATCTAGGTGTTTATGATTAATGAGGGACGGGATCTCATGATTAGGCATATTATTATAGTGGAATAAACTTTTCACAATCACTATAATAGGACTATTCCATTCTATTTAAGAGCAGTTGAAATCTCTTTTATTTTCAAACTTTTGCATTTTTAATGATTAAGCAACATATATTAAAGGGTCGGTCAACTTGATTTTTTTGTGTTAAAAAAGTTTATTAACCCCTTTACTAACCATTCCCCAGCTTTATATAACGAACATTTTTATATTAATATATTCTGTAACCTCTAAGATTGCCTGTTTCTAATCCCCCGCAGGCCGCACCTTATCTCAGTGTTTTTTTTAGCTTTTTACACTCTTGCTCTACACCCAGATAGTGCCATGTGTACCATATAAATAGCATTGTGCTCACTCTTGTGGAGAATGGCAACCGATTCAGAAGAACCAGCAATAATTGGCTAAAATGCAAAAGCTAAAAAAAAGCACTGAGATAAGGGGACAGGCATAGATACAGGTAATCATAGAGTTAAAAAGTATATTAATATATAGTGTTGGTTATGAAACTGGAGAATAATAAAAGGATTGTCTATCATTTTAAACAATAAACATTTTCAAAAAGACTGTCCCTTTAAGTTGGCTGTATTGTATCAGTTTATATAAGTATGATGAACTGTGCGCCAACCCTTTCCATGTTCTTAGCACTTTGTAACATAGTTGTACAAATACATAATAACTATAATAATAATAACACTAACAGATAAATAAGGCTGTGACTATGTCCATTTAAATAAAATAAAAACGTAGGAATCTTTTATATACCTTAAGCAGTTTATTTTTTACAAATCGTAGTGGGCTGTTTCACCTGTCACTTCTCTGTTATAAAATTGTTTACAGAACATAATTTGTTTAGGTTTAAAGGCCATGCCTGAAATAAAAATGTGCTGATCCCACGCATAGGCAGACCTTACTTAAAGGGATCCTAAACCCAAATTTTTTTCTTTCATGATTCGGATAGCGCATGCAATTGTAAAGAAAATGTCTAATTTACACCTATTATCAATTTAAAAAAAAAAAAATGTAGCCACTAATTATCAAGCGCTATCCAGGGTGCTAAACCAAAAATGGTCCAGCTCCTAAGCTTTCATTCCTGCTTTTCAAATAAAGATATCAAGAGAACAAAGAAAAATTGATAATAGGAGTAAATTAGAAAGTTGCTTAAAATTGCATGCTCTATCTGAATCATGAAAGGAAAATTTGGGTTTAGTATCCCTTTAATTCTCTAAAAAAGGGGGCTGAATATGAAAGATCAGTTACCTCCCATACACCTAGATTACGAGATTTGCGTTAGGCTTAAAAAGCAGCGTTGGCCAGAGCCAACGCTGCTTTTTAACGCCCGCTGGTATTACGAGCCTTGAAGGTACAGGCTCACCGCTCACTTTTTTGGCCAGACTTGGAAATACCGCAAATCCACTTACGTAAATTGCGTATCCTCTTTTTTCAATGTGACTTGTATAGCGCTGGTATTACGAGTCTGCCAAAAAGTGAGCGGTAGACCCTCTCCTGACAAGCCTGGTACCGCATTTTAAAGTCAGTAGTTAAGAGTTTTACACTACAACGCCGTAGCATAAAACTCTTAACTAAAGTGCTAAAAAGTACAATAACACCCAAAAACACCTTATTAACCCCTAAACCGAGGCCCTCCCACATCGCAAACACTAAAATAAAAATTTTAACCCCTAATCTGCTGAACCAGACATCGCCGCCACTATAATAAATATAATACTTACATTGTATCTAGCTTATGGTTTATTTTTATTTTACAGGCAAGTTTGTATTTATTTTAACTAGGTATAATAGTTACTAAATAGTTATTAACTATTTAATAAACTACCTAGCTAAAATAAATACAAAAGTACCTGTAAAATAAAACCTAACCTAAATTACAATAACACCTAACACTACACTATAATTAAATTAATTCCCTAAATTAAATACAATTAAATAAAATTAGCTAAATCACAAACAAAAAAAACACTAAATTACAGAAAATAATAAACAAATTACAAGATTTTTAAACTAATTACACCTAATCTAATCCCCCTAACAAAATAAAAAAGCCCCCCCAAAAATAAAAAAGCCCTACCCTACACTAAATTACAAATAGCCCTTAAAAGAGCCTTTTGCTGGGCATTGCCCCAAAGTAATCAGCTCTTTTATCTGTAAAAAAAATTACAAATCCCCCCAACATTAAAACCCACCACCCACACATCCAACCCTACTCTAAAACCCACCCAATACCCCCTTAAAAAAAACTAACACTAACCCCTTGAAGATCACCTTACCGGGAGAAGTCTTCATCCAACCGGGCCGAAGTCCTCAACGAATCCGGCAGAAGTGGTCCTCCAGACGGGCAGAAGTGGTCCTCCAGACAGGCAGAAGTCTTCATCCAGACGGCATCTTCTATCTTCATCCATCCGGCATGGAGCGGGTCCATCTTCAAGACATCCGACGCGGGGCATCCTCTTTTTTCCACGGCGACTGATACCTTTAAGTGACGTCATCCAAGATGGCGTCCCTTCAATTCTGATTGGCTGATAGAATTCTATCAGCCAATCGGAATTAAGGTAGAAAAAATCCTATAGGATTGAGCTGGCATTCTACTGGCTGATTGGAACAGCCAATAGAATGCCAGCTCCGCGTCGGATGGATGAAGATAGAAGATGCCGTCTGGATGAAGACTTAATTTAGTGTAGGGTAGGGCTTTTTTTATTTTGGGTGGCGCTTTTTTATTTTGTTAGGGGGATTAGATTAGGTGTAATTAGTTTAAAAATCTTGTAATTTATTTATTATTTTCTGTAATTTAGTGTTTGTTTGTTTGTTTTTTGTACTTTAGCTAATTTTATTTAATTGTATTTAATTTAGGGAATTAATTTAATTATAGTGTAGTGTTAGGTGTTGTACTTTGTATTTATTTTAGCTAGGTAGTTATTAAATAGTTAATAACTATTTAATAACTATTCTACCTTGTTAAAATAAATACAAAGTTGCCTGTAAAATAAAAATAAACCCTAAACTAGATACAATGTAATTATTAGTTATATTGATGCCTGATGAAACGGTTTGCCAACCGAGAAACGCGTTGCAATCATTGGGGCCAACTGGGTGACCCTGTAATCCACTTTGTATAATAACCCTGGTGTTGTTTTTAAATTTTTGTTTTTAATAAATATTTGCAAATTTTTACTTTTGGAGTGGATCTCATTTCCTACCGTCTGCCTGCAATCACTACTAAGTGCACAGCTACTGAGAAGCATTAAACCTGCCTTTGTTTTCACTGCATCAATACCAAAAGATCGTTTGTTTGGGTGAGCTGCCACACCTGCCTGAATCTGCAGCCTGTATCTACCAGCACATTGGTGTGCTTTGGGAGTATGTGAGTACCCACTTTATACTATAAAGCACATTTTTATGTATCATCCTTAATGGTCTGCACATATAGTGCTCTCTGTTTGTTTTACACCTGTTGCAGAACTACAGTATTGGAAGTATCCTTGAACAGGTGAGCTGTCACACCCATCTAAATCTACAGCCTGCCCCTACCAGCACATGAGTGTGCTCGTGGAGTATGTGAGCACTCATTTGGCTATTCTGTTGCTTTTTCTTATGTCTTCAATCAGACTATACCACACATGAGGCGCCCCTCTGTTTTTTATTTCTCCTAGTTCTTGCCTGGATCATCCGGTTGAGAGGAGGCAGCCGCCGCTCAGCTATCAACTTATTTGTAAAAAGAGACATTTTCTTTCCTGTATACTCCAAAAGGGATTTATATAACCTTATATTGATATATTGTTCACCTCATAAGATAACATTAGTTTGTTTAAGTTTTAAATTGTCTTTAAGGGTTATCAATAACTACCATCTGAATTGTATACAATTCTGCGCCCCCTCCACTGTGATTTTATCACGTATTAGATTAGTTATATTGTAGCTAGCTTAGGGTTTACTTTATAGGTAAGTATTTAGTTTTAAATAGGAATAATTTAGTTAATTATAGTAATTTTATTTAGATTTATTTAAATTATATTTAAATTAGGGGGGTTAGGGTTAGATTTAGGTTTAGGGGTTAATATGTTTATTATAGTGGCGGCGACGTTGGGGGTGGCAGATTAGGGGTTAATAAGGGTAGGTAGGTTGTGTCGACATTTGGTGGTGGCAGATTAGGGGTTAATAAATATAATGTAGGTGTCGGCGATGTCGGGGGCGGCAGATTAGGGGTTAATAAGTGTAAGATTAGGGGTGTTTAGACTCGAGGTTCATGTTAGGGTGTTAGGTGTAGACATAAATTTTATAGGAATCAATGGGGCTGCGTCAGGAGCTAAACGCTGCTTTTTTGCAGGTGTTAGACTTTTTTCAGCCGGCTCTCCCCATTGATTCCTATGGGGAAATCATGCACGAGCATGTTACACCAGCTCACCGCTGACTTAAGCAGCGCTGGTATTGGAGTGCGGTAATGAGCAAAATTTTGCTCAACGCTCACTTCTTGTCTTTTAACAACGGGTTTGTAAAAACCCATAATACCAGCGCTGCAGGTAAGTGAGCGGTGAGGGAAAACTGCTCGTTAGCACCGCACAGCCTCTAACGCAAAACTCATAATCTAGTCGATAGAAAGTCATAAAGCTCTATGGAATGAAGAATCTTTAAAACTTTTTTAAAGCATGTTCATATCAAACGGTGCAGTTGCCCCCACAACGGCGACACCACTGCTCCAGATCTACCATTTTGATTATATATTTAACCCCTTAGAACTTAAAACATAGGGTGCAATAACTTTCCAATTTAATTTTATCATTAAATTTGCTTTGTTCTCTTGCGGCTAGATTTGGAGTTTTGTCGGTAACAACCCAAAAAGCTAACGCCGGCTTTTTTCTGGCCGCACCATAAAAATAACTCTGGTATTGAGAGTCCACATAAAGGCAGGAGCGTAGAGCATATTTAACGCAGCTTCAACTTTCGATACCAGAGTTGCTTACGCAAGCGGCCAGCCTCAAAAACGTGCTCGTGCACGATTCCCCCATAGGAAACAATGGGGCTGTTTGAGCTGAAAAAAAACCTAACACCTGCAAAAAAGCCGCGTTCAGCTCCTAACGCAGCCCCATTGTTTGCTATGCGGAAACACTTCCTACATCTGCACCTAACACTCTAACATGTACCCCGAGTCTAAACACCCCTAACCTTACACTTATTAACCCCTAATCTGCCGCCCCCGCTATCGCTGACCCCTGCATATTATTATTAACCCCTAATCTGCCGCTCCGTAAACCGCCGCTACTTACATTATCCCTATGTACCCCTAATCTGCTGCCCTAACATCGCTGACCCCTATATTATATTTATTAACCCCTAATCTGCCCCCCACAACGTCGCCTCCACCTGCCTACACTTATTAACCCCTAATCTGCCGAGCGGACCTGAGCGCTACTATAATAAAGTTATTAACCCCTAATCCGCCTAACTAACCCTATAATAAATAGTATTAACCACTAATCTGTCCTCCCTAACATCGCCGACACCTAACTTCAATTATTAACCCCTAATCTGCCGACTGGAGCTCACCGCTATTCTAATAAATGTATTAACCCCTAAAGCTAAGTCTAACCCTAACACTAACACCCCCCTAAATTAAATATAATTTACACCTAACGAAATTAATTATCTCTTATTAAATAAATTATTCCTATTTAAAGCTAAATAATTACCTGTAAAATAAAGCCTAATATAGCTACAATATAAATTATAATTACATTGTAGCTATTTTAGGATTAATATTTATTTTACAGGCAACTTTGTAATTATTTTAACCATGTACAATAGCTATTAAATAGTTAAGAACTATTTAATAGTTACCTAGTTAAAATAATTACAAAATTACCTGTAAAATAAATCCTAACCTAAGTTACAATTAAACCTAACACTATACTATCATTAAATTAATTAAATAAAATACCTATAATTACCTACAATTAAACCTAACACTACACTATCAATACATTAATTAAATACAATATCTACAAATAACTACAATGAAATAAACTAACTAAAGTACAAAAAATAAAAAAGAACTAAGTTACAAAAAATAAAAAAATATTTACAAACATAAGAAAAATATTACAACAATTTTAAACTAATTACACCTACTCTAAGCCCCCTAATAAAATAACAAAGACCCCCAAAATAAAAAATGCCCTACCCTATTCTAAATTACTAAAGTTCAAAGCTCTTTTACCTTACCAGCCCTGAACAGGGCCCTTTGCGGGGCATGCCCCAAGAAGTTCAGCTCTTTTGCCTGTAAAAAAAAACATACAATACCCACCCCCAACATTACAACCCACCACCCACATACCCCTAATCTAACCCAAACCCCCCTTAAATAAACCTAACACTAAGCCCCTGAAGATCATCCTACCTTGTCTTCACCTCACCAGGTATCACCGATCCGTCCTGGCTCCAAAATCTTCATCCAACCCAAGCGTGGGCTGGCGATCCATCATCCGGTGGCTGAAGAGGTCCAGAAGAGGCTCCAAAGTCCAAATCGCAATTCAAGGGACGCCATCTTGGATGACGTCCCTTAAAGGAACCGTCATTCTTCAGTTGGACGTCGCCGGAAGAAGATGGGTCCGCGGTGGAGGTCTTCAGGATGGAGCCGGTCGTCATCGGATGAAGATAGAAGATGCTGCTTGGATCAAGATGGTTGCCGGTCCGGATCGCCTCTTCTTCCCGGATAGGATGAAGACTTTGGAGCCTCTTCTGGACCTCTTCAGCCACCGGATGATGGATCGCCAGCCCCCGCTTGGGTTGGATGAAGATTTTGGAGCCAGGACGGATCGGTGATACCTGGTGAGGTGAAGACAAGGTAGGATGATCTTCAGGGGCTTAGTGTTAGGTTTATTTAAGGGGGGTTTGGGTTAGATTAGGGGTATGTGGGTGGTGGGTTGTAATGTTGGGGGGGGGTATTGTATGTTTTTTTTTACAGGCAAAAGAGCTGAACTTCTTGGGGCATGCCCCGCAAAGGGCCCTGTTCAGGGCTTTGAACTTTAGTAATTTAGAATAGGGTAGGGCATTTTTTATTTTGGTGGTCTTTGTTATTTTATTAGGGGGCTTAGAGTAGGTGTAATTAGTTTAAAATTGTTGTAATATTTTTCTTATGTTTGTAAATATTTTTTTATTTTTTGTAACTTAGTTCTTTTTTATTTTTTGTACTTTAGTTAGTTTATTTCATTGTAGTTATTTGTAGATATTGTATTTAATTAATGTATTGATAGTGTAGTGTTAGGTTTAATTGTAGGTAATTATAGGTATTTTATTTAATTAATTTAATGATAGTATAGTGTTAGGTTTAATTGTAACTTAGGTTAGGATTTATTTTACAGGTAATTTTGTAATTATTTTAACTAGGTAGCTATTAAATAGTTCTTAACTATTTAATAGCTATTGTACCTGGTTAAAATAATTACAAAGTTGCCTGTAAAATAAATATTAATCCTAAAATAGCTACAATGTAATTATAATTTATATTGTAGCTATATTAGGATTTATTTTACACGTAAGTATTTAGCTTTAAATAGGAATAATTTATTTAATAAGAGTTAATTTATTTCGTTAGATTAAAATTATATTTAATTTAGGGGGGTGTTAGTGTTAGGGTTAGACTTAGCTTTAGGGGTTAATACATTTATTAGAATAACGGTGAGCTCCGGTCGGCAGATTAGGGGTTAATAATTGAAGTTAGGTGTCGGCGATGTTAGGGAGGGCAGATTAGGGGTTAATACTATTTATTATAGGGTTAGTGAGGCGGATTAGGGGTTAATAACTTTATTATAGTAGCGGTGCGGTCCGCTCGGCAGATTAGGGGTTAATAAGTGTAGGCAGGTGGAGGCGACGTTGAGGGGGGCAGGTTAGGGGTTAATAAATATAATATAGGGGTCGGCGGTGTTAGGGGCAGCAGATTAGGGGTACATAGCTATAATGTAGGTGGCGGCGCTTTGCGGTCGGCAGATTAGGGGTTAATTATTGTAGGTAGCTGCCGGCGACATTGTGGGGGGCAGATTAGGGGTTAATAAATATAATACAGGGGTCGGCGGTGTTAGGGGCAGCAGATTAGGGGTACATAAGTATAACGTAGGTGGCGGTCGGCAGATTAGGGGTTAAAAAAATTTAATCGAGTGGCGGCGATGTGGGGGGGCCTCGGTTTAGGGGTACATAGGTAGTTTATGGGTGTTAGTGTACTTTAGAGTACAGTAGTTAAGAGCTTTATGAACCGGCGTTAGCCCAAAAAGCTCTTAACTACTGACTTTTTTCTGTGGCTGGAGTTTTGTCGTTAGATTTCTAACGCTCACTTCAGACACGACTCTAAATACCGGAGTTAGAAAGATCCCATTGAAAAGATAGGATACACAATTGACGTAAGGGGATCTGCGGTATGGAAAAGTCGCGGCTGAAAAGTGAGCGTTAGACCCTTTTTTGAGTGACTCCAAATACCGGAGTTAGCCTAAAACCAGCGTTAGGAGCCTCTAACGCTGGTTTTCACGGCTAACTCCAAATCTAGCCGTTGGTTTGGTATTCTTAGTTGAAAGCTAAACCTAGGTAGGCTCATATGCTAATTTATAAACCTTTGAAGACCGCCTCATATCTGAATGCATTTTACATTTTTTGTACAGCTAGAGGGCATTAGTTCGTGTTTCATATAGATAGCATTGTGCTCACACACGTGAAGTTATTTAAGAGTCAGCACTAATTACCTGAAAAGCAAGTCTGTCAAAAGATGTGAGATAAGGAGGCAGTCAGCAGAAGCTTAGATACAAGGTAATCACAGAGGTAAAAATTATATTTCTATAACAGTGTTGATTTTGCAAAACTGGGGAATAGTAAATAAAGGGATTATCTATCTTTTTAAACAATACAATTTTTGGTGTTTACTATCCCTTTAATAATTGAACCATTCACACAAAAATATGCGGGGGCGGGTGGAATTGTATTGTTAAGGTGCATCATAAATCGTAACAAAATTCTTTATCAAAATAGTATTTTATCAAAAACGTAATATACAGTATATGTAAATTACACAGTAATAAATCGTATTGAATATGCACAGTGTAAAGCTTAATTTAAGTACACTGAATGTGCAAAAAACACAAAGAAATTGGTGTTTATAAGAACAAAATACAAAGTGTAATTGTTGTTTTTCATAAAATGGGCTGAACATGCATGTTCCATGGGTGTATATGAAATTGTCTCTCTAATCCCACCGTAATTCTGTAAAGATTTTCACACTACAGTTTTTTTCTCGCCAACTTAAATACTTTCCTCAAAATACTTATAACCCTATCGATCAGTGAAACTGATGAATTAATTTGAAAAATAACTGAGATATGTTACAATATTTCTGCGGGTTCCAGTATTTTCTTTTACTTTTCAGAAGGAAATACACAAAAAACAAACAAAACACTATAACAGGTAACAGGAATACTACATGATTTTAACGTAAATTCTAGGAAGAATTTTCAGAGATCTTCATGAAAGTAAAAGATGTTACGACAAAAGTAAATAAAGATATGACAAGTAATTAAATATTGATTATGACTGCCCAATATATTTGAATGCAGGGTTTTTTTTTTACTTAAAGTGATTGTAAAGTTTAAGGAATAAGTGCCTGTCATCTAAAAAAAAATCTTTAAAACAGGGGCACTTTAATTCATTAAACTTTATAACAAAGCTTCTTTTTTTAAAATACTTACCTTTGGTTTAAGGAAAACAGATCGGCGATGCTCCGCCCACATCTCCTGTTGTAGTTAGCACAGCGATGACGAATCTGGCTCCCTCAAATCGTTGTGTGCCCTCTTTGGAGAAAGCTGGCTTTGTCATCGATCTGCTAACTGCAGCAGGAGCTGCGGGCGAAGGATCACCAGTCTGCTTTCCATAAAGCAAAGATAAGTATTTTTTTTAAAAAAAGCTTCATTGTAAAGTTTAATAAAAGAAAATGCACCTGTTTTAAAGAATATTTTTATATACCGGGCACTTATTCATTAAACTTTACAATCACTTTAATACATGTAAAAAAAACTTTTATCCAAACTGTTTGGGTCTGGAAAAGGCTTGGATTTTAGAATAATCTGGATTTTGGAATATTTCTGTTTGCGACTGTAACATGGGACAGCTTGGAGACGGGATGAAGCTGTTTATTAACATCACTTTCCATTCCCCGTTATGCATTCTGGATAGGTTTATCAGGCCTGCCTGCTGATTGAAAAGCTATGTCTGCCTAACAACACGTCCTTACGTTACTGGAGAAATATTTTTTGTATGCATCAAACATAAGCAAACAGTAATAGGCATCATCAAGATTAAAGAATCTGCCATGTTGTAACTTAGGTTACCTTCTCTGCTGTGGCCATTTGGGGACAGTTATAAATAGGCCACTAGAGTGTGCAGCCAATGGCTGTGTGAAATACAACAGTGTTCAGCACTTCCATTTCTAGCAGCAACTGAAATGCTCACAATTTCAGAATGAAATTACAGGAAAAGGGGACAAAATAAATAATGAAAGTATATTGCAGAATTGTTTTTATATATACGATTTATCAATTTATATTACCATCTCAAAGTGTTTTATGTCCCTTTAAAAGTAGGCTGCACCGCATGACAATCAAGCAGCCAATCATCTCACTGTATCCAATGTCTAATTAGCATATTCATGCAGTCCTGATCACATTCACATTAAAGGTCATAAAGAATAGCTAAATCATGTTAGTGCAGCCCAGCCTTCCATCACTTACTGTTACTGCACTGGTCTGAAACTTAATCACAATCTGCATGCATAGCTCCATGTGTGTTCACGGAAGCCCTACCTGGCTAGCTCACCACGATAGGACTCAGAAGATGAAGAGATTTAGGGCTAGATTACAAGTCTTCACTTAGAAGAAAATGTTTTTATTTTTAAATATATCTATTTGTGTGTATATATATATATCTATCTATCTATATGAATATATATATATATATAATTAGAGTGTGTGTATATATATATATATATATATTATTATATATATGATGTATATATATATATATATATATATATATAATTAATTTCTTTTTCTTTTTTTAATAAAAATAACATTTTCTTCTACGTTAAGAGCATAGGTATTTTTAGTATTTCTATTAAAAAAACATTAAATTACTAAATATATATTAAAAATTATATTGGCTATTTGAAGGTGTTTAACTGGAAAGGTCTTCAAAGTGTATATATATTTCTATGTATTTGTATACACTGTATGTGTATATATGTGTATTTATTTTTATATATTTATTTATGTGTATAGACACACACACACACACAAATATATTATTATTATTATAATTATAATTTATTTGTATAGCACCACCAAATTCCGTAGCGCTGGGGCTCAAAATGTCAAGCCCTAAGCTACTAAAAAAAATTAAACTCACCACTTTTGAAATTAACAAAAATAAGTGCATAGCAGTTAGCAACATCAACTAGGGTTCGAGGGAAGACAACAGCTGGGCAGATAAAGGAAGTTGTTGAATGGAGAGAATGCAGAGAGTGTTTATAATTAATGTGTGATCATAGTAGACCTGGACATTTTTTTATAATAATCATTCCTCATCTATCTTTCTCCACTCCCTCCTCACTTCAATCTCTCTTTTTAAGCCCCTTCTCTCTCAGGCCATATCTTCTCTTTACACTCTTTCTCTCTCACATCTCTTCACTCTTCCCCCTTCCCTCACTCTTTCTTAACGCTATCTTTTTCTCCACTTTCACTCTTCCTCTCCAGTCTCTCTCTACCCCTGTTAACCCTCTCAGAAGTAACAGTCTAAGCACTAATAGGGTCCCTATAGCCCTAGAGGAATAAGATATCCTTGCCCTTTCATGTATGTATGTATGCATATATATATATATATATATATCAGACATCCCAACCTGCAAAAACTCATTTCAGGGAGGTGGCTTCACTGGCTACTGCGCAACCCCCCCCCCTCACCTCTCACCCCCCAAAAAAGTGGTTTAATGTCCCTTTAAATTGTTACCTGGCCAAATTATATATATCATTTTTATTTTATTTTTTATATATAATGTTATCCACACTTTGTACAGCTCATGGCAGAAATTGTAAAACTGAACTAGAAAACATAATTTGTTAGATAACATTTCTCTCGCCATTACAAGACACCCTCCCCTCTGTTACAGGCATATGTTGCTCCACAGCCACCTGACCTCTTAACAGCCACTCACTTCAATCCTCTGTGTTATGATCTGACTACCGGGTGGTTACCATCATTTACACTGGAACACAGATGAACGCAAATGAAGCATCCAGCAGTTATTCAGCCAATCACAAAACTGCTGAACGGAAAGGACCAACAAGCGATCGCACAGACCAAAACAAACCAGTTAATGGCTAGTAACAGAGAGTGCATAACGGTTTGTTTTGTGTGCTGTCAGCCTCACTAAACATTCAATGGTTATTGGAGATTTACCATGGACTTGTAATATCAATTTACATGCTAGGGCTAGCACGGTCAAGCAACACCGTGCTATCTGATTTGTGGAACAACGAAAAATAATAATATTAAGTAATTTGTAATGATTTATAAGTTGTACAATTAATAGCTGCGTATAATTGATGAATAATATGATAATTAACATGATTACACCTATATACATTTCCCTGAAATCAAAAACTACTAACATATAACTAATATTTTATTTTTTAACACATTTTAACTTCAAAGACTGGAGAACATTAAAGAAAGTAATGCAAATAGCCAATAAATTAGTTATCAAAAAGTCAGTTGTGTAAAACTTGTTAACTACAAAAGACCTGTGAGACACAGAGAAAAAAATATTTTTCTGATGGATTGGAATACTGGGGTTGAACTGTCCTAATGCACAGTATAGGTGTTAACGTTAGCCAACTGTGTTAAAAATGTAACATAACTGGATTGGAATGATCTTAAAGGGACACGGAACCAAAAAAAATTATTTCGTGATTCAGATAGAGCATGCAATTTTAAACAACTTTCTAATTTACTCCTATTATCAAATGTTCTTAATTCTCTTGATATGTTTATTTATTCTTCATTCTCTCTCCCCTTTGACTGCAGGTTCACATAAGCGAACCTGCAGTCAGGATTTATCAAGCAGTGGTCATCAGACCGGGGAGATTGACAGCTCCTGTCTGTGCGTGATTGACTGTGCGCGGGCATGGGGCAGGGTATGTGCACAGCATTGCTCATGTGCAATTGTAAATACGGGCGGCGGATTGCTGCCAGCCAGAGGAGAAGCCTGGTGCATAGGTGGTAAATATGTATGCCCCTGTCTGCCAATGGATGAACATCATCGACACCTACATTACACTTATTAACCCCTAATCTGCCTCCCCCAATATCGCCGCCACCTACCTACACTTATAAACCCCTGATCTGCCGCCCCCAATGTCGCCGTCGCCTACCTACACTTATTAACCCCTAATATTCCGCCCCCAATGTCGTTGCCACCTACCTACACTTATTAACCCCTAATCTGCCACCCCCAATGTCGCCACCTCTACTATACTAAAGTTATTAACCCCTAAACCTCTGGCCTCCCACATAATACTAAATAAATATATTAACCCCTAAACCTAAGTGTAACCCTAACCCTAACGTAATCCTAACCCTAACACCCCCTAACTTAATAACATAATTAAAATAATTCTAAATAAAACTTACTATTAATAATTAAATAATACCTATTTAAAAATAAATACTTACTTACCTGTAAAATAAACCCTAAGCTAGCTACAATATAACTAATAGTTACATTGTAGTTAGCTTAGGTGTTATTTTTATTTCACAGGTAAGTTTGTATTTATTTTAACTAGGTAGACGAGTTACTAAATAGTTATTAACTATTTAATAACTACCTAGTTAAAATAAATACAAATTTACCTGTAAAATAAAACCTAACCTGAGTTACACTAACACCTAACATTACAATAAATTAAATAAATTAAATTAACAAAATACAATTATCTAAATTACAAAAAAATAAACACTAAATTACACAAAATAAAAAAAGAAATTATCAAAAATAAAAACGAATTACTCCTAATCTAATAGCCCTATCAAAATAAAAAAGCCCCGCCAAAATAAAAAGAAAACCCTAGCCTACACTAAACTGCCAATGGCCCTTAAAAGGGCCTTTTGCGGGGCATTGCCTGTAAAAAAAAAATAGAAACAACCCCCCAACAATAAAACCCACCACCCACACAACCAAACCCCCCAAATAAAACCCTTTCTAAATAAACCTAAGCTCCCTATTGTCCTGAAAAGGGCATTTGGATGGGCATTGCCCTTAAAAGGGCATTTAGCTCTTTTACATTGCCCAAAACCCTAAGCTAAAAATAAAACCCACCCAATAAACCCTTAAAAAACCTAACACTAACCCCTACGATCCACTTACAGTTTTTGAAGACAGGACATCCATCACCATCCAGGCGGCAGAAGTCCTCATCGAAGCCGGCAGAAGTCTTCATCCAAGCAGGCAGAAGTCCTCCTCGAAGCCGGCAGAAGTCTTCATCCAAGTGGGCAGTCTTCTTCCAGACGGCATCTTCTATCTTCATCCATCCGGCGCGGAGCGGGTCCATCTTCAAGACTTCTGGCCCGGAGTATCCTCTTCTTACGATGGTTGCTAAAGTTTCCCTTTAAATTACGTCATCCAAGATGGCGTCCCTTACATTTCAATTGGCTGATAGAATTCTATCATCCAATAGGAATTAGGGGGAGGGGGAATCCTATTGGCTGTTGCAATCAGCCAATAGGATTGAGCTTTCATCCTATTGGCTTATCCAATCAGCCAATAGGTTTGAGCTCGCATTCTATTGGAGGACTTCTGCCTTCTTGGATGAAGACTTTTGCGGCTTTGATGAGGACTTCTGCCGCCTGGATGAGGATGGATGTCCGGTCTTCAAAAACTGTAAGTGGATCGTCGGGGGTTAGTGTTTTTTTAAGGGTTTATTGGGTGGGTTTTATTTTTAGCTTAGGGTTTTGGGCAATGTAAAAGAGCTAAATGCCCTTTTAAGGGCAATGCCCATCCAAATGCCCTTTTCAGGGCAATCGGGAGCTTAGGTTTATTTAGATAGGGTTTTATTTGGGGGGTTTGGTTGTGTGGGTGGTGGGTTTAACTGTTGGGGGGTTGTTTGTATTTTTTTTTCAGGTAAAAGAGCTGATTTCTTTGGGGCAATGCCCCGCAAAAGGTGCATTGGCAGTTTAGTGTAGGCTAGGGTTTTTTTTTGTTTTGGGGGGCTTTTTTATTTTGATAGGGCTATTAGATTAGGAGTTATTCATTTTTATTTTTGATCATTTATTTTTTATTTTGTGTAATTTAGTGTTTATTTTCTTTGTTATTTAGATAATTGTATTTTGTTAATTTAATTTATTGTAATGTTAGGTGTTAGTGTTTTATTTTACAGGTAAATTTGTATTTATTTTAACTAGGTAGCAAGTAAATAGTTAATAACTATTTACTAACTAGTCTACCTAGTTAAAATAAATACAAACTTACCTGTGAAATAAAAATAACACCTAAGCTAACTACAATGTAACTATTAGTTATATTGTAGCTAGCTTAGGCTTTATTTTACAGGTAAGTTTGTATTTTAAATAGGAATTATTTAGGTAATAATAGTAGGTTTTATTTAGATTTATTTTAATTATATTTAAATTAGGGGTTGTTAGGGTTACGTTAGGGTTAGGGGTTAATAGGTTTATTATAGCGGCGGAGTGGGCGGACGGCAGATTAGGGGTTAATTAAATTTAAATAGTGTTTTTGATGCGGGAGGGCAGCGGTTTAGGGGTTAATAATTTTATTATAGTGGCGACGATGTCGGGGAGCGGCGGAATATGGGTTAATACATTTTTTAAGAGGCGGCGATGTCCAGAGCGGCAGATTAGGGGTTAATAATTTTATTTTATTAATTGCGATGTGGGAGGGCCTCGGTTTAGGGGTTAATAGGTAGTTTATGGGTGTTAAGTGTACTTTGTAGCATTTTAGTTATGAGTTTTATGTTACATCTTTGTAACATAAAACTCATAACTACTGACTTTAGATGGCGGTACAGATCTTGTAATTTTAGGCTGTACTGCTCACTTTTTGGCCTCCCCGCAAAACTCGTAATACAGGCGCTACCGGTCCCATTGAAAAAGGACTTTTTTAAAAGTACGATACTGACGTTGCGTGACGGAAAAAAAGTGTACGGTACAGCTATTCTGACAAGACTTGTAATAGCGGCGTTAGGGAAAAAGCATCGCTATGGGCCATAACAATGCTTTTTCACTCATAACGCCAAACTCGTAATCTGGCTGACTGTTTTTACTGGTTTATTCATGATGTAAGTGTTGATCAATTGATATCACAAACTTGATAGTAAAACTTTATTTCCAGCTATGTAATGGAGTTTACCAAGCCTAGTCTTCGGGATTATACCTGTTAAGCGACCAAGATGAAGAGAACCTTATTACATAACTGATTTGGACATAATAGAATTATTTCACCATTTCTCTGTAATCAAGTTAAACTACCTACTATAACAGTTTTTCTATACATTTTGTTCTGTATGTAATGACCATATTCTTTATTATGGATATGCTGATTTTAACGAAAACTGTAATAAAAAGTATTAATAAAAAAATAAACTGGTCAAATAAAACAGAACAACATATTTTTTCCAACTATTTCCCTTTAATACAAGGCTACCCAAACATTGATGAACTGAGGTCTATTTGTTTGTGAGGTTTGTCACAATTAGCTACTTATGTGAGTAGTGAATATAATCACGTACAAGTGCTGAATCAGGACACCTACACACCTGCTGAGCCCATAACTGTGATGCAGAATACACTTGTTCAAAAACATATATACATTGGTTTTTAACCTGATCCCACAATGATCCTGTGATCTTTTGGTCTGCATATAGTGATCTACTATTATACCTTTACCTGCCCTTTGGACATACTCAGTTTAAGGCATTTCAGTTAATACAGTAAAGAAACCCCCACAAAATACACTTTTTCAATTTTTTAAGGCTCATGCTCATGTATTTATTACCTGTGATTGCAAAAGACCACGCACATATTGTGTGTGCATGTGTGTATGTGTTTGTGTGTGTATGTATGTTTGTGTGTGTGAGTGTTTGTGTCTGTGTGTGTGTATCTGTGTGTGTGTTTGTGAGTGTGTATTTGTGAGTGTGTGTGTGTTTGTAAGTGAGTGTGTGTTCGTGTTAATTCACATAGAATAAGGACATTGTGTATGAACATTTGGAAATTCTAACCACCGTTTTCATCTTCGTTTCAAAGTTTAAAACTCTAAAGAAAATGAAAACTTTATGTGGGTTTATTTACTACAAGAAATCACTAAATACAAACAACTTTATATATAAATAAGGCAAACAATATATTTCAATTTTAAGCACACTTTATCACCTGGAAACAAAAAGTATATAAAAAATATGCCTTTAATAATAACCTCTATTATTATTATTATTTATTTAGAAAGCAACAACAGATTCCGCAGCGCTGTCCATGGGTACAAAGATAAAAGTACAGTACAATACAATATAAAACACCAAAGATTAACAAATACAGAGGGAATTGAGGGCCCTGTTCCCATGGGAACTTACAATCTAGATGGGTAGGAGGGTGAGAAACAGGAGGTGGGGACTGCAAAGGTGAGAATGATGTTAGTGTGGAGTTAGATGAGGTCAGCTATTAGGCAAGTGGAATTCATTTGTTACTGATTTGGAGATAGGCTTCCCTGAACAAAAAGGTCTTTAGGGAGCGTTTAAAGGAGGAAAGGTTAGGGGAAGCTCTGACAGCTCGAGGAAGTGTGTTCCAGATGGTTGGTGCCGCACGAGAGAAGTACTGTAGTCTAGCATGGGAGGAGGTGATGGTAGAAGATGCAAGGAGCGGGTTATTGTTGGATCTTAGGGGGCGGGCTGGAGTATATTTGTTGATGAGTGAGGACAGGTGGTGGGGGGGCTGCGTTGGTAAGGGTTTTGTAGGTCAGGGTGAGAATTTTAAATGTAATTCTGCTGTGAATGGGAAGCCAGTGAAGGGACTTGCAGAGAAGTGCAGCAGATACAGAGCATCGGGAGAGGTGGATTAGCCTAGCAGAGGCATTTAGGATGGATTGAAGAGGTGAGAGGCGGGAGAGAGGAAGGCCAGTTAGTAGGTTATTGCAGTAGTCAAGTCCGGAAATTACCAGGGAGTGGATTAGCTGTTTAGTAGTTTCAGCACTCAGAAACGGACGAATTTTGGAGATATTGAATAGGTGGTTGCGACAGGATGAAGAGAGCAATTGGATGTGGGGTATGAAGGACAGATTGGAGTCAAGTGTAACTACTAGGCAGCGGACTTGGGGTGATGGGGAGATAGTGGTGTCACCAACAGTGATTGAAAAGTTAGAAACCGGGGTACAATTAGAGGGGGGGGGGGTTAGAAGGAGCTCAGTCTTCGACATGTTGATTTTTAGGTGCTGAGAGGCCATTCAAAAAGAAATGGCAGATAAGCAGACACTGATGTGAGAAAGGACAGAAGGAGAGAGTGCAGGGGTGGATAAGTAGATCTGAGTATCATCAGCATAGAGGTGATAGTTGAAGCCAAAACTACTGATAAGTTTACCCAGTGAGGAAGTATAAATAGAGAAGAGTAGAGGATCCAGAACAGAGCCTTGAGGTACTCCAACAGACAGAGGCAATGGATAGGAGGAGTCGCCAGCAAAGGAAACAAAAAAGGACCTATAAGAGTGGATCCAGGAGAGGGCAGTGTCAGAGAGCCAAAGGGAGCTGAGAGTTCATAGGAGAATGGGATGGTCAATGGTGTCAAAGGCAGCAGACAGGTCAAATAAGATAAGTATTGACTAGTGGACGTTGTTTTTAGCAGAAAGAAGTTTGTTAGTAACCTTGGTGAGGGCAGTCTCAGTTGAGTGTTGGGGACGGAAGCCAGATTGCAAGGGGTCAAGCAATGAGTTGGAGGACAAGTAGTGGGTAGGCGATCGAAAACTAGTTTTTCCAGGACTTTGAAGCTAGCGGAAGCAGTGATATGCGGCGGTAGTTTACAGGAGAATTGGGGTTGAGGGAGGGTTTTTTGAGGATGGAGGTGACCTTTGCATGTTTGAAGGAAGATGGGAATGAACCGGTAGTAAGGGATAGGTTGAATATGTGAGTAAGAGCTGGAGTGAGGGTAGAAGACAGAGAAGGTATTAGATGTGAAGAGATAGGGTCAAGAGGGCAGGTAGTGAGGTGTGAGGAAGACAATAGGGAACTCACTTCATTCTCAGTGGTTGGGGGGAAGGTGCTGAGAGTGGTGGAGGGGGTGGCCGGGGCGAAGATGGAAGGTTGCAGTCTTGTGTTGGGATATTACTTCGGATGGTAAGTGTTTTGTTGAAAAAGTAGTCTGCCAGGTCATGAGCACTAAAGGCAGATGAAGGGGGTGGTGCAGGTGAATAGAGGAGAGAGTTGAAAATGGAGAAGAGACATTTAGGGTTTATTGGAAGATTTTGGACAACTTTGTGCCATTTATGCACCTGACCAATCCTGCAATCTTATAAAGCTTCCAAACATTTTCTATTCACCAAAGCACTGAATATAAAAACTGTATAAATGTGAAAAGCAATACAAACCCACAGATGCAGATTTTACAAGTCATTTACATCATTTTCATAATTCAAAGCAACCTGATATTTTTGGATTAAAACATAATGCTAGATGTATATTTTACAATTACTTTCTTGCAAACATCCACCTTATGATTTTTGTCACTGGGCACTATAGATCCTCATACATATTTGCCTTCAGCAGTAGCCCCTAGCAGTCATTGCTGTCCTTTTACAAATTAAAAATATTCTTTCACCGACATATTCAACCCCAAACAAAAAATACATGTTTCAATGCTGCCTAATCAAACCACCTTGGAAGAAATCCTATCAAAACCTATTTACCACATAACCCCCCCCCCCCCCCCCCCCCTACAGTATTACACCCTCCCCCCTGCAAAGCTTCTTCCGCAGCAAAACCAAGAAGCCCAAACTATTAATTTCTGCTGCACATAATAACCTGATGTGTAGTTATTTTGACAGTAATTCTTCTGCTTCCATGTTAGCAAATCACAGCCAGAATCCACACTTCACATCCTAGGTGCCTTGTGACTTATATATATATATATTTGTACACTCTTTCTATAATACTTCAATATGCTGTTATATATTTAACCTGTTCATGACCTAGAAAGCATGCAAAAGGCAATGTGTTCTCCATAGTAATTACTTCTTTGCATATTATAATAATCTAATAGCTTATGCACTGCATGTGGTTAAATAACATAAAATATGTATATGAATATGTGCACCCAGAACATTTTCTCCAGTGAGCTTACAATCCAAACTCTCATCATTGTTTGTTAGGTTTTTTTATAAGGAAAAAACAAAATAAGACTCTCCTGCATTCCTCACTGATCTTTTGCAGTATGAGCCAAACACCCATTTTTTTTTACTTGTTAAGCATTTTCCTTATTATCATTGCAATAAATGAATAACAAAAGGATTATTAGGTTGCAGGGGGGTTTTGATTTTCTTGCATCTCTCTCTCCTTGTACACAGATTTCTTTGGCAAAGTATCTCCACATCTGCATTTAGTAAACATTCTTACACATATATTTGACTTATTTTTTCCCACCCACATTAAACACCTCCATCATGAAAATATTAATATCATAACAATATCTTGTGCATTACAAAGGGAGGTGCAACAATTTAGACAATTCAAGCGTGTCAGGGAATGAAACACGAATAAACAAAAAACATGGCGAAAGTGGCCTGGGGTTGTTACACTGTCAGATCATTTTTTTCCCAAGCTCAACATCAAGGCTTTTGTTACTAACAGAGCGGTCATTTGCATGGAGAACCAACAGGGTTTCTTCTTCCTCAGCGGATATTTTTTCCCCTCTCTCTTTGGCAGAAGCACACACACAAAATCCACACACAGTCCACGGACACGGGGAGAGGATGGAGGGTGCTGGGGGAGCAAGCGGGGAGAGTGCGTGGTGTTTTTATGCTGGGGGGGAATAAAAAGAATTGCAAACCTTTGGAACGCTGCCCCAGCCGGAGTTCTGTGCTTCGCTTTGCCTGAGCTCTGCTGTAAACTGACAAGATCAGGCTGAGATTAACAAGTCCATGCTGCTCTCACCAACACCACCTTACTCCTCTCTGGCAGCCTCACAAGCACTGGCAGGGGACACCGAGGGCCAAACTTTAGGCTTCTCCTATACCTCACGATTGGCATAGCCCCTGGGAGACTGAGGTTATAAAACTTTAAGGGATGCTTGTTTAACCCTTCCAGGGAGGTGGTACAGGCTCTAATTTCTAAACTACTTTTTTTAAAGCTTAAATACTCTTTTTAAGAGAATAATGTATAGGGATACTGCAGTGTGCTGTTTTTTAACCCCTTATCTGCCAGGGGGCTGCATGCTGCTGAACTTTTTGTTTATTTTTTGTTTAAAATGCACTACTAGGCAATATATGAAGAATTTGTACAATTTACTTAATATTTTAACTATGTTTAAAGGGACAGTATAATCAAAATTAAACTTTCATGATTCAGATAGAGCATGCAGTTTTAAACACCTTTCCAATTTACTTTGGTTATCAAATTTGCTTTGTTCTTTTTGTATCTTTTATTGAAGAGTAAAACTAGGTAGCCTTATAAGAGCTCAGGGGTGTGCACTTGTCTTTAATACTCTATGGCAGCAGTGTTTTGCAACATTATTTGTAGCTGTTATACAATGTTACAAATCACTGCTGCCAGACACGTGCACACTCCTGAGCTCTTATAAACCTACCTAGTTTTACTCTTCAATAAAAGATACCAAGAGAAGGAAGCAAATTTTATAACAGAAGTAATTTGGAAAGTTGTTTAAAATTGCACAGCATGTTGTGGTGTATAATAGGACGGGTCGGGCTTACATCGTGCAGGGTTTCAGGTGTGGGCAAAGTGGGGGTGGGGAAAAAAGATGTCCACCCCTGGGGATATATTATGCTGGGGGGAGGCTTTTGCCCTGGTGATGAAATTGCCCAGAAGGCCTCTGAAAACAGAAATATGACAATTAGAGATTTGTAGATCACAGATATTACAATTGTCCTTCTTTTTTTTAACTAAGTCTCTCTGCAATGACAGTTTATCTAGCTGATCAGACATTGTTTTTTAGCTACACCTAGATAATAGACATACAGTTGTAAAAAAAATGTATTTATCCTGTATATACATGCTATGGATGTTGATAACATTTTAAATAAAGAATCAAATATTTAAATATATGACTAAACTAAAAAATAGATGTCAAATATACTTGAAATATATACAAACTATACATGAAAAAATTGAAAACAAAAATCACATATTGTACTTATAAATGTGCACGAAACAAGTATCATGCAATAAACAGTTCTGTATTCTTTATAACAGTGTCAGCTATAATAAACTTGTATAATGTGCATGTGTCAGATTTGGAAAAATTGATCTGAACATAATTATTTCCTACCAAAGTGCATGAAAACATTTTTTTTTTTTTAAATTGTGCAAGTTCAGTGTTCTGTAACTTTGAACATTTATATATTGGTAACTAAACTATGGACCGATCTGCTCATTTAAGAATGTAATTCTGTCTCCCTGAACAATTTGAAAGCTTTCTGTTCGGCTCTTTAGCCTGCATAACTGGCTAATCAGTTCATTCACCTATTTCTGAATCTTTAAATACAATTCTTTTGTGACTTTTTTAGTATTTAAAAAAAATACTGTATAAATCCATGTGAAACTTCCTTTCTTTTTTAACAATATACTTGCACTCTCCAGCATAAAGGCTTCTAAGTCATAGGTTGGTGAATATTCAGTGTCTTCCATCTGAAAACAATACAAAAACAATTCGAAAGTGCTGCTGCAATCATAGGTTATAAAGAAAAAAATTGGAGTTCCACATTAAAAGATAGTTTAAAGCAGGGGTCGCCAACCTTTCGGACCGGACCATTAACATGATTTTTTTTTTTTAAAAAAAAGGTACAAACCTCTATAATGTGTGTGTGTGTATATGTATATATATATATATATATATATATATATATATATATAAATATATATATATATATACAGTATATATATATATATATATATATATATACATGCACACAAATACTGTACATAACTAGTATAACCATAGCTAAGTTTACTTTATGTGTATATTTACACATTTTTAAGAATTATTTTTTGGAATGAACTAACTGAATGACAGAACTGAGAGAATACTTCCATATGACAGATGAAGGGTGAGTGCCCCAGAAAGTGGGGGAAAATGAATTATGTTTAAAAGGACCACAAGACTTCCTCCCCAGTTAGGAATTAGTTAAAACTACTTATGATCATGGACAGACATTGGAGTCATAAGTTTATATCAGAAAGCTCTCAATATGGATGTGAGCTAACAACGACTGATGTTACTGGCAATTACTATAATACTGGTGGGATATGGCTGATCTGCTGGATGGCAATTACTGGAATTCAGGTGCCGTGGAATGGCTTTGTGCGCGGGAAAATTATTAGAATGGAAAATAATTCATATTTAATTTAAAAAAATAAGAAAATGTAAGTCCATCTGAAGGAATTAGGAAAACTACTACAAAGAGACATAAAGGGAAGAAAATAAGTGAAATATAAGAGACTTTTTTTTTAAGATTTTCTTTTTTTATATACTTTAATTCCACTATTTCAAGCCAAGACTATACCAACCTCTGCTGGCTTTAGAATGTACGCATCTTTCTCTGAGCAGCGGGGCGGGAGGAGTTAAAAATTCAATCTAGGTACGCAAGTTGCGTAGTAGTACGCAACGTGCGTTGGGAGATCGTAATTTAACTTCTCGGGCGGTTTTCACTGATGTCCAGCCAGGCACTGTATAAAGTTGCAGCGTGACGGGGGTGACACTATCAGAGGAGATCAATTCCTGCTTGATGGCGTCAAGGACCAACAACATCTTCTCGTGGACCACTGGTTGGCGACCGCTGGCTTAAAGGACCTACAAATCAGAATTAAAATGTAGAGCTGTGCATTCAATTTTTAATAAATACAGGGAGTGCAGAATTATTAGGCAAGTTGTATTTTTGAGGATTAATTTTATTATTGAACAACAACCATATTCTCAATGAACCCAAAAAACTCATTAATATCAAAGCTGAATATTTTTGGAAGTAGTTTTTAGTTTGTTTTTAGTTTTAGCTATTTTAGGGGGATATCTGTGTGTGCAGGTGACTATTACTGTGCATAATTATTAGGCAACTTAACAAAAAACAAATATATACCCATTTCAATTATTTATTTTTACCAGTGAAACCAATATAACATCTCAACATTCACAAATATACATTTCTGACATTCAAAAACAAATCAGTGACCAATATAGCCACCTTTCTTTGCAAGGACACTCAAAAGCCTGCCATCCATGGATTCTGTCAGTGTTTTGATCTGTTCACCATCAACATTGCGTGCAGCAGCAACCACAGCCTCCCAGACACTGTTCAGAGAGGTGTACTGTTTTCCCTCCTTGTAAATCTCACATTTGATGATGGACCACAGGTTCTCAATGGGGTTCAGATCAGGTGAACAAGGAGGCCATGTCATTAGATTTTCTTCTTTTATACCCTTTCTTGCCAGCCACGCTGTGGAGTACTTGGACGCGTGTGATGGAGCATTGTCCTGCATGAAAATCATGTTTTTCTTGAAGGATGCAGACTTCTTCCTGTACCACTGCTTGAAGAAGGTGTCTTCCAGAAACTGGCAGTAGGACTGGGAGTTGAGCTTGACTCCATCCTCAACCCGAAAAGTCCCCACAAGCTCATCTTTGATGATACCAGCCCAAACCAGTACTCCACCTCCACCTTGCTGGCATCTGAGTCGGACTGGAGCTCTCTGCCCTTTACCAATCCAGCCACGGGCCCATCCATCTGGCCCATCAAGACTCACTCTCATTTCATCAGTCCATAAAACCTTAGAAAAATCAGTCTTGAGATATTTCTTGGCCCAGTCTTGACGTTTCAGCTTGTGTGTCTTGTTCAGTGGTGGTCGTCTTTCAGCCTTTCTTACCTTGGCCATGTCTCTGAGTATTGCACACCTTGTGCTTTTGGGCACTCCAGTGATGTTGAAGCTCTGAAATATGGCCAAACTGGTGGCAAGTGGCATCTTGGCAGCTGCACGCTTGACTTTTCTCAGTTCATGGGCAGTTATTTTGCGCCTTGGTTTTTCCACACGCTTCTTGCGACCCTGTTGACTATTTTGAATGAAACGATTGATTGTTCGGTGATCACGCTTCAGAAGCTTTGCAATTTTAAGAGTGCTGCATCCCTCTGCAAGATATCTCACTATTTTTGACTTTTCTGAGCCTGTCAAGTCCTTCTTTTGACCCATTTTGCCAAAGGAAAGGAAGTTGCCTAATAATTATGCACACCTGATATAGGGTGGTGATGTCATTAGACCACACCCCTTCTCATTACAGAGATGCACATCACCTAATATGCTTAATTGGTAGTAGGCTTTCGAGCCTATACAGCTTGGAGTAAGACAACATGCATAAAGAGGATGATGTGGTCAAAATACTCATTTGCCTAATAATTCTGCACTTCCTGTACTTCTTGTATCATTGTTTCTCTGAAAACTCTTATTGTTCACAGACACGCAGAGCATATATAGATATGCTCTGTGCACCTGCATTCAAATACATTGCCTCCTCAGAAAGCCACAGCATGCATTAGAATATGTTTCACTATGTTGCTGGAGTCCTCGGTTATTGTTATGATGCTGTATTTTTTAATAAGGAACCAATAAAGTTTTTTTTTTTCTTTAAACTAATCTTGATTGCAGTAGTGTTTCTGATTTGTCATATGATTTTTTCCATATCGAGGACAGCAGCAACTTGCGCTTACCTATTTATTTATTTATAATCTAATTGTTATGATTGTTTTAAGAATTAAAAACAAAGTACATTAGGCAATGCTGCAGCTGTAAGCAATCTTGAAAAAGTGTTTCCTCTAAAATAGCAAATGTTAAATTTAAACATAAAAAGTTGGAAGACGTTTCTTCAGATACAGAGCTGAGTTACCAATAACTTAACAGCAACAATAAGAGTTATTTTACTACATCTTACACAGTAAAGATATGAACCTACCACAAGTCTATTAAAGGGCCATAATACCCAAATGTTTAAACACTTGAAAGTGATGCAGCATAGCTGTAAAAAGCTGACTAGAAAATATCACCTGAACATCTCTATGTAAAAAAGAAAGATATTTTACCTCAAAAGTTCCTCAGTAGCCACCTCCCATTGTAAAGGATTTCTAAGCAGCATATTAGTGTGTCTGTCCTGGGACATCTTAGGGGATGAGCATTGTGAACTCTCATATTATTTCACCAATCAAGTAAAGGAAGCTTACTATGAAATCTCATGAGAGTTAAGTCAAATCTCATGAGATCACAGTAAGAGTTCATGACCTCAGCACTGCTGATGCTGATTGGCTGCTGTTCATTTCTTCATTATTTTTTATTTTTACCTGCAGCTGGGAGCAGCTGAGTATAACTTTTTACACAGAACTTACTCTGCTGAGCTGAGGAGATTGTGAGGTAAAATATCTTCCTTTTTTACATAGAGATGCTCAGGTGATATTTTCCTGTCAACTTTTTACAGTTATACTGCATCAGTTTCAAGTGATTTAGCATATGAGTATTATGTCCCTTTAAATGTTCAAAAACATTATTATTCCTCCCTTTTGTTTTTAATTTTAAAATTATTGTTAGTTTTTTGCAATATTTTAAGAATTTTAGTCCCTCTGTAAACAGTCTATTAGACTAGCAAAAGGCATTAAATGCATGGGCATTCACAGGAGTTTGTCCTGAAGAAGAACATACGTCTGGATAGTTACCTTGCATACTTTACTTTATTACTGTTGTGGTTCCCGCTATCTGCTTCCATGGTTTGACTGTGCCATTGTATTTGCTTTGTTTTCACCTTTTCCCCCTGTCTTGTCTCTTTTCTGTGCCTTGCCATTTATTTTGATGCTGCCGCGGGATTTGTGCTTTTTTTTTCTTTAAATAATGTCAGTGTTATTTTTAGCGCACATTTTAAGACTTGTTCCAGAGTGTGCACTTTTCTTCTGCCTGGCTGAATACCTTGTTTTCTGATTCTTATGTATTCACTTCTCATTTGCACCTTGATTTGTAACTAAATTCTCGGTGCTCCTGACCTTGGTCCTGGCCTGGCCTGTTTCTATTTGATGATTGACCCTTCTGAAAATTCACTTCTAGTGCTCTTCTCATTGGTTCCTATGCATTGCCTTCAGTTTTGGGTCATGTCTTTGGATTTACTCCAGTTGCTGAGGAGCTGCACTATCATCTATTACTTAACCATAGGGTCAGCCCAGGGCTGATTAATTTGAACATTGTGACTTTATTTCTGAGACATGGATTTTATGATTCCTACTTTTATTATTCTAAACCTGGTGTCTGATGAGATAAAATATTACCATTTTCACATTGACAGCATATATAGATGGCCACATGACTGGCGGTTCTAAACTCTGTGAAGGCAAGACATACTAATCGACCTGAATATGTATATCTACCTTAGAAAATGTAACTCAACTTAACTGGGCAACGTCCTGCTTGCCAGAATCATCAGAAAACCTTACACTTGGTGTGCACATAGGATTTATGCTCTATGGTGCCTATGGATATATAATGTTACGGATACCCCGGCTACCCCGACTGGGTAGCTCCGCCAATGGGTCCTGCTTCTTCCCTGCTGACTGCAGCTATGTAGCTGGCAAGTGACCACAGCCTGTAGCTGTGGTCCGACAGCACCAGTATTCAGGGTCCCACCCTGTGGCAGACTCCGGCTACCCAGACTAGGTAGCTCTGCCAGAGGGTCCTTCCTCTGCCTGGAACAGGCTGCTATGTAGCCAAGGAAAGTGATTTTAGCTGGAGCCCACCCAAATAACTAGACATACTAGCATTCAGGTGAAACAGGAACTGATTTTATTGTAAAACATACACTCCTTTTATAAACAAAGCTCATCTTGAAAAGATGCTGGACAATCCCACAATTTTCCCACCACAGAATCCCAGGACCCAGGTGTGGCGGTTTCGTGGGGGTGATCCCGCTACTGCACCCCCAGATGCCACAGTCCAAAAAGCGTCATGATTCGTTACTAGGGACCGGAGATACAGCCCATTGAAGTTATGGTGGTAGGGGTGTCCAAAAGCCACGGTTCCCAAAGGAGCTCCCCTCTGGTAATCCTCCCACCTCTTGTCCTCCCTAAGGGCTACCAATCCCCAAAAGAGGGGAGCTCTGGGACAAAGAGCCGCTGGAGCGACCAGGGGTAAATTTAGCGGGTGTTCTGCTGTTCTTTGGCCGACCGGGAGTTCCAGGAGCCCGGGCAGCCTGAGAGGGGTTAGGCTGGTGTTAGTTGTAAGGCAGCCGACCGGGAGTTCCAGGAGCCCGGCCAGCCTACGAGGGTTTTTCCTGGTCATAGATTAGCTCTTCCATGACCAAGTGTACATAGCAAAACAACACATATCATGCATCTGGGAGATCCCATAAGCCATGAAATGGCCAAATCTAATGTAACAGGGAGTGAGCTAAGTAGTAGACGGGTTGGGGGGTAGCCTTAGCTGTCTGGTACCCGTGACATGTAATGAAGTCAGTTTTCAGTAGAGAGAGAATGAAAATCAGGAGGATAAAGCCAAAGAGAAGAGAGTAGAGAAAAATGAAAATGTAAAATAAATAAAAAAGCGGGATACTTTTCGGATGAAGTTGAAGGGACCAAATACAAATGGTGGCAGTGGAGGCTCCTCCATTTGTTCACTTCCGCATGTGAATCCCCAGGCAGGCAGAAAAGAAAAAAATTTTTTTGCTGAATAAAATATAATTTTTCTAATAGCCCCCTATTTGAAAAATTATATTTTATTTTTACCCCCAAAAAAATTGATATCCAGATAGGTTTTTTACAAGAAAAAAGAAAAAAATTATTGTGTTTTTTTTTTTTTTTCCTCTGCACGTGCGGTAGAGAGCCCTATGCCTGTCAGTCAGTGATCTATTGTGCAGGACTGCACTAGGTGTCGCTCCCAGCTTCTTCCTTTAGAGGCTTTAAAGTGTCAGTAAACCTAAAAAATAATGTTATATAATTCTGCACATAGTGCAGAATTATATAACATTATTTTAGTGCTATTGTTATAAAAGCTTTTTTTCCCTTTTAATTTTTTAAAAATATGCCGCTTTTACAGACCCGCTCTCTGCTCTCTGCTGAGCGGGTCTGTTTTTTTTTTACTCAGCGCATCGGGCCAGCTGTATAGTCACAGCCCGGCCCGACCGCGCCATAGCATTAAGTGCAGCTCGCTCCTGCTTTGTCTGACAGCAGGAGCGAGCTGCACTTACTGCTATGGGCTACGGGCTGTGACTATATAGCTGGCCCGATGCGCTGATTAAAAAAAACAGACCCGCTGAGCAGAGAGCGGTTCTGTAAAAGCGGCATATTTTTAAAAAATTCAAAGGGAAAAAAAGCTTTTATAACAATAGCACTAAAAATTTATATAATTCTGCACATAGTGCAGAATTATATAACATTATTTTTTAGGTTTACTGTCCCTTTAATCGCACAGGCTGAACTGTGCAAGTGGGACTTCAGACTGTGCTCTGCCTCTGTCTGATACGCTGCACCAGACCACGGCGCATACGTTATGGCTCCTCCCCCTCAACGGCACGAAAATCTCATTGTGGAGATAGCCATTGAGTGTAGAGGAGCTATCTTGTGAGAGCAGAGCTCATTTTTTGCTGTTGAACTTGAACTTCTCCGTTGAGAATCAAAATTAGCAGCTGCAGATCATCTGTCATAGACAGATTAGGGGAGGAACTTACTTGGGCAGAATTTTTAGTTTTAAAAAAAAAAAAATAGATGGCTTGTTTATTCTGATTCTGAGTTGAAACTTGAGAGAGGCTGCGTGCCACTGCCTGGGGCCCTGGGCCTGGCCTGAACAGTTAGTCAGACAGTCAGAGTAGTAGAGTGACAAAAATAAGTTATTTAATTTAGTTTTACAGTTACTATGACATTTGAATTAGCTAGCAGATATAGTAGATACTTAGACAGATTAGAGTAGACTCTGTAGTAGGACTAGGGAGTGGAGGAACTTGGGAAGAATAAAAAAAAATAAAAAAAATTGCTTTATTAATTCTTCTGATTCTGAGAGAGGCTGCCTGAACAATTAGCAGACAGTGACCAGAAAAGACTTAGTTAGAATTAGCAGATACAGATTAGAGTAGGGATTTGAGGAATTTTGGAATACATTTTTTTTTAAACAAATTGCTTTATTAGTTTCTGATTCTGAGAGAGGCTGCCTGAACAGCAGGCCAGCAGAAGACTGTGACACATTTTGATTTACTAGTTGACCGTTGACGGCTGTCACGGCTGCTTGCTAGTAAAAACTTTAAGTATTTTAGCAGATTAATTAATTAGCAGATTGCAATTAGAAGAAAGTTTTGCAAAAAAATGTAAAAGTTTTTTTTTTTTTAACTGCTGTGCTGCTGATATATAGGCAATAAACCTGCATATCTTAAATGTATTTGATCCCTACTGAGCTATATTAACTGTATAATTATTATAATTATATTATCAGATTTATATTACCTACCTACAACAGTTATATATTTGATAACAACAGCAAAACTACTTACCTACAAGTTGTATATTTTATAACAGCTGCAAAGCTAACTACCTAAAAATTATATATTTCATAACAACTGCAAAACTACTTACCTACAAGTTGTATATTTTATAACAGCTGCAAAACTAATTACCTACAAGTTATATATTTGATAACAACTGCAAAACTACTTACCTACAAGTTGTATATTTTATAACAGCTGCAAAGCTAATTACCTATAAGTTATATATTTGATAACAACCGCAAAACTACTTACCTACAAGTTGTATATTTTATAACAGCTTCACAGCTACTTACCTACAAGTTATATAATTTATAACAGCTGCAAAGCTACTTACCTACAAGTTGTATAATTTATAACAGCTGCAAAGCTACTTACCTACAAGTTATATATTTTATAACAACCGGAAAGCTACTTACCTACAATTTGTATAATTTATAACAGCTGCAAAGCTACTTACCTACAAGTTATATATGTTATAACAGCTGCAAAGCTACTTACCTACAAGTTGTATAATTTATAACAGCTGCAAAGCTACATACCTACAAGTTTTATATTTTATAACAGCTGCAAAGCTACTTAACTACAAGGTATACATTTTATAACAGCTTCAAAGCTTCTTACCTACAAGTTATATACAGGGAGTGCAGAATTATTAGGCAAATGAGTATTTTGACCACATCATCCTCTTTATGCATGTTGTCTTACTCCAAGCTGTATAGGCTCGAAAGCCTACTACCAATTAAGCATATTAGGTGATGTGCATCTCTGTAATGAGAAGGGGTGTGGTCTAATGACATCAACACCCTATATCAGGTGTGCATAATTATTAGGCAACTTCCTTTCCTTTGGCAAAATGGGTCAAAAGAAGGACTTGACAGGCTCAGAAAAGTAAAAAATAGTGAGATATCTTGCAGAGGGATGCAGCACTCTTAAAATTGCAAAGCTTCTGAAGCGTGATCATCGAACAATCAAGCGTTTCATTCAAAATAGTCAACAGGGTCCCAAGAAGCGTGTGGAAAAACCAAGGCGTAAAATAACTGCCCATGAACTGAGAAAAGTCAAGCGTGCAGCTGCCAAGATGCCACTTGCCACCAGTTTGGCCATATTTCAGAGCTGCAACATCACTGGAGTGCCCAAAAGCACAAGGTGTGCAATACTCAGAGACATGGCCAAGGTAAGAAAGGCTGAAAGACGACCACCACTGAACAAGACACACAAGCTGAAACGTCAAGACTGTGCCAAGAAATATCTCAAGACTGATTTTTCTAAGGTTTTATGGACTGATGAAATGAGAGTGAGTCTTGATGGGCCAGATGGATGGGCCCGTGGCTGGATTGGTAAAGGGCAGAGAGCTCCAGTCTGACTCAGACGCCAGCAAGGTGGAGGTGGAGTACTGGTTTGGGCTGGTATCATCAAAGATGAGCTTGTGGGGCCTTTTCGGGTTGAGGATGGAGTCAAGCTCAACTCCCAGTCCTACTGTCAGTTTCTGGAAGACACTTTCTTCAAGCAGTGGTACAGGAAGAAGTCTGCATCCTTCAAGAAAAACATGATTTTCATGCAGGACAATGCTCCATCACACGCGTCCAAGTACTCCATAGCGTGGATGGCAAGAAAGGGTATAAAAGAAGAAAATCTAATGACATGGCCTCCTTGTTCACCTGATCTGAACCCCATTGAGAACCTGTGGTCCATCATCAAATGTGAGATTTACAAGGAGGGAAAACAGTACACCTCTCTGAACAGTGTCTGGGAGGCTGTGGTTGCTGCTGCACGCAATGTTGATGGTGAACAGATCAAAACACTGACAGAATCCATGGATGGCAGGCTTTTGAGTGTCCTTGCAAAGAAAGGTGGCTATATTGGTCACTGATTTGTTTTTGTTTTGTTTTTGAATGTCAGAAATGTATATTTGTGAATGTTGAGATGTTATATTGGTTTCACTGGTAAAAATAAATAATTGAAATGGGTATATATTTGTTTTTTGTTAAGTTGCCTAATAATTATGCACAGTAATAGTCACCTGCACACACAGATATCCCCCTAAAATAGCTATAACTAAAAACAAACTAAAAACTACTTCCAAAACTATTCAGCTTTGATATTAATGAGTTTTTTGGGTTCATTGAGAACATGGTTGTTGTTCAATAATAAAATTAATCCTCAAAAATACAACTTGCCTAATAATTCTGCACTCCCTGTATTTTATAACAACCGCAAAGCTACTTACCTACGAGTTGTATATTTTATAACAGCTGCAAAGCTACTTACCTACAAGTTGTATATTTTATAACAGCTTCAAAGCTACTTACCTACAAGTTGTATAATTTATAACAACTGCAAAGCTACTTACCTACAAGTTGTATATTTTATAACAGCTGCAAAGCTACTTACCTACAAGTTGTATATTTTATAACAGCTTCAAAGCTACTTACCTACAAGTTGTATAATTTATAACAGCTTCAAAGCTACTTACCTACAAGTTATATATTTGATAACAATCGCAAAACTACTTGCCTATTAGTTCTAGTTTTATATTTTATAACAGTAAAACTACTTGTCTAAAAGTTATATATATTATAACAGCAAAATTACTTGTCTAAAAGTTATATATATATTATAACAGCAAAACTACTTGTCTAAAAGTTATATATATATATATTATAACAGCAAAACTACTTGTCTAAAAGTTATATATATATATATTATAACAGCAAAACTGCTTGTCTAAAAGTTATATATTTTATAAGAACCGCAAAGCAACTTATCTTAAAGTTATATATTTTATAACACCAAAGGACTGTTCTTTGTGTGTAAACTAACACTTAAGATGGCACTTAGTAAAATTAGTGTGTCTGAGCTAAAGCAATTACATTTTTCAACGTTGCCCATGGAAAGAAAAATTTAAATTAAAATGCTCAGGCCAACACCTAGGCTTAACCTTATCCAGGTGACAAAATGTAAAACTAGAGATTTCAAAAGAGAATTCAAACCGAATGTATATGATAAATATCCATGGATTTGTGGCTGTGAATTATCTAACAGGCTCTTTTGTTTTTATTGTCTCCTGTTTGCAAAACAAAGTGGTGATTCAAGTTGGGTGAGTTATGGTGTCACTGATTTATCACATTTAAGTAAAAAATAAAAACATAATTGCTCTCAATCACATTTAAACTCCACATTAGAGTTTAATTTGCTAGGAAGGGTTGATATTCGCCAACAACTTGACAGTGCATATTGTTTGAATATTAAAAAAAACATAATGAGCAAGTTCTTTCCAAAATAATTAATTGTATTTTATTTTGCGGCACATTTTAGCTTGCACTTCGAGGACATGATGGACGCGATGATTCATTAAATCCAGGCATTTTCAGAGGTCTTATAAACTTCTCAGCAGAACTTGATGCATCTCTAAAAGAACATCTCGCTAGTGCCACTGTTTTTAAAGGACCGTCAAAAGAAATTCAAAACGATTTATTAGACTGTATGCTTACTGGTTGCCAGAACCAAATAAAAAAGGAAATCTCAAATGCAAGTTTTGTAGCAGTGATAGCAGAGGAAACTACTGATGTTTCATCTGCCTTCCATTTGGTTGTTGTTGCTATGCACATCAGCTCAATTTGATTGTCAGCCAAGCAAGCAGTCAGAATCAACAAGTTTGAGTATTTTTTTCAAACCTAAGTGACATTACTAACTTTTTTAGTAACTCGCCACAAAGGATAGCTATTCTAGATGAAACTGTTAGAAGAAGGATACCTCATGGTTCAACCACCAGGTGGAATTTCAAGAGTCGAACCGTCAATACAGTGTTTGAAAACAGGGAACAGTTAATTGAATGCATGGAAAAATAGAGTCAACATCGAAACAAGTTGTAACAATAAATTAAGCAGGGGCTATTCGGCGTATATTAGAAGACTTGGTATTTGTGCTTTGGCTTACAGTTTTTCACAATATTATGCCACATGTAGATGTGTTATACAACCAACTTCAGAAAACACTAACAGATGCAGCACTTATTCGAAAACATGTTAACACTTTACAGCAGATAATGGAAAAAGAAAGGAAAAGAATGGACACAGTGACCATGATGATATCAGAAACAGAGGAAACATCAAGGAAAAGGAAGAGAGAAAATATTCACATTAATCAGACTGTGGCAGCTAAAGAGATATGCGATGTTATCACAAATCAAGTAAAAGATAGATTTTCTTTTATAACTCACTGCGGATTACGAGAAAAATGTTACAAATCAGCTTCTTGACCAAACATCAGCTGTTTATCACATATTACAGAAAGATCGCCTGAAAACTGAACTAGGGTAATGTACAGAAGACCAGATTTCAGAAATATGAATGGTGCCGTAAGTCTTCTACAGTTTGTAATAGAAAATAACTTGGACAGTACTTTCTTGGAGACCTACAAACTGTTGCAAATTATTTTGATTATTCCCGTGACAACTGCTGAAGCTGAGAGATGTTTCTCAACTTTAAAACGAGTTAAGACATTTCTAAGGAGCACCATGACTGAGGAAAGACTGACCGCTCTAGCCATGCTCACAATTGAAAAACAATTGATAAATGACATGCCTAAATTCAACGAAAATGTTATTGATTTATTTGCCTAAAAAAAAAACAGGCAAATTGACTTAAAGGGACAGTCTAGTCAAAATTTAACTTTCATGATTCAGATAGGGCATGCAATTTTAAACAACTTTCCAATTTACTTCTATTATCTAATTTGCTCAATTCTTTAGATATCCTTTGTTGAAGAAATAGCAATGCACATGTGTGAGCCAATCACACAAGGCCTTTATGTGCAGCAACCAATCAGCAGCTACTGAGCATATCTAGATATGCTTTTCAGCAAGTGATATCAAGAGAATGAAGCAAATTAGATAATAGAAGTAAATTAGAAAGTTGTTTAAAATGACATGCTCTTTCTAAATCACAAAAGAAAAAAATTGGGTTTCATGTCCCTTTAATTTACAAAACTTGCACTTGAGTTATCAACATTCTGTTTTAATGTTTACCTTTGAAGTAAATTATTAAGCACTAGTGTAATAGAATCTTCTTTTGCAGAAAGTAAAATGTTGGTGTATTTATCTTAATGTTACCACCAATAATATTATTATATTTATTAATAATTAATAACAATCATAAAATTATCATCAGCAATATCTCCAATTAATACAGTAGATGCCAAAATATGGATTACTAGCGGCTAGATTACGAGTTTTGCGGTAAGCTGGAAAAGCAGCGTTAACAGGTCCTAACCCTGCTTTTTCACTACCACTGGTATTACGAGTCTTGCAGGTTTAGGGGCACCGCACACTTTTTTGGCCTTACCGCAAACCGACTTACGTAAAGTTCGTAAACCCTTTTTTCTATGGGACTTCCATAGCGCTGGTATTACGAGTTTGTCCTGGGAGGCCAAAAAGTGAGCGGTACACCCTCTACCTCTAAGATTCCTAACGCATTTTAAAGTCAGTAGTTATGAGTTTTACACTACAACGCTGTAGCATAAAACTCATAGCTAAAGTGCTAAAAAGTACACTAACACCCATAAACTACATATTAACCCCTTAACCGAGACCCTCCCGCATCGCAAACACTATAATACATTTTTTAACCCCTAATCTGCCGCTCCGGACATCGCCGCCACTAGAATAAACATATTAACCCCTAAACCGCCGCACTCCTGCCTTGCAAACACTAGTTAAATATTATTAACTCCTAATCTGCCGCCCCTAACATCGCCGCCACCTACATTATACTTATTAACCCCAAATCTTCCGCTCCGGACATCGCCGCAATCTACATTATATTTATTAACCCCTAATCTGCCGTCCCCAACGTCGCCGCCAATATTCTAGATTTATTAACCCTTTGAACCTAAGTCTAACCCTAACACCCCTTAACTTAAATATAATTTAAATAAATCTAAATAAAATTACTATCATTAACTAAATTATTCCTATTTAAAACTAAATACTTATTATCAGGTATTTGTAGAGTGCCAACAGATTCCGCAGCGCTGAACTTACCTATAAAATAAACCCTAAGCTATCTACAATATAACTAATAGTTACATTGTAGCTAGCTTAGGGTTTATTTTTATTTTACAGGCAAGTTTGTATTTATTTTAACTAGGTACAATAGTTATTAAATAGTTATTAACTATTTAATAACTACCTAGCTAAAATAAATACAAATTTACCTGTAAAATAAAACCTAACTTATGTTACAATAACACCTAACACTACACTACAATTAAATCAATTCCCTAAATTAAATATAATTAAAGAAATTAAATTAAATTAGCTAAATCACAAAAAAACAAACACTAAATTACAGAAAATAAAAAACAAATTACAAGATCTTTAAACTAATTACACCTAATCTAAGAGCCCTATCAAAATAAAAAGAAGCCCCCCAAAATAAAAAAGCCTAGCCTAAACTAAACTACCAATAGCCCTTAAAAGGGCATTTTGTGGGGCATTGCCCCAAATAAATTGGCTCTTTTACCTGTAAAAAAAATACAAACAACCCCCTCAACAGTAAAACCCACCACCCACACAACCAACCCCCCAAATAAAATCCTTACTAAAAAAACCTAAGCTCCCCATTGCCCTGAAAAGGGCATTTGGATCGGCATTGCCCTTAAAAGGGCATTTAGCTCTATTGCAGCCCTAACCTAAAAAATTTACCTACCCAATGCACCCTTAAAAAATCCTAACACTAACCCCCGAAGATTCACTTACCGGGAGAAGTCTTCATCTAAGCGGCAAGATGTCCTCAACGAAACCGGCAGATAGACGGGCAGAAATGGTCCTCCAGATGGGCAGAAGTCTTCATCCACATGGCATCTCCTATCTTCATCCTTCCGACGCGGAGCGGCTCCATCTTCAAGACATCCGGCGCAGAGCATCCTTTTCAAACGACGTCTTCTTTGGAAAGAAAATCTCTTTAAGTGACGTCATCCAAGATGGCGTCCCATAGATTCCGATTGGCTGATAGAATTCTATCAGCCAATCGGAATTAAGGTAGGAATAATGCAATCAGCCAATAGGATTGAACTTCAATCCTATTGGCTGATCCAATCAGCCAATAGGATTGAGGTTGCATTCTATTGGCTGATTGATTTTTACTTTAATTCCCTTCATTGCATAGTGTTTTTGTCTGTGACAAACTCCAACTTCATTTCTAAATCATTCCAGGAAATAGTCTGTGTACACTGTTAGCGCTCATTGGCTGCTGAAAATGTAGCTCTCCTGACAACCAAATACCCTTTGGCTGCATTGCCTAATATCGAACACTGGGGGGCAACAATAATTGAAATGTGGTTTTATTTCTCTATAAAGTGGAAGGTTCTTTAAATCCAGGAATATATATATTTTCCTAAATGTACATTCAATATACTTATTATTTCTCAGCTTTAATTAATCATTTGGTTAATATATATATTATTATATAATTTAACTGAGCATGTAAATTTTAAGACTAGACATGGGTATACTGATAGAGTATGGATTCTTCTATATTTAAATATTAGACCTGGTCATAATTTAAATATTATAATATACATTATTATATATTACTGATTATATCTTAAGAGATGCACTTAAGAGTCATTTTGCAATCAGGATCTTGTTTTTATTGTCTCCTGTTTGAAAGTGGTGATTCAAGCTGGGTGAGTTATGGTGTCGTCGATGTATCACATTTAACTAAAAAAATAAACATAATTGCTCCCACATTTATACTCCCCATTAGAGTTTAATTTGACAGCTTGTCAGTGCATATTGTTTAAATGTTAAAAAACACAATGATCAAGTAACCACTAATCATTATTGGCTAGATTACGAGTCTTGCGTTAGGCTTAAAAAGCAGCGTTGGCCGGTCCCAACGCTGCTTTTTAAAGCCCGCTGGTATTACGAGTCTTGCAGGTACAGGTGTACCGCTCACTTTTTTGGCCAGACTCGGAAATACCGCAAATCCACTAACGTCAAGTGCGTATCCTATTTTTTCAATGGGACTTGCATAGCGCCGGTATTACAAGTCTGACAAAAAGTGAGCGGTACACCCTCTCCTGTCAAGACTGGTACCGCATTTAAAAGTCAGTAGTTAAGAGTTTTACACTACAACACCGTAGCATAAAACTCTTAACTAAAGTGCTAAAAAGTTCACTAATACCCATAAACTACATATTAACCCATAAACTGAGGCCCCCCACATCGCAAACACTTAAAAAAAATTATTAATCCCTAATCTACGGAACCGGACATCGCCGCCACTATAATAAATATATTAAAGTGAAGGTAAAGTTTTACCTACTTGTAAACAGTAATAAAGTCTTCCTAGTTCCAATATTAAGATCGCTAACTTTATTTTTACAATTCATTATTTATTTGCAGAATAATATTGTTCTATATTAACATACCGTTATGTTAATAACTCCTCCCCACATCCACTTTCTGATCTTAGTGACAGTGATGTATAGAGCGGTCCCACCTGCTCTATACGTGTCTCAAAAGAGCGTTCAGGAGGATCCAAATGATCTGCGCACAGCATTGTCTACTAAGCAATGCACATGCGGTAATCTTCTATACCAAAAACAAAGGCTAAACGCCTGCGCAGATCATCCCTTAGGTGAATGACGTAGTTTGATGGCCGCCTAACGGCCAGGATTTCAATAGACAGAAAAAAAACGTGACCTCCAAATAAAAATAAAAAATTATGACGGGTTGAATTTTCTACTCTAAAGCAAGTAAGTTTACAGCTATAAAACTCATTTTATACTTAGAATTTACAAAAAGGATGAATTAAACTAATATTTATTTTGGGTAAAAAGTATAATTAGATAATGCAATCGGGAAAACTTTACCTTCACTTTAACCCCTAAACCGCCTCGCAAACACTAGTTCAATTTTATTAACCTCTAATTTGCCGTCCCTAACATTGCCGACACCTACCTACATTTATTAACCCCTAATCTGCCGCCCCCAACGTCGCCGCCACTATATTAAAGTTATTAACCCCTAAATCTAAGTCTAACCCTAACCCCCCTAACTTAAATATAATTTAAATAAATATAAATATAATAACTATCATTAACTAAATTATTCCTATTTAAAACTAAATACTTACCTATAAAATAAACCCTAAGCTAGCTATAATATAACTAATAGTTACATTGTAGCTAGCTTAGGGTTTATTTTTATTTTACAGCCAAGTTTGTATTTATTGTAACTAGGTAGAATAGTTATTAAATAGTTATTAACTATTTAATAACTACCTAGCTAAAGTAATACAAAAGTACCTGTAAAATAAAACCTAACCTAAGTTACAATTACACCTAACCATTATAATTAAATTAATTACCTAAATGAAATAAAATTATCAAAGTACAAAAAACAAACAAACACTAAATTACAGAAAATAATAAACAAATTACAAGATTTTTAAACTAATTACACCTAATCTAATCCCCCTAACAAAATAAAAAAGCCCCCCCAAAATAAAAAAAAAGCCCTACCCTACACTAAATTACAAATAGCCCTTAAAAGGGCCTTTTGCGGGGCATTGCCCCAAAGTAATCAGCTCTTTTACCTGTAAATAAATTACAATTCCCCCAACATTAAAACCCACCACCCACACATCCAACCCTTCTCTAAAACCCACCCAATGGATCAGCCAATAGGATTGAAATTCAATCCTATTGGCTGATCCAATCAGCCAATAGGATTTTTTCTACCTTAATTCCAATTGACTGATAGAATTCTATCAGCCAATCGGAATTGAAGGGATGCCATCTTGGATGACGTCATTTAGTCGTAGCCGTGGAAAGAAGAGGATGCTCCGCGTCAGATGTCTTGAAGATGGACCCGCTCCGCGCCGGATGGATGAAGATAGAAGATGCTGTCTGGATGAAGACTTCTGCCCGTCTGGAGGACCACTTCTGCCCGGTTGATGAAGACTTCTGCCCGTCTGGAGGACCACTTCTGCCCAGTTGGATGAAGACGTCTCCCGGTAGGGTGATCTTCAGGGAGTTAGTGTTAGGTTTTTTTAAGGGGGGATTGGGTGGGTTTTAGAGTAGGGTTGGTTGTGTGGGTGGTGGGTTTTAATGTTGGGGGGATTTGTAATTTATTTTGCAGGTAAAAGAGCTGATTACTTTGGGGCAATGCCCCGCAAAAGGCCCTTTTAAGGGCTATTTGTAATTTAGTGAAGGGTAGGGCTTTTTTATTTTGGGGGGCTTTTTTATTTTGTTAGGGGGATTAGATTAGGTGTAATTAGTTCAAAAATCTTGTAATTTTTTAATTATTTTCTGTAATTTTAATTTAGATAATTTTATTTTATTTAGGGAATTAATTTAATTATAGTGGTAGTGTTAGGTGTAATTGTAACTTAGATTAGGTTTTATTTTACAGGTACTTTTGTCTTTATTTTATCTAGGTAGTTATTAAATAGTTAATAACTATTTAGTAACTATTGTACCTAGTTAAAATAAATACAAACTTGCCTGTAAAATAAAAATAAACGCTAAGCTAGCTACAATGTAACTATTAGTTATATTGTAGCTAGCTTAGGGTTTATTTTAAAGGTAAGTATTTAGTTTTAAATAGGAATAATTTAGTTAATGATAGTTATTTTATTTATATTTATTTAAATTATATTTCAGTTGGGGGGGTTAGGGTTAGACTTAGGTTTAGGGGTTAATAACTTTAATATAGTGGCGGCGAAGTTGGGGGCGGCAGATTAGGGGTTAATAAGTGTAGGTAGGTTGCGGCGACATTGGGGGCGGCAGATTAGGGGTTAATAAATATAATGTAGGTGTGGGCAATGTTGGGGGCAGCAGATTAAGGGTTCATAAGTATAATGTAGGTGGCGGCGGTGTCCGGAGCGGCAGATTAGGGGTTAATAATATAATGTAGGTGTCGGCAATGTCGGGGGTGGAAGATTAGGGGTTAATAAGTGTAAGATTAGGGGTGTTTAGACTCGGGGTTCATGTTAGGGTGTTAGGTGTAGACATAACTTTTGTTTCCCCATAGGAATCAATGGGGCTGCGTTAGGAGCTTTACGCTGCTTTTTTGCAGGTGTTAGGTTTTTTTTCAGCCGGCTCTCCCCCATTGATTCCTATGGGGAAATCGTGCACAAGCACGTTCAGCCAGCTCACTGCTAACGTAAGCAGCACTGGTATTGAGGTGAGATGTGGAGCAAAATTTTGCTCTACGATAATTTTTTTGCGGTTAACGCCGGGTTTGGAAAAACCCGTAATACCAGCGCTGTCTGTAAGTGAGCGATGAGCATAAACTGCTCGTTAGCACCGCACAGCCTCTAACGCAAAACTCGTAATCTAGGTGTATGTTCTTTCCAAAATTATTAATTGTATTCTATTTTGCGGTGCATTTGAACTCGCACTTTGAGGACATGATGAACGCGATGATTCATTAAATATTGGGAGACTTAAAAGGATTGTAATTTAATACTTTCAGTGTGATACTAATAATCAGCTATACTATTAACTATTAAGTATTTGAATTCAATAGATTCATCATTTCATATTCTGATATTACATTGCTTTTAATTAGAATTCTGTAGTGATTAATTTATTATAACAATATTTATATTTGCTTATTATCCCACTTTAATATAAATATATTTCATATTTGAAGTCATTCCTTAATAAAGTATAGGAGTATATTAAACTATATGAAAATTAGACACAAGTCATTTCATATGAAATGTTGTCTTCTATATGCTTGCATCTGAGCTAGAAAACCTTTCCAGAATGTCAGGGTACCTGAGTATTATTAATATATATGTAAGAAAATAGTAATTCCCTTATGAGGGGGGAATTAGGGGTGGAAACAAATATAGGTTCTCAAAAAATCCCTACAGGATAATCCTATGTATCTCTGGAGGGCAGTGCCTAGATACCAATTATAAATGTAAATAGAAACAGAAGAGGGAGAGAGAGGTATCTATATGGCACACTTAACATGAGACCTAAAATACCATAATGTAGGCAGCACAAAGGATGATGAAATTAAAATAGAACTTTTATTTATTTATTAAAAATATTTAAATTTATTACACAGAAGTAAATAAATTAAAAAAGAGGGGTAAATTGTAGTGATAAAGTATGAACTAGTCACAAATGGATAAGTAGTGTTAGTTACTTATATTTATAGTCATATGAGTGGTGTAAGTGATTTCACATTAGGACTTTACTAAATCCTATGTCTTAGGTGTATTTTACTATAAACATATATCAATCAGAACCACTACTTATTAATCAAATTAGACTACAAATATTCCCCACAAAATGACAGAGAGTGTCATAGGTAGAATGAGTCAGATTAAAAATAAGGATTAGTCCCTAAAGGAGGAACATCCTATATTTACACAAATTAAACTAACTTCTTCTGAGACAAAAATTGGAAACACAGTTTCCCAGGATTTCTAATTAATAACCCTATATCCAAAAATTAATAAAGTGGAAGGTAATAACAAAGGATACCAAATACTTGGCATTTAAGTGCCCAAAGTCAGCGTATTAAATGTGGCCAATTTTCTAAACATTGCCAATATGTGACAGTGTAATGGATAAAGTATCCAATATAATACCACAAGTATTCTTATGCGAGTACCCCACATAAGAATACTTGTGGTCTTAAATAGAATCCTATCAGCCAATCGGAATTCAAGGGACGCCATCTTGGATGACGTCCCTTAAAGGAACCTTCATTCTTCGTTAGAACGTCGTTTGAAGAGGATGGCTCCGCATCGGCTGGATAGAAGATGGCTCCTCTCCTCTCCGGAAGGATGAAGATAGAAGATGCAGCCTGGATGAAGCCATCTGTCGTCTGGAGGACCTCTTCTGCTCCGATCGGATGAAGACTTCTGCCGTATGGAGGACCACTTGTGCCCGGCTGGGTGAAGAGGGCTCAAGGTAGGGAGATCTTCAGGGGGGTTAGAGTTAGGTTTTTTTTAAGGGGGTTTGGGTGGGTTTTAGAGTAGGGGTGTGTGGGTGGTGGGTTTTAATGTTGGGGGTAAATTTGTATTTATTTTAACTAGGAAGTTATTAAATAGTTAATAGCTATTTAATAACTATTTTACCTAGTTCAAATAAATACAAAGTTGCCTGTAAAATAAATATAAATCCTAAAATAGCTACAATGTAACTATTAGTTATATTGTAGCTAGCTTAGGGTTTATTTTATCGGTAAGTATTTAGTTTTAAATAGAATTAATTTATTTAATTATGTTAAATTAATTTCATTTCATTTAAATTATATTTAAATTGAGGGGGTTAGACTTAGGGTAAGACTTAGGTTTAGGGGTTAATAAATTTATTATAGTAGCGGCGACGTTGGGGGTGGTAGATTAGGGGTTAATAAATGTAAGTAGGTGTCAGCGATGTTAGGGACGGCAGATTAGGGGTTAATAAAATTTAACTAGTGTTTGCGAGGCGGGAGTGCGGTGGTTTAGGGGTTAATACATTTATTAAAGTGGCGGCGATGTCCGGTCGGCAGATTAGGAGTTAATAATTGTAGGTAGGTGGCGGCGACGTTGGGGGCAGCAGATTAGGGGTTTATAAATATAATATAGGTGGCGGCGATGTTGGGGGCAGTATATTAGGGGTTCATAGGGATAATGTAGGTGGCGGCGGTGTCCGGAGCGGAAGATTAGGGGTTAATAATATAATGTAGGTGTCAACGATAGTGGGGGCGGCAGATTAGGGGTTAATAAGTGTAAGATTAGGGGTGTTTAGACTCAGGGTTCATGTTAGGGTGTTTGGTGCAGAGTCATATTTTGTATTTTCCCATAGGAAACAATGGGGCTGCGTTAGGAGCTGGACGCTGCTTTTTTGCAGGTGTTAGGTTTTTTTTCCAGCCAGCTCAGCCCCATTGTTTCCTATGGGGAAATCGTGCACGAGCACGTTTAGCCAGCTTACCGCTGCCGTAAGCAACGCTGGTATTGAGGTGAGATGTGGAGCTAAATTCTGCTCTACACTCACCTTTTTGCGGCTAATGCCAGGTTTAAAAAAAAACTGTAATACCAGGGTTGGCTTAAGGTAGCGTTAGAAAAAAAAGCCTTGTTAGCCCCGCACCCCTGTTAACTCCAAACTCGTAATCTCGCCGATAGTTTATTAATATCAAATTATAGTGTACATATTAAAAAATATACAATAATCTGTAATTTTCTGTTGTCATGTTGCCCCCGGTGTTGTGATGCGAGAATTACAGCCAATATATTTGACTGTTAACAAAGATGCGTTTCCCTAGTAACCATGCATTACCAGGGAATCAATGAAGGGCCTAACCAATTCACCAATGATGGTACAGAACAAAAAGGGGTGGGGTTATATCACATGATTTAACCCCAAGCATGGAGATAGTCTGGGCTTTTCTTTTTCCTGCTAACTTGTGACTGATAATTGCTGCCTGGAACGTAGTCACTAAAAGCAAAATTAGGCTACCTTTTCTTATCCACATTGCAAAATACTTATTTTGTTTTTCTGAGGTGAATTGGACTTCATGAGAAATTCTGGAAGCTGAAATATTCCTTGGTTACCTGGTAAAGTAGATAAGGTTGCTAAATATAGGTAATATTTAAAACAAATATATTCATTGTCGCTGCACTTAAATTACAACTGATAGATTTAAAGAGCATATTTGTATTTTAGATTCATATTCACAGTCCTGTATAGTTTTAAGCTTGCCTTTTGTATGCTAAGTAATTTATCTTTGCGAATATATAAATATATTTTAGAATTTGTCTTAACTGTAGGTAATTAAGAACTTATTTCAGCATAGATAAATTGGCATTTAAACTGACTGTTTACATTAAGAATATATATACTTCTGATGTTCTAATTAGAATTGTATTAGAATCATTTGTGGGTTAAAAAACTTAATTGTAGCCTGAATGTTAGTGGCTTATATATTGGTATCTCATTGCTGTATTTTAATGCAATTCAATTGTGAATAAGGTTAATAAATATGGTAACTTTTATGATCTTTGCATAGCATATTATAACAGTTTAAACTTGTATAGTATTGATTCCTGTTTGGTTCTCTATAAATATAAGTAAATGTGTCTATAAGTTTTAACTAATAAAAAGAACTTAGAAATTTACATTCATTTTATTGTTTGGTATATGCATGTTTATTGGGGGTTTATTTCAAAGGATAATTATTAAATATATTGTATCATAACCCGGCCATATACTGACAAGACGTATATGTGGATTCAGACCTTCAAAAGTATTCTTTGTCTCATCATTTGTATATCATATAAGAGATAATTACTTACTTTCCTGAAGATTCTGAGCATATCTGAACTAAAGTACAGAATCGTGTCTCCGTCACCCACTCCTGATTTAGGTAACATGGTTATCTTGTTTGTAGAGATCTAATCTCATTAAGCGATGAAGTAAAGAATCTTTTGAAGCTTAAACTTTAACAAATGTTGTATATTTTTTAGATATCCTGCCTGTGAGCTGTATTATAGCATAGTCTATATATATAATTGATATTACATTTAATAAAAATATATTTCATATCTAAGTACATTACTTTAATACAGAATGAGTGCATGAAATCATATACAGTTGTATACAAAAGTTTAGGCACCCCTGACAATTTGTTTTCATTTATAAATAATTGGCTGTTTGGATCAGTAATTTCATTTTGATTTATCAAATAACTGAAGGACACAGTAATATTTCAGTAGACAAAACTCCAGCCGCAGAAAAAAGTCAGGAGTTAAGAGCTTTATGGGCTAACGCCGGTTCATAAAGCTCCTAACTACTATGCTCTGCTGGTGCATTGCTGCCCCTTGAAGGCTCACCAGAAACACCGGGCCTCAAGCTCCATTCAGAGCTTGATAGATAGGCCCCTTTATATCAATATATTCAAGGCCCATATACGGAGATGATGGATGCTCTATTTATTCCAAGGCAATTGTTTTTATACTTTAAGGCTTGAGAAATGGAGAATTAATCTACAGCAATATAAATTATTTTTACTGAAAGAGCAATCAAATTGTGGAACTCATTGTCTAAGGAGGTAGTAAATGCCAATAAAAAATGGCTTAGATATATTTCTTGCTAGAAACAAAATTCAAGGATATTATTGCTTGTGTTAAATTCAAAGGCTTTCTAATAGTATTAATGTTAGTCCAACTAACAGCTTTTTTCTAGTAAATTAGGTAGGATCTGTATAGGTTGAACTTGATGGGCTTCTGTCTTCTTTCATCCTCATCTACTATGTTGCTATGTTACTGTGTAAAAAAAGTAAACTTGAGAATAGAAATAAAATAACAATAAAATTGTATTGGAAAAAGTGAGAATTTGAATATTTTGACATTGGTTACCTACATAGCATACCTGCCTTACTTCTTGTGATCTGCGGATCATATATAATTGTTATTTTGTCACTTGACTGTGTAAAACGCAAATATGTATCTTTAAGTTTATCTCACAATAAAGAAAATATATTAATACAAATGGTTTCTTAGCTTTGAAATACTCATATATGAACAGGAGATGATTTAGGTAAAATATTCCAACAGCACCTCTAGAATGACTTGAAACTTTTTGTTCTATAGCAAGACTATTTTATCATAGCAAAACAAATACACAAATATTTTACAATCAATAACTTTTACATAAACCATTTTGCAAGTGTGTTTTCTACATGTTGCATTGTATATTGTCTTTGAATCTAGATCAATGTGGGTACATTTTGTTTGTTTATCTTTTATTGTCCTAAATTTTTGGTACTTAACCTTTTTATATAATGTAAATGTTGTCACAAGTGAAAATACTGTGTACGGACGTCGGACAAGCGATATGATCTTCATGCTTTGTATATCACTGTCCTGCACTAAAACTATGCACCAGCACAAATGACTCTCATAAAGAAGGAATTACTTTAGAAACACTGCGAACATATAAAAGTATTCTTCAACACTATCCAAACTCAGGACCAGTACAGTATTGTGTAAACTCATTTAAAAAAAAAAACCAAATCCATTTTTAGCATCTCAAGTTCTCAAAGTACCCTGGGAAAAAAACATGTAATGTATATTTTAAAAATAGTATAATAGTTTTAATAGAGAGTTGGTATCACCTTTAAAGGGACAGCCAACACCAGAATTGTTGTTGTTTAAAAAGATATATAATATCTTAATTACCCATTCCTCTATTTAGCATAACCAACACATTTATAATAATACAAGTTTTACCTCTCTAATTACCTTGTATCTAAGCCTCTGCAGACTTATTTCAGTTCTTTTGACAGACTTGTCTTTTAGCCAATCAATGCTTACTCCTAGGTAACTTCACGTGCATGAGCTCAATGTTATCTATATGACATACATGAACTAACGCCCTCTAGTGGTGAAAAACTGTCAAAATGCCTTCACATAAGAAGTGGCCTTTAAAGGGACAGTAAAGTAAAAAAAAATCTTTCATGATTTAAATAGGGCATGTAATTTTAAACAACTTTCCAATTTACTTTTATTACCAATTTTGCTTTGTTCTCTTGGTATTCTTAGTTGAAAGCTAAATCTAGGAGGTTCATGAGCTAATTTTTTAGACCTTGAAGACTGCCTCTAATTTGAAAGCATTTTGACAGTTTTTCACCACTAGAGGCCGTTAGTTCATGTGTTTCATAAAGATAACATTGAGCTCAGGCACGTGAAGCTCCTAGGAGCCAGCACTGATTGGCTAAAAATGCAAGTCTGTCAAAAGAACTGAAATAAGGGGGCAGTTTGCAGAGGCATAGATACAAGGTAATCACAGAGGTAAAAAGTATATTATTATAACTATGTTGGTTATGCAAAATTGGGGAATGGGTAATAAACAAATTACCTTTTTTAAACAACAAAAATTCTGGTGTTTACTGTCCCTTTAAGGTCTAATAAATTAGCATATGAGCCTACCTAGGTTTTAGCTTTCAACTAAGAATACCAAGAGAACAAAGCAAAATTGGTGATAAAAGTAAATTGAAAAGTTGTTTAAAATTACATGCCCTATTTGTATCATGAAAGTTTATTTTGGACTTGACTGTCCCTTTAATAGCCCCCTAATATTTTCACAATTTTCATTGAACAAGCAATTACAACATAATTGAAGAATGCTACGGTATTCATGTTATATTGTAATTTTAAAGGGAAAGTCAACACCAGAATTTTTGTTGTTTAAAAAGAAAGATAATCCCTTTATTACCCATTCCCCAGTTTTGCATAACCAACACTGTTATAGAAATACAATTTTTACCTCTGTGATTACCTTGTATCTAAGCCTCTGCAGACTGCCCCCTTATTTCAGTTCATTTGACAGACTTGCTTTTTTAGCCTATCAGTGCTCATTCCAGGGAAACTTCACGTGCATGAGCTCAATGTTATCTATATGAAACAAATTAACTAATGCCCTCTAGTGGTCAATGCCCTCTAGTAGGCAGTCTTCAAGGTCTAAGAAATTAGCATATAAACCTCCTAGGATACCAAGAAGAATACCAAGAACATTCCCTATTTAAATCATTGAAGTTTTTTATGGACTGTACTGTCCCTTTAAATCAATATGAACCAGATTACTAGTGAATCGCAAAAATTTACTTTTGCGAGCACAATATTTGTGCTCCACTCATAATACTAGTACACGTGAGAGCGTGCTTCCATAGGCTCAAATGATATCCTTGTTCATGCAATCATGGTAGAGAAGTATTAGCACCAACATCCCTCTAGTGCACCCATTTCTTTCAATGGATATTGGCTGATATTGCAAGTGGAACGTTTTTGATTGCCCTTAAGTGAAAGCCCAAATAGCACTAAAAGAATCAGTGCAAACTGAGACTTGAAGTGTAAGGGTTAAAATAATGTTTTGCAAAACACATGTAAATCATA